>NC_061497.1:21430314-21789314 GCF_022539355.2 Hippoglossus stenolepis | reverse complement strand
AATACTTTGTTTTGTGGGCTGTTAACAGCTAAATGTCCCTGCACTTAGAGTGTTGACTGGAAATACTACAGCATCAGAGGCCCTCAGCTACAGACAATTAACACCACAGTGCCTCTGTGAGGCTTTTTTTTATTTATTTAGACGGTAATATACTTGTGGTTTAAGACTCTCAGGTGAAATGCAGACATGTAGCCTTTGGTTGGCAGAAGGAAAGAGGAGCAGTGCTACTTGTTTATCTAAAACACACACATTTTAAGTGTCTGTCGGAGGGAGAGATGCCGAGGTGCAGAAGTTTGGTGATATTCAGGATGTGGCGTGTCAAGTTTCAAACCAGGATTAGAAAGCACTTCAAGATGGCTCGCTCTAGGCTAGAGATTTGGAAGAAGGGATTAAAGGTTGGTGCACGTCTTCTTCCTCAGGCCCAAAATGCTCAAACACACGATGGGCAGGAAGACACTTATTCAAACCCTGAAGTCTTTAACCCGAATAACTGCTACTAGTTCTGCAAAACCTCTTTCACATTTGTGTGTCATACGTCGTTACCACATGCACAGCAGAGCCCAGGAGACGAAGCTGGATATGAGTCATTCATGGCTGAATGAACCTATTAGGGGGCACCAGGGTAAAAATATACTGATAGGGCCCCTCAGCCTCCTGAGATCAGTGTATGTACTCTGTCGTCTCACATTTCCATCAAGTACAATGCACACAAATTACTGGAGGGTTTAATTGAACCATAGATAATGTGTCTCCACTTCTTCCCACTGTACTCCCATACACTGGAGACAAAGTGTGTGCAATAGCGATACAGGGATGGAGCCACGGTATTTAGACCTTTTACTCTGGTCCATGTCCCATCTGCTAACATGGAAGAGGTGGGGTTTATGATCTATATTGCAGCCAGCCACTAGAGGGCGATCAGGACGCTTTGGCTTCACTTTTGGGAGTCGCCATGTCGTCCATCTTTATCTCCAGTGTATGGATCTTTATTTCAGAACATGCACGACGTGGATGGTAAAAACTGAAATAAAGATTGTTTTGGAACTTTATTTTGATAAGGCTCCTCAAGAAGACAATGCAAATTATTCTCGAGAAACTTTATTTTAGATGTTGTTAAAATGTCTTTAAAATATGCAATTGATCAAAATAGCAAAAACAAATTGATTACACAGCGAACAGGAAGTTTCAGGACAGATCGGCGGATGAGAGGAACAAAGGTGAAGAGATCCTCCTCTGCAACATTTAATAATGAAAACGTGTTCTTGGATGTAGGTGGAAATTGAGATTTTTAGTTTAGTCCGACTTAATCACACCCTGCAAAACTTTGAACACACATTTCCGCCGCGGCCTCACAGCTGGAGGTGACATTTCACACATGCACTGGAAATACAACAGGATGCCAATTACTGAGCATTTCACTGTAACATCATTTAAAATATGCTGGTTCCCCTTTTACCACCGTCCAAGAAGTGAAATCCCTGCTCCGACTTCTTCTGTAACTAAGCAACTGAAAGGTGGACAGTCGGCTTCCTGTTAACAAAGCGTGACCACATAGGTAATTTCAGGTGAGTTAGAATGGACGAAGATGATACAGAGCTTTAACGCTAACGTGGATGGAGTTGAATTTGTTTTAAAACAGTGGCTGCTTGTCAGTGCATATTGTTTTTTCCAGCATGATAAACTGGGACGTTTCAATGGAACAGTTCATGTATAAAAATAACAGCTGTCATTTTCAGCCACAGAAATAAAATCCGTCCCAGATCATCTGAGTGGATGTAAATAAACCAGAGTGCAGCCGAATAACCTTCAACCTCACATCCAGTGTGGAGCACAATGCACTTTATGGACCAATCCCCAGGAAAACCACATTTCCCATGATGCCAGGCTCTACTGCAGACCCGCCCCCTTCGGTTGAATGGCAAGTTGTTTGTTTCACTGGGACCAGCTGCTAACTCTTCCAGCAGGAGAGCAAACATGGGGACCAACACTGAGCAGATCCCACAAGCTGCAGGCAGCTGCTCGCAGACTCACTTCCACTCTCAGGGCTTCTCTTCAAAATAAAGGCACAGGGAGGATTCCTTTTAAAATAAATAATAATGATGCAACTACTGAGGTTTTAAATCCTAATATGAAATCTTCAACTTCATTATGTTTTCCCCAAAACTTAACTTAGTTATACTTGCTAGGAAATTATAAGGAAACTGTGCATAACCATAATAAAAACAACTTTTGCCATTAAATCTACCCAAAGACATGAATGTGGTTTCACTTTGTAACTTTATATCATTTTATATATTTATTGTTTCACACAAAAACCGTTGTTTGAATAAATCCATCACAATTCTTTATTGCCTGATCTCTAGATGCTTGTTTTTGTTGAGACTTTTTGCAGCTCACGTGTTGTCAAAGCGATGAAGTTGTATTCTTAATTTGTACATGTTTTTTTGCTATTTGCGTATGTTTTCTTGATTTGAACGTGTTTATTTTATTTGCACGTGTTTTAATAATTAGAAGTTTTCTTAATTTGTATGTGGTTTTTCTATTTGCATGTGTTTTCTTAGTTTGTACGTGTTTTTTTCTATTTGCATGTTTTGCTGATTTGTACGTGTTTTTTTCTATTTGCATGTGTTTTAGAAATTAGACGTTTACTTAATTTGCAGCTGCATTTTTTCTACTTGTATGTGTTTCTCCTATTTGCGTCTGTTTCCTTGATTTGAAAGTGTATTTTTTCTATTCACATGTGTTTTCTTAGTTTGCACTTGTTTATCTAATTGCATGTTTTGCTGATTTGCACCTGTTTTTTTCTATTTGCATGTTTTGCATGTGTATTTTTTCTATGTGCATGTGTTTCTCCTATTTGCGTCTGTTTTCTTGATATGAAAGTGGTTTTTTGCATGTGTTGTTCCCAACTCGCAGTGCTTTGATCTCCCTCGGCCCCCGTAGCTTTATTCTGAAAACCCCCTGCCCGGAAGCTGGCTTGTTTCCGTCGCAGCTTTGACAGCGGCTCCGTTTTTTCTCCCCCTTCACCTCTTTGCTTTCTTTCTTCCTCCCTCTTTCTTTCTCTCTCTCTTTCAAAACGCCTTGCAGCCCGCGTGTGCGTGCGTGCGTGCGTGTGTGAGTGTGTGCGTGCGTGTATTTATTTATTTATTGATGCATCTCATGTCCAAGCACCGAGCTCTCTCGTCCTAGTCGCTCCTTCCAATGAGAAGACGGAAAAGATGGAGCTGCACATTTTAGAGCACAGCCTGAAAGTGGCGAGCATAGAGAAGGAGGGGATCCAGGTCTGCACGCACGCTTTAATCAAACTCGCCTTCCTCGCCTCCAGGACACGGTACGTAACTCCCCCACCCAGGGGCTGACATGTCGGATCCCTCCGCTGTCCCCCCCTTCCTTGCTCTCCATGTCCCCCTCCTCCTCTCCCCTCCCCTGGGGCTCTTCTGGGCTTCACGTCGCATGTAAACTGATGCCGGAGGGTCGCGGGGACCCGTGTGTCTGCGGTGGGGGGGTTTGCGGGGCTCGTCCGGGCTGCGGCCGCGGTCCTGCGCCGGGGTTCAGGCTTAAATCTGCAGTTTCCCCAACGCGGTCTGGTTTTCGGAGTGTGTCGCCGGTCTCCAGGCCCATCCTTGTTTGTGTGGGTCATTTTGTAGCTGTGTGTGTGTGTGTGCGTGAGAGTGTGCATGAGAGAGAGTGTGCATGAATGTGTGTGAGAGTGTGCATGAATGTGTGTGTGTGTGTGTGTACGTGACAGTGTGTGTATGTTGGCTCCTGTACTTATTCCTTTGTGAGGACCATTTTAACCACAGACCCTACAAGTGAGGACATTTTGACCGGTCCTCACTTTTACCAAGGTCTGTTTGAGGGTTAAGACTTAGTTTTAGGTCAGGGTTAGACATTTAGTTTGAAAGGTTATGGGCTAGGGAATGTATTATGCCAATGATTGTGTGTGTGTGTGTGTGTGTGTGTGTGTGTGTGTGTGTGTGTGTGTGTGTTGTGTGTGTTTGTGTGTCCGTCTCTATTTCAACCACATCTGACAAACTTGAATCCTGCACAATAAAGTTCATTCACTGCCGTTCTCCGCCTCAGGAAACTCTCGTTGAAATAGTCCAGGCGGAGAAATGAAAAACAGACGTTTGCACTTGTTCTCTTCGGTCTAATTATTAATATCAGCCTGAGAAAGTGAGTTCACCTCACAAACACACCGGCTGTTTCCTCCACCGAGCTGTTTGAGAGCCTCTCGGCCTTCAGGTGCTGAGATTTGACGCGAGAAGTCGACCCACCCGTGTTGTGTTGGAATGATTGTCGTCCTCAGGTGATGCCAACGACTAAATCCTCTTGGTCTCTACAACCAAGTCCAGTTCCCTTCAGTTTAGTCTGGAATAGCCAGACTGGAGAATGGTCGAGCTACAACGATTATCGTTCTACTATTGGTCAAAAACACTTTCTTTCAAGCAATTAAATTTCACTTGAGTTGTGTTAAGGCCAGGATTCAGTGATGTTGTTTTTTTTAGCGGAACACGTGGACGTTAGATAAATATCAGCTCGTCGTGGGAATTTAGGATTGAGCAAAGATGTCACGTTTTCTCTCAAGCTGGTTTCAGACATGTACCGAAGTCTGGACATTAAACGTACCGGAAATTTTCCCATAACACAAATGTCTAAATCAATTTTCCTGACAAAATGTCAGAAAAATGTTGGGGAAATTGCGTTTCAGCAGGAGAAACACTAAAGACTCTGATAGTGAATTGTTGCCTCATTTAAGTTGCTGTCTTCTTGCTCATTTGTATTTATATAAGATTTGAATGGGGAGATAAGTACATAAAAGATAATAATATATGCTAATACTACTATTAATAACAATTATTATACAAACAACACCAATAATAATATGTTATTCCAACTCTCCATGTTTCTGATACTCGATGCCCTGGATGTATAAAGCTGTCACTCTCTTAATTCTACATTATATTTATTATAATAGTATTAAGATCTGAAGATATTTTCCTCATGAGAAAACTTCGGCTTGTTAACTCGCATCAACAACTTTCAGCCTTAATTAGTTTTCTGTCGAAGTTTTTAATGACTTTTTAACTTTTCTGCTGACGATAAACCTAATTGTAGTTAATTTAATGAACTTTTCTAAATACTCCCTGTAAATGCTCCGTGATCTCCCCCTAACAAAGACTCGTATGCCGAATCTCTGCAGTGATTTGCTGTTTCATTGTTCCTCTGGGTGGACGTTGTCAAAGTAAGTCATCGTGTATTGCTCATAATGACATGATCGTGATTAGAGGAGTATTATCAGCCCGGGCACAAGACAAAAAGATCCAGCTCTCGTCATCCCAATGTCCTCGCTTTACAAAAACACACTGAGAGTCAAAGTGACACTTGACAGCTCATTTAATTCCAAGAGAAAATGCTGCTGTTCCCATAGAGAGCTCTGCTCGGAGTCTTTCTGTTATTACCCCATCACTCTTCACACCTTTCAGCCAAATATGAAGTGCGAGCATTCAATGGCCCGGCCTGCAAAGAATGTGATTATCACAGGAGTGTTGTGCGCGGTGTTTTTCCAGCGCGCTGCTCTGCACACTGTGCCTCAGAAAGTCTGCTGGACATGATGTCAAGCTGAAAGAAAAAACAATATCCCAAACGGCCACAGAGCATTTTTGTTTTGGTAAATTTAATCTTGTCAAACAGCCTCAGACACACACACACACACAAGGATAATTGTGACACAGTATTTTAGAAAAGGGTCTGAAACAAAATGGATTCTGTCATTTGAAAAGGAAACAGTGGATGTCATTTGAAAATGTTCAATACCATCGAAAAACTGAAACCTGTGTTTTGGTACTGATATGAAATTATACTTGTATTATTATACGTATCTCAACTTCCTCCCATTGTATGAAAAATGAACAAAAAACTCAATATAGTATCTAGTTTTTGGTTTGTTTGTTTATAAGCAAGTTTACACAAAAACAAGGATTTCCATGGAACTTGGTGTAGGGATGCAGTTTGCGTCAGGGATTTATTTTATTTTTTTTTACCATTTTCCTATAAATAATTAATGGAACCTGATGAAAAAAGGGGAGTGATAAATATAAGTGTGTGTAATTTGGTGCAGCCAGATTGAATTGAATGGGTCTGTTGTGATTTAGCAGAGGGATTCTGATGCTCGATATAAACCCTCGATATCACAGCCCCACAACTGAATCACTACTGCACTGACTCTGGTTCCAAATGACGTCATCAGCACAAGATGGCAGCGTCCATATCAAACACATATGTCATCCATCTTTATGTACAATTTTTTTTTTTTGAAATCATGAATTCATATATTTGACCCCTCTCTCTCTTTCTCTCCCTCCCTTCCAGATGCAAGTTCTTCAGTTTGACGGAGACTCCGGAGGACTACACCATCATCGTGGACGAGGAGGGCTTTAAAGGTGGGCCCTCGCTCTGCAGGTCTTTAGCGTCACTGTGGCAACCATAGATCGGGGACGGCAGGAAGAAGAGATCACATTGTGCAATCTCTGATTCTCTCCGGTTCCACGTATCTTCTTCTGCCAATGTTTGAGCACTCTTTGTCATTATGGACGTGAGGCAGAGCGGCTGCTCGCGGTGCTTTGTGGTCGGCTGAGTGACTGAATCCATGTCATTACACACCCTCTTCCAGGGTGACCCTCCTCGGTTACCCTGGAGACTACAGGCTGTTTGTTGCGTAACTGGCTCAGGTATTTTCTACTGGTGACCGGCTCTGAGTGGGTCTGTGCCCGTTCTCTATTCAAACTTAACTATGAAACATTTATTCAACTTTGAAAAGAAACCGAATATGGACATACATTATTTATCAGGGATAATTGAGGTGCACTTAGTACGAGGCTATAAGAATATTCTTAAAAACTGAATTAGCTTTCTAATCTGGATCAGCTAACAATTATTTTCATTTTTTGATTATTCTGCTGATTATTTTTTCAATCAACTAAACCTCTGAAAGTTAAGTTTGCAGACATTTAATATTCAAACAACTAGAATCAACAGTTTGGCTTCAGTTTAACTCACTCAGGTTCATTATAAATACAAATGTGTGTCACTGCCGCTGTGACTAAAGTGTACTTTGTGTGTTTCTACTTCAGTTATTCCAATATCAGCAGAAATCACCTCTTCTCAAAGTGTATTTGCTTTGTTGTCTGTCTGTTCCCAGAACTGCCCCAGTCGGAGCACATCAGCGTCGCCGATGCCACGTGGTTGGCCCTCAATGTGGTGTCAGGGGGCGGCAACGCCTCCAACTCGCAACCCATCGGGGTCACCAAAATCGCCAAATCGGTCATCGCACCGCTGGCCGACCACAACATCTCTGTTTTCATGCTGTCGACGTATCAGACGGACTTTATTTTGGTGAGTGTGGATGATAATAATCCAGGATGATGTTTGCAAACCTCTTCAACATGATCACAGAACATGTACATGGTTTGTGACGGTCAAAGCTGTCGATCCGTTTCTATAGCTTCAAATAACTGATTCAAACCGAACTTATCTGAAACACGACCACTTTGACATACATCCGTCTGATAAGAACTACCTAAAATAACGGAAAACGTCAGAAGATTGTATTTTTTGTGTACTTTGACTTTGTAGTTTGGCCCATATCCTGTCCACTAACATGGAGGAGCTGAGGTTTATGACCTATAGTGCAGCCAGCCACCAGGGGGCCATTGAGATGCTTTGGCTTAACCTTCTGGGTTTAAAGGGACCACTCATCCATCTTTAAATACAGTTTGTGCACAAGACATGAAAGGAATTTAGATGAAATATGTTAGAAACTCAAGGTAAAATACAGTTAAATGCACCATAGATTTGATTTAAATAGTAAAACGAAATAGAAGATTAAAAAAAGACACTTAAATAGAATAAAACCAGGGAATACAAATCTAATTTCAGTTGTTATGGAAATATTTGGGACAAGATTTTATGATGGCATCAAGTGTATTTATCTGTATGTTCAGTGAAAACCTGGGTAATGGATGAAATTGAAAATTAGATTTTCTTATCGCCGCTTCACAATAAAAGCCTCCCTGGTTTTCACCGGTTGAATGCTTTTAATGTGAAGCTGCAGGAGGGTAAACAAACAGTAATATACAGGTTTCTATACTTTACATACATCGAGATTTACTAAATTACTAATGTAAATATATTGAATGAAACGAAAGGGAAGTGGTTTTGTGTTTGCAGGTTAATCGTGTGTGTGTGTGTGTGTGTTTTAAGTGTTTTCAATGTGGTTCAGAGGAAAAGCTTTAAAAGCCACATTACGTATCTGTTACACAACAACTGGCAACACAACTGTTTGTGTCCGAATGCCTGACGCGAAAAAAGCAATAACCTTGGATCGAATGCAGCTTCCTCAGCCCCACTTCCTTTTGATTTAGGAAGAAATCCTCTCCCACACCGAAGCATTTTCTGCTACAGGGATTCTTTTTTTTTTATTGCCTTGCTTCAGTGGAAAAACAAGGTCTGCTGAACAGCTCTGGCATGTTTATGAAAATGAAAGAAAGCAGAAAAAAAAACCTGTGTGGACGTTGATAATCTGTTACATAAAGGGGATCAGCAGCTCAGCCTCTTTCTGGAATTCCAGGTATCATACTCCCGTCTCTGCGCCGGCTGCTCCCACCCATAATCCTAATTATTGGTGGTATTAGATTTTTTTTTTTTTAAAGAGGCGAAGCCCTGCTGGGTTCACACCCATCAGGTGTCCCACTGTGTGGGGTTGTGTTACAGAGCAGGAGACAGAGCAGGAGACAGAGCAGGAGACAGACAGCTTAAGATGTGTGGGGTTGTTTTGTTTTTTATTCCCAGGATCCTTTGTGTTACATAAAGCGGTAAAGCTGACCCCAATGATGAATGCACTCATTTAGACGGAGCATTAAGTTTCTGGACTGAGGGAAGCCGCTTGGAGCAGCCACACACACACACACACACACACACACACACACACACACACACACACACACACACACACACACACACGGGATGAAAACAACACTCAAGATCTTTATCCTTGATGTAAAGCGTTAACACATTATAGGGTTAGCCGTTTTTAAAAGTGTTTTTATTTTGTGTTTTCCGTCGTCAGGTTCGAGAGCGAGACCTGCCGATGGTCATGCACACGCTGTCTTCCGAATTCACGTTGCTGCGGGTGGTCAACGGCGAGACTGTTGCCGCGCACAATCTGGGAGTCACCAACGGATTTGTAAAGCCTAAACTCGGTACGGTGTGAACGTGTATTTGTGTGTTTTTGTATCGAATCTAATTATGAAAAGCAGGACACAACTCAAACTGAACCTCAATCCAAACAGATTAAATATTGATTTACTGTGTCACAGTAAAGATGCTTAAACAGAAGATTTTAAAACTCAATAGTGTAAACAACTGAATGTCATTTTGAATTTAGAAATACAGCATGATAGAGTTTTGTGTTCATTCAACAGTGGGAGTGAAAAGGAACAGAAGCTGTGAACCAAACGGTTTCAAGTTGAAAACACAATCCAAAGCAAATAGCAAACTTATCTCGGTTTAATTCTGGTTGCCAGGCCTTGTGCAGCTCCAATATTAATACTTTGTTACTAAACTAATCTTTTGACCTTGGAAATAACTGTTGTAGACTCTCACTCATCGTGAAGCACATTTCAAACGGCCACAGTTTTCACCAAAGAGATAAAGAGAAGAACAAGAATAAAATAAAGTGCTGAAAATGAAATGTGTCTTTTGGAAGAGAACATTTAATTATAAAAGGGAAACTGGTCCAAAGCTTTGCAGCTGCTGTATTAAACCTGGACCAGTGAACAACCAGACAAAGTTCAAACCTTCTTCTACTTGTTGGTTTTTAAGTTTAGCTCTAAAAGTTCATTCTTGACCTTTTTGATCGCAGCTTTCCAAAATGTAACGAGACTGAATGTTTGTTATTTCCACGTAGACTTTATCTGCATATTTCTCACGTATCTGTTTCCCTGCTTCGTGTTTTTAATCTTGGTTTTTTTGTTCCTCAGTGCCCCGTCCCATCATTCACCCTCTATCTAGTCCCAGCAACATGTTCTGTGTGACCAGCCTGGACCCGGACACTCTGCCCTCTGTAGCCACCCTGCTCATGGACGTCATGTTCTACTCTGGAGGGTAAGAACCTGCTCGTCTTACTTTAAACATACAAAAGGACTTTTAATTGTGTTGTATTCATCTCTGAGCTGAAGATGAAAACGATTGAGAACTCACGGATCTGTTAAGTTTGAACGCACGAGTGAGTTGTTGGAGAGAAGATTAGTCTCATAGGAACAACAATGAAAGAAATCCATTCATGTTTGTTTTCAGCTTTTATTCCCTGAAATACAAATTCAAGGAAACTCATCGGCTTCACATCAGTTTTCCCATGAAAAGTTATCCTCTTGACCTCCTTAATCTTTCCTGATCGAAATCTAGGTTTCACGTTTGATGTTTGATGTGGTTAAAGCAGGATGGACACTCGGTTCTCTCAGTTCTTTAAACCCCTGCTTTCCTCTGAAGGCAGCAGGACACATTTATTGATGAATCTGCAGCTTCTGATTGGAAAAAGGTGTCAGACGTCATCACCTCTTTTCCATTTTTATTTTGGGCCAAATGTTGGGTTTTGTCTTATTGTTAAAAAAAGCGTAACTGCAAACACACTTTACGATATAATTGAGATCCAGTAGAATTAAAACTTATGTAAGATTCGAATCCTTTGCTTATTTAAACGCCCTCAACAACATGTTTGTGTTGTTTACTTCGATGTTTGTTGCACGAGTTACATAAACAAAGAGCCACAGCTTCTGCCTCTGGCTGTGGATTTGTGGTTGTGTGTGTGTGTGTGTGTTCCGGTCGTGCTCTGCACCATCCAAACAACAACAGCATGATTTCCTGGAGAAGCCTGGTTCCTTGTGTTGCTGTGGTCATGCGTCACAGAGCTTCGAGTCCACTGATGCGACTGAGAGCAGATTTATTGATCCCTGTTCCACCTCAGCCCTTCTACACTCAGCATGCAGGTGCCCACACAGTCTGTGCACCACAGCACCTGTGAGATTAAATCAGGACCATGTTCATTAAGAGTTAACTTTATTTTATGTTTCTCGTCTGCGTTTGTCTGATAGTTTGCAGGATTATGTAAAAACTCCTCGACCGATTTCCATGAGATTTTGTGGAGAGTTGGGACAAAACCTGTGGATCATTCTGTGGATTCTTTAACATTGTGACGCATTTCTAGATTGGACCGTACAGTGTGAGCTCATAAACCGCGACCTTTTGTCTTTTCCATTTCTAAAATCGCAGCATGTATGTCCATCTTAGGGCTAGGGTCAGTTATCCTGGAAAAGCTAGCGAGAGCAGGCTACTCTTACATCCCACCCCTTCCCCATGGCCGCCTCGTCAAAGTTACACACGAACAAAGTTAGGCACTGACCACTGACTTGTCCGTGACTCGCTCGCTAACTTCTGCTCTGCCTAAGTAGTGTATCTCTTCTTGAACACTCAGGTAGGCACGCAGGCAACGTACCAACACAACCTTTAAGTGAGGCTGGTCCGACAAACATGTGATTTCTAGTCCCACTGACCTCTGTCCTTTCCTCCTCAGCCCCAAAGAGCCCGGAGCATCGAGTGAAGACTCCAGCCACATCCGCTTCTTCTCCTTCTCCCTGATCGAGGGCTACATCTCCCTGGTCATGGACGAACAGACGACTCAAAGGTTGAGAACGGAAAACCCACCTGTGACGCAACAGCACCTTCATAACGCCGCCGTGTCATTAACCAAGCTCGTCCTCTCAAGACGTGGTTTCCTCGTAGCCGGGACTGAACTGGGACATAATGTTTATGCGGGGGAACAAATTTATGATTGTTGTTTAAGGGAGCGATTAGTTTGTTGCTAAGCAATAACGGAGCAGTCGGGCGTCACAGCGGGTTTTCAGTCTGACTCATTTATTCTCCGCTGCGTCCCGCTCTTTTTCACAGTACAGTCTAATTAAGCAGAACGGCTATAAGGAACCCGAGCAGCTGCAGACCCCATGTGGCCGCTCCTCCATTAGCACATCTGATCGTCCATTCACAAATGAGGGGTCCCTTTAAAATGGGTCAGCCGTGACTTAAAGGCATTTGGAGGTGAAACAGTAATTGGACCAAACTTTTTATTAAATGAAGTTAATATTTTGATAGAGCAGCATGTAGGTCAGCGTTGTTTACGTAAGATCTAATGTGTTGCCTTAAAGGAATAGGTCACCCATTTGATTCTTATTATTCAGAGAGTTGGACAGAGTTTACCTGCTGCTCCTCGTGTGTGTGGGAACGGTTAATTGTAGCTTCTCGTGCTGCACGTCGTCCACACAGTCTCTGTTTCTGAGGTTTGTTAACTAAGAGGTGCTTTGACCCACGAGGACACAGAATAAAGACACTTTAAAACCTCAGCAGTGTTTAAAAACTCCCCTGAAACCTGAGGGTTTTCTGAAGAGCTGTCAATGTTTATATAAACTTACATTTCTCAGCCTCTGAAGCAGAAAGAGACATTAAATAACAATATTTGACAGCTTAACGATTTGTCTTTCATTGTAAATCGTTTACGTTTCCCTAAACATTGTGTATATTTAAAAAAAACATCAACAAAGCTGGTAAACTCGCCATGATTCCTCTTCCTCTTCTTCTTCCTCCTCCTTCTCCTCACACGCGTCTCTAACGACTGAGCCTCGCGTAAAATTATACATTTATTGCATCTTATATTAAAGAAAAACAATCTTTTTTGACCCGTTTTATTTCCTTTTGTTTTCTTCCAGGTTTCCAAACAACGTGCTCTTCACCAGTGCTTCTGGTGAACTTTGGAAAATGGTTCGTATCGGGGGACAACCTCTAGGCTTCGGTGAGCAAACTTTCCCTTTCTTTACGAGAAAGGTTGCTTAGGTGAAACTAAATCAGCCCAGAAAATCTGAATCTGTAATTTTTTCTTTCTGCAGACGAGTGCGGCATCGTGGCTCAGATATCAGAACCACTGGCAACAGCCGACATTCCAGCGTACTACATTAGCACCTTCAAGTTTGACCACGCCCTGGTAAGAGAGGATAATAACCCCTTAAATGTTCTGTAGGATTAGTGGATCTTCTAAAAATCAATTCTCCATCATTTTGACAGCTAATTTGTCCATGCAACCACAAGACATTCCAATAAAAACAAAAACAAGAATAAACATAATTTATACAGCACCTCTGAAGACACAGCTACAAGTTGCTCTACGAGTTAAAACGAAGAATTGATAAATATAGAAGTGATTGACAGCCCTGATATCCTGACCAGGACGGATCCTCCCTGTTTTCTCCAGGTTCCTGAAGAAAACATCCAAAGCGTGATCGGAGCTCTGCGGACCGAGAGCGCGTCGCAGTGAAGGGAAACCACGGGAAACGAGCGTTTTCACAAGTCACTTAGTTCAAACGTGTATCATGTCCAAAAAGTGCCAAGAGTGTATCGGCGGACGACTGAGGACGGGCTCCGCGAGAAGGAAGAGGTGTAAGCACAGAGTGAGGGTGGAGTTAGTTGTTTTTCTTTCTGACAGTGTGATGGGGATGATGCCTTTTTGTTACTGGATCATTTTATGGGTTTCTTTACCCTCACTCCTTCTTCGTTTCTCCTCCACTGCTCTGGTAGTTTTAGTTTTTACCCCGACTGACTTTCTTTTCCTCTCTAAAGCTGCTTATTCCCACTCCCTGACCCTCGTGAGCACCATACTGTATTAGTTACAAAATTCCTCTGATGGAAGGATGACGAATGTACTCTGAAAAAAAAGAACGAGATATATACATATATAAATATATGTGTGTGTGTATATCTCGAGTTCTCAATTTCTCTTTTTGGTTTGGTTTTGTTTTTGTTTTTCCACAGGTCATTTTTCTCAGTGCCAAGATGTTTGATGCCTGATTTGATGCCTTTTGTCAAAATACTTTACATGTGTGCAATTGAAGGAGACAATTTGGGCGTTGACAGGCGTTATATGGTTTGTTTGGTTGTTGTTGTTTTTTTTTTTTGCTTTCATTAGCTGCTGAACATGTTTTAATTACAGAAAGTAGACTGTCAGACTTCAGAGGTTAAATTCAGTCGCCTCGTCTGGTGAAACATGAAGTGAATCATGAACTCGATGAGAAATTCATCTTTTAGTGCTTGTGTAAGTTTTATTCTTTCGCACTGTGAGCAACTTGGTCCGCACAGAATCTGCAGAATGTACCGACGCAGGTTTTAAACAGACAAATCGATTGTTATTTATCTATGGTTGATTTTTAATTGATTCTAAGCTAGAAAGCACAGGTTGTGCACAGTTGCACTTGATTAGTTCATTAAAAGATTATTTAATGTAGGAAAAAAAATAATCAATGAAGTGTTTGATGTTTGATTTAATCATTTAATCTACTTAACATTTTGGCAACATGCATATTTTTAACATTTCTCTTTTAGGGTGTAAATTAAATCCAGATAGAAAGTAGAGGATCACACCAGCTGTTAATGTTCTGACCTGTGAGTCATCTTTTTATTTTCAATCAGCGTTAACTCCCGGGTCAATGACGTCGAACATGAATAAGAAATGATTGCTTATGCTTAGCTTAGCATAAAAAACAGGGAAACCGTCGCCTGGCTTGGTCCAAATGAATAAATAAAATACAACTACAGGCAAAAACTCTACAGAAACTAACAAATCTTTTCATTAATCTCAGCACTAACAAATGTAAAATCAATATTTTCTGTTTTACAGGCTCCGTTTACAGAATTCTCGATAACGTTGAGTTTCTGGAAAAAAAAGAGATTTGTTCATCAACAGACGATTAACACAACGTTAAAGAGTTCAACGCTTTTTTTAAAAAAAAAAATCGATCGAGTTGCTCACGGTGTGAATCCGCAGTAAGAACCTGACGATACATCCCATAATGAAAAATGTTTGCATCAGCCATGATAAAAAAAATTACTGAGCCACTTTGATAGTGTACTACAATAATGACGAAGCATAAGCTAAGGTTCACACAGGGCGGGGGGGCGTTGAAGCCGCCTCTCCCCCCCCTGCCCCACCCAGTCTGCACTTTAACGCAGGTTCACCCCCGCAGGCCTGCTGTCATGATGTGAAAACGGAGGGAGGGAGGGGGGGGCGATTAACTTCAGAAGGATTCTGTCCACATGGGGAGTTTTCTGTTGGTCTTAAGCATTTGGTGATAATGTTTTTTTTCGTTTCTTATTCTTTCATGACACCTTGCACCTAACAGCAACCGTTCTCCTGACCAGTACCGATCAGCAGAACCCATATTTATCAGTGTTAATACGCGAGGAAGGGACATTTCTTCTGACTCCATTTCAAAGAAAAAAACGTCTAAAGCTTTTCATTTGGAGCTTCTTGTGTGGAAAATAAATAAATAAACAAGCTTCTTTTTTTGAGCTTGACACGTGTTCAGTTTTTTTTTGTTTTGTTTTTCAAGTGTCTGTACTCCGCTAGGTGCTGTCACACTCCTTTGATCCTGATGTGTTCTTTGATCACTGTGTTCTTCAGCGCTTCCAGATTAAATGTGAATCCGATTATCCAGTCAAACTTCTTTGCATTAGCCATAAACATAAAACTACACGAAGATATTATCTATGGGTTTAATTTCTGCAAGTTTATTTACGGTCATAAAATGTAATTAAATACACTAAGGTTTGTAACGACCATATTATTATAACTATTAAATTTGTAGAGCGTAAAGGGCTTTTCAGGGTCAACACACAAACCATGTGCAACATTCAAAGATTATACAAATGATGTAAATAATGAAATGTGCATTAAAAACATACATATTATACATAAACAAACAAACTATTAATACACATACAAGCAAAAATACACAACAGAAGTAAAATCTATCAGTTAAATCATTTTGATTGAAGCAACAAATTCACTGGGGACATATGAGACATTTCCACCATCAGCAGCGTTTTCTTCAGACGTCCACAGAGGCTGAGCCGTCACATGGTTCCTAATGGGCCGATGTGCATGAGCGGTCACATCACTGTTCCTCTGGAATGTATGAACCATCTGGAAAATCTGAAATTTGAACACGTTTGATCCTGAAATCCACAAACACTTGGTGTTAGAGTCACGACACCTCGGCTAATCCCGACTTTATCTCCATGACGTCCGATTCTATCTCTGAACCTGAACTCAGGGAGAAAAGAAACAAGAAGCCTGCACCTGATTAAAACCAAAGGAAACAACACAACTTTAGACTTTGGCACGTCTTGTATGAAGGTTGACATGTTGTCCACAGGGAGGCGCTAGAGAGAGACTGGCTGCAGCCTCTGGGGACCATGAACATAGTCAATTTCACAGCCCATTGGATTGTAATCGCTTTAATAAACCTGGGATTTTTAAAACATTATCAAAGATAAACAACCTCTTGGGAAAACTGTTCCAACGTCTGACTTCTCATTTCCACTGTATTCTCTATATGCAAAATAAAAAAATCTCTGATTTAATTGGAATTTATTCTCAACTGTTCTCTTTACATTTCCACTTTGAAGAGAGATTTGCATATGGAGAGTAAAGAGGAAATGTTGAGATAAAAACTCTTCATATCATGAAACAGTTAAGTTTTTTGTAAAGTGCATATCAAGAACAAAGTCCAAATGTTCATTACCTGATTTAGTTCAACTTTATTCTCAAAATTTCAAATTTAGACTTGATGGTTTCACTTAAATTAAAAAGTTGTCCTCTTATTTTGTTCTACTTTTTTATACATCTCGACTTTGTTGTTGACAATTTTTCCCTCAACATTTCCACTTTGCTCCCGATTTGCAAAACGAAAAAGTGTCTCAATTCTACAACTTTATTCTCTAAATTCAGAATGAAAGAAACCTCTTCTCATGTTTTATTTCTGCCCTGATGCTCCTCTGCACCTCTCGGAGGAGGAGGAGGAGGAGGAGGAGGAGCTGTTCCAGCTGCAGCCTCTGTGAGGAGCAGGGTCAGAGGAGCACACATGTTAAGTGTTTTCTCTTATCATGATCATCTATCTTCTTACATAACCTCCCTGCAGCTGAACCCCTGCAGCTCACTGCTCTGTCACCGAGGCGTTCGCTCACCTCTCGCTTCCCACTCACTACAACTCAAAGTGAAGACTCCAGTGGAGCCACGTGCATTAAGGAAAACATCTGATCCTGCTGATGCGTCACTCGTCACAGAGGGAAATCTTCACCCACAGACCAGACAAACCTTTACGAGTCAGTGAGTCAGCGTTTCATCCAGACAGAGAACAACAACAATCACACTGTGCCGCCCACTGGTGTCACATTACAAGGGTTCTGCATATGGAAGCTCCAACCTTACACTAACATGGAATCACACGATGTCTGTTTGTCACATCCTCAATCACTGAGGAACTAAAGCTCTGTCTTCACCTGAAAGTCACTTTGACGAGAACCTAAACTCAATGTCCACTTAGTGTCTTCTGGACACAATATTTTCCAGGTTAGGTTTTAAACCCGTTTGTTTGTGAGCAGCATGAAGCAAAAACTCCTGGACCACAAAACATGGTGAAGGATGAAGAACCCATTCAATTCAGAGCAGATCCAAGAATATTTTATATAAACATTACTTTCCTTATAGGAGATCGGACGTGTAAATGTGAAGAATAAACTTGAAATTCAAAGGATTTTAGTCAAACTTTTAAGAATATAACAAACTACTAAAATAAGATGTTTACAGCTGTTTGTTTGTTTGCAGGATTACACAGAAACTACTTAACTTGGAATAACCCAAGGAAGAAGTGTTAGTTCTAAAACATAAAACCTTTCATGGTATAACACATTTGTCTTTGTCCAGTGTGGCAGCATTAGGCTTCCGTACTCCAGCCCCATTAGATTGACCGACCAATGAGAAGTCGGTCGAACAGCGTATCGACCAATAGCCCGGGAGGCTGCAGCCCGAGTGGGTTTTATGCTCGATCAGTAGCTTTGTTACAAATACACTTGCCTTCTCTCTGAGGGCCCTGAACCTGTCACAATGATGAATGGCCCAAAGTTACAGGAGCTCAGAGGGGGAGAGAACAACAGCAACAACAGACCAGAGCTACAGTCACTGAACTGGAAGAATGAAAGTGTCCATCAACCACAACCGGCTGCGTTTGATATCAGGAAATCACAGTTAGAGATCAGATATTTAGAGATGAATATATAATGCTACAGCTCCTTTAACTTCATCTATAACATTAACACCTTAGGATGTAAAGTGCTTGGAGATCACGTAGGTTGTGATTGTGTGATTGTCTTCAGTCTGTGGACAGAGGTGCACGTGTCTTCTTCTACGTCCTCAGGTCAACCACAGGTGGGTAGATGGTGTCTGTGTCTGCCCGATTAAAAAAAAAGCTCATTCTGTGATTTGAAACTTATTTTGTCGTTTGCAGTTAAATAGTGAAAACACGTCCAGAACCCAAAGTCTTGAAATGTCTTTATTTTCTACGACCACATATTTGATCAAACATGAGAATAATTTAAATTTGTTCACACTTCACATTTGAAAAATGAATGAATCAGTAAATGGAATCATCCTTTCAGCTGTATTTGTTCATAAGTAACTGTCCCGTGTGACCTTCATGCAGGAGGAAGTGAACCACGTCGCTGACCCTGTAGAATCCACAGCTCCACTCGCCTCTTGACGTCACCACAGGACGGAGCCGCCCGAGGGGCCGTCGCCTGTGGAGAGCAGCTGCCTCCGAGACCCCACAGTCAAACCCTCCGTCGGCTCCCTGAGGCGACCGCGACTCCAACATCCAGCCTGTTCCACCGCTGCTGCTGGGCAGGAGCTCACAGGAGGGACTTCACCAGCGCCACCATGTGGTCAACACCACAGGCTACATCCACCACTGAACCCGGCACAGTCACCTGAGAGAGACATGACACAACTTAGGGGAGGAACGGGCAGTTTGCTTTGTTTTCTGAAAGTGTCTGAAGCCGTTTTCAGACATGAACTCTGGAGGAAGAGATTTCAGCTGCATGTTTCTCTCTTCGCTTGCAGGACTAAACGGTGTCATCTTACCCTCCACGGGAAGAACTGGTCGTCTCTGCTCCCGATGCCCAAACAGCCTCTCACATTCTTCCCCCAGACGAAGAGCTCGCCGCGATCTGCAACGCAAACCATCAAACATGAGCGCGCTGGGAGAGCGAGCGCCCGCTGAGCCTCGACGCGGAGCAGCTGCAGCCGGGAACCAGCTCTGTCTTTTTAGGAACCATCATCTCTTCATGAGTCACATGGAACATGAGGATGGAGAAAATAACAACAACCCAGATTCATAAGATTCCTGCAAATGTCTTACTACTAAAAGCCTTGTTGTTTAACCCAGTGGTTCCCAAGCTGAGGGTCGGGAGGGGATCCTGAGACGTTTTCCAGAGACAAATACACTGTTAAAGTATTATAGTTTATTATATTATTATTAGAAAAGTTGTATTTACCCCCATATGACTCAACATTCTTTGTATGTCTGAACCACCTGCAGCGACCATGAGGGTCTCAAGTCCTCAGGCGGTTATTTTGAGGGTCTGAGAAGTTCGGGAACCTCTGGTTTAACCAGTAACTACGAGACAAAGAACTAAATAAAATATGACGGATTGTATTTTAAAATGTAGTAGAATAGGAGCATTAAGGACCATAAAATAGCAATGTACATAAAGTACAATTATACTTCGAGTGCAGTACTTCTACTTAGTTGTTTTCCACCATCGCCTAAACCTAAAAGACAGAACATTGATTTTAAGAATTTGATGTTTAATATTCATGTTGTTTGTTGCTTTAGAGTCCGACTAATAAAAACTGGCTAAAAGGATTTTCCTTTTTCATCGTCCAGTTTCAGTCTCATTTTAGATTCTTGGTTCAGAGCCATAAACAGACGTCTCCCCAGACATCTCCACCTCACAGCTCAGACCGGATGAGACTGAATGACTTTGTGGTTTATGAGATTTATGTTTCTATCTTTTATCCTTGCAGGAAAAGAAAAAACACGTAGCTGGCATCAGTAAATCTCATCTCACTTTATGCAGCTTCAGATAAAGTGGACACGTCTTCCACTGGTGTCTGAGGAAACTCTAAAAGTGACCATACAAACTTGTTCTCACCCGTTACTGCAGCGAAATGTGAGAGGCCGCATCTGATCCTGGTGACGGCGACTGACGGGCTGAACTCTGAGCGTCCAAACAGCGCGGAGGGAATCATCTCCGGGGTCGACGATTCTGAAAGCTGTGGTCCTTTTCCAAGAATCCCATATCCCCAAACAAACACCTCTCCCTTATCTGACGAAAACAAATAAATAAAAGACAGAGACGTAGCTCGATATTAGGAGCAGGATATTCAGTGAAGACATCTGGACTCATAATGGGAATAAAAAGACACCAGAGAAACCAGGACTGTGATCAATGATGCCAGCAAGAGTCAGTGAGTGGAGTCGCACCTCTGATGCCAAAGTGAAAACTGACTTTAAGGGAACTTCAGTTCTGGAAAAACTGTTTATCGTCAGTCGACCTGACGGCTGTAAAGGTCTCAGGTCTCTGGAAGCTGCAGCTGATTCAAAGTGCTGCTGCTCAGGTCGTCACTGACACAGAGGAAGTGGATCATATTGGTCCAGTTCTGAGATCTTAACACTGACTTCCTGTCAAAGAATCAGGTCTAGCACACGTCTGCTTTCTGTCCCAGACTCTAAACTAAACAAGGAGAAGCAGCGTGAAGTTTTCATGATCCACACATGTGCAACAGGCTCCCCGAGAGGTTCAGGTCTGTTTACACGTGGAGTGCACGTTTACATTAATGCACACGTGTTCATGCGCCTTTGTATAAACTGACCGTTGAGAATAGCCACCTGCGTCCCGCCACACGCCGCCTGAACCACCTTCCCGCAGCCTTTCAGAGGAAGACGCCGAGGAGAGTTGATCTGTAACACGAAGATTTACAGGAGTTGAGTGAGAGAATATCTGGTTGAGTTTTCTTCTGCTCCCGTCTTGTACGGTGGCCGAGACGTCGCACACAAGTGCATCAGCGCAAAACACGAATGCCAAAGCCACAACAGAAGTGTGAATGAAGTGTTTGTTTTCTTCTTACTGCCGTCAAGTGAGCCGTCGTTTGGGAAAACCCAGTCAAGCCAGTTGCCACTTAAAATGTGATGCTTCTTATTTGAGGTGCTACGGCACAGGTGCGTGTTTCTGTTTTCACAATTTGACGCCTCACTCGACGGCATTAAGTAACTCTGCTTGTTTCCATGACGACATACGTAGTCGCACTCTTCCGTTGAGGCCTTTGCGCTCGTGTTGCGGCTTCGTGGTTGTGTCTTACGTTAATGCACTTGAGTCGTATTCCCAAACATTGTAGTATTATTTATCTCGTATATGATGTATTTGACCCCGAAAGCCGAATGCATGAACAAAAAATCCCTCTTTTCATGTGGTTTCTTTTATATCAAAATGTTGAACGTCACATCTGTAAGTATTTGCCGAGTGCTGTGAACTGAGGAGCCTGGAAAAGACCGTGTGACAGATGACTGGCAGGTGGAAACAGAACCTAACTGAGCCATCAAGAGTAAAACAAACCTCTCAGCATCCGTTCAGAGGCCAGACTCAAGTGTATGACAACATTTCAGAAGACAGAATGTGACGCCTTCAAGTGGTCGACACCTCTACCAGCTGGATGTCAGGTCTCCTCACCTGTGTGGCTTCCGTGACCGAGGCCAGCTGCAGGTACTCGGAGTTGCCCCAGCCGTACAGCTGCCCGTCTCTGGACACGGCCAGGCTGCAGTCTCCGTACGTGTTGACCTGCTGCACCTCAACACCGGCCAGATCCCCCCCCACCTCCACTGCCCCGGAGCTGACGCTGTGGTGACCCAAACCTGGAAGACGAGGAAACGGACGTGAGCAAAAGAGAAGTTTGTAAAAACCCTTCACATTTATTCCTATTCATAGAATAATCAGTGGGACAGTAAAGAAAACATGTATCATTTGGCTCTCAATGTTTACAGGTGCAGGGGGGAACATTTACAAATTTGCTATATTTGCTAAAACTGTCATTATGATCTGAAAGTTGTACAAGAGACAGATAATATTAGAAATAAACGCTTGTTCCTCTGGCTCCACTTGCAGCTCGTAAAGCAATTTGGAAGAATTCAAGGCTTTTTAAACAACCAAGACCCAGACCCACAAGGAGTCAATCACTGTTTGTGAACTGTCTCCATGTTTTTCCTGGTTGCGTGCACAGCGGTGGTGCAAGGGGGGATTTGGAGACAGTTTTGAACGACAGCGGAAAGGGGAGGAGGGGTCTGGATCGTCACTTTCTCTCTCTACCCTAGTTTTAAAACCCTACTGTCTGCAGCCGACTGTGTCCAATATAAAAATAGTCACGGTTTTTGAGAAGAGCACTGACCCGTCTGTCCGTCTGCCCCCCATCCACACGCAAACACCTTCCCAGTCTCGGTGAGGAAGAGGCTGTGGTCCTGCCCACATGCCACCTGGAAGAGAAGAGCTGCATCTTCAGTGACCAGATAAAGACCAGAGAGGTTAGACTCACATTTAGTTACATCAAGTGTAAATTTAAAGCTATTTTCACACATAATCTGCAGAAAATGTCTGGAAAATTGGGTCCAGACAGTTTTTCCTTTCACATATGAAGAAAACAGCAGGAGATTGTTCTGGCCAGACATTTTCCAGACATTCTATTATTATGTCAGGAAAAACTGAAGTGTAATCTGGCTAAAATGAATCTGTGAATAATCTGCATGTGTATATTTGTGGATCCAAAGGTGCGGAACAGGAACAAGAGGATGAGACGTGCGACAGTAAAATGTTCAGGAAAAGGCTGCGCTCACCTGGGTGACCCTGCTGTCGAAGCCTTTTATCTTGTGAATGATGTGACTGCCGCTGTTTGAACATGAGACAAGAGGAACAACAAATCCATCATTCGAGGTTGTCAGCATCTCGGAGGGAGTTCACATCCTTCTGTGCTTCACTCGTCCTTTAACATCCCTCTTGCTTTTACAGAAGTACAGCTCACAGATAAACAATACATTCAACCATTCATCAGAACCACTGGTTTGTTTGCTTGTTTTTCAGCAGGATTTTGCAGAGTCTACTTAAAGGAAGCTTCCAAACTTGATAATGAGAAATGGACCAAGAAAGAACTCATACATTCTGTAGCATATCCAGGAAATTTGTTCCACTCTATTGAACTTATTGACATTTTTCCCTGTGACATTCTTTCAATTTCCTGGAGGATGTGACGAGAATCAGAAGCGGCCCGATGAAACATGTGACTCAGCAGCAGCAAGTCTGTGCTGACGTGTTTGAGGACCCACCTGTAGACTTCATCTTCAACTATCCTCCTCCCACACTGGCCGTACGCGTTGTTGCCCATACTGAAAACTTGGGAGAGAAAACAGAGAGCAGTCAGTTATCAGGGGCTGATGGTTAGTCATGAATCCTCTGGTGTGGGAGGCGCGAGTCTCTTACCCCCCTCTTGATCCGTGAGCACCAGGGAATGAGCTCGGCCACAGGCGACCTGGATCACTCTGGTCTGTAGAGGCTCGACGAGAGGCAGAGCCAGAGGGGACGGCTCCAGGACGTAGTCGTAACTCCGATCTGCAGACAGGGAGGGAGGAAGTGTTGGGATGTGATGAAACACTGGAATTTAGCTCCCAAAAACTGTATATGACAATAAAAGGTCTTCATCAGTCAGTGTATTTACTACAGTATGTGTGCCTGGCCCCTTTCTGTACATTAGTTCACTCTATGGTCACTTGGAGGCAGCAGGTCCAGCTGGATCTCGTGTTGATATAAAAATACAAACTTCTGCAGCTCTAAACTCTAAGTTTTGAAGCAGGTTAAGCAGAGTGAAGTGAAGCAGTGTTTCCGTGTCATCGGTCCTGGTTCCCTTACGGCGGCTGTGCTGCGTGCGCTGGAAGCCCAGCTGAGAGTCCGTGTTCAGGCCCATGGCCCAAAGCTTGGACGCGTCTTTGGTGGAGGAGGCGATGATGGTGAAGCCGTAACCACAAGCAGCAGAGGAGATCTGCAACAGAAGAGGAGTTCAGCCTTCTAAAGGAGTTTCTGTCACAATTAAAATGAGTATTACTGTGGTTGTGGGTGAAATATTATCCACGTTTACAGTAGTATTATTATATGTAATTTTAACTGGATAAAACAAAGACAGTATCGATACTACTTGAATAAAAAGACAAGTACTGCTCACAAACACAAATAACTTCTGTTTTAAACTGGTCACTAGTAACTGCAGGTATTGACACTGAACCAGACTCTGTAGTCCGTGAGCAGAGGATGAAGTAAGAAGCTTCATCCAGCAGTTTTCTAAAGGGATGTTGTCACCTGCTCTGCGGTGTCCAGGCGATACGGAGTGAGCTGGTACTTCCTTGGGTTCTTCCTGCCGCTGTCCGGCACCACGAAGCTGGGGAGCCCCAGGGCCCCGGTGAAGCTGAAGCCCCACACGAACACCTTGTGGTTGGGCTTCCTGTGCTGCCCGACGTACTGGAACACCGGACCCCCGCTGCTTTTCTCCCGGGGTCGGAACGCTTTACCGACGGTCGCATAACCACAGACCTGAAGTCCTGTGGTCATCTGTCGAGAGCAGAGACGCACACAGGGAAGAGACATTCTGTAGAAAGACAAGAGACAGATTGAATTTAGGACAGATCTGAAACAAGCAATCGTTAAAAACACCTATTTTCAAAATAATATCATTACTATATTTATGACATGAATAGCCAGGTTTAAATACATTGAATGTATTACAGGTTATTTCTATGATTTTCAAATAAAATATATAAAAATGTACTTTATCATAAACTCTTATAGGTGTTTATCATTAGATTAAGTTAAAGTGGTGTAAGAAAAACAAAAAAATTGATAATTGCTGGCATTATTTTACATTATTACCAAGATAAATAACACATTAAAAATTAAATTAAACATTAAAGTAGAATAACCATTAAAAATCCATTGAATTAATCAATTGACTTTAGAAAATATATTTTATCTGGTTGTACATTTCAGCTTTAACAGACAGTCAATTGAATCACAACATATAAAAATATCTTTAACACGTTTTGTAATGCAGCCAAATTCCCTTTACTTTAACTGTCAATTTAACGATAGCTTAGTTTTACTCACACTAAATATAAAATACTGGAGCAACTAAAGACTCTAGAGTATTATAAGGATCTATATGTAAATTCGGCTTGTAGCTAACGTCTTCAATAGCTTTACATTTTATCTAATTTTCAATAATGTCCTAGTATTACAAGCTAAAGCTCGCTAACTCAAACTGGAACCAACATACTGATTAGAAGGTGAAAGGACCGTTATAAATGGAAATTAACAAAAAACAAGTGACGTGTAGTTTGTGTGAATGAAGCCGAATTGAAGAGAAGCTTCACATGATCAATTATATTTAATAAAACATGTCGTAGTAAGAAAATAATTCTGACAGAAGCCAGTTGAACATTAAATTGTCAGGAAGGTGAATTCAGTTTCGCTTCGTGTTCTGTCCCGCATGATGTCGCTGAACGTACCTTCCTCCCTTAGTGTCGTTGTGTGTTTCACAGGATGAGAAACAAACTGAAAAGACGCAGAAACAAAGAAGAAACTGTTCAGATGCGGTTCAGTGACATTGTCGCGTGTTTACTTTCCTGAAATCAATATTTACCCCGGAAGAGAAACAGCTGTTCTTCTGCAGTTCCTCCTCTGTGAAGAAGTATGTGGCGCCACCTACTGCCCTGGAGGACTGAACACATGGATTTATAGAGAATAGAAACATGTAATAAAAGTATATAAATAAATACATAGATAAATATACAAATAAATAAAGTACACGTGGTATAAAAAAATACAGAAGCAGGGTTACACATGTATAAGATATGTTTAAAACATGTATAAGAGATATTTAATTAGTGATTTCAGGTAAAAGAGTGAACTCACCAGCTTAATACTGTTTTTGTTGACTAATAGATTTAAAAAAATACTTTAAATAGTGATTTGAGTTTTAGAATAAAAGGTGAAAACCTCCTCTGTGACGTTTGAGGCCTAAACACAAGTGAATAAGAACGTGAGGCTACAAACTAACTCCCCCATTACATAATGGAAGAGAGTCACCAGTATGATGGAGTGAATATATATACATATATGTGTGTGTGTGTGTGCTGGATCTAAGTGGCCAATAATCTGCCGTGGTGTCAGATTAGAGCCCCTGTGGAAGTGGGTTAATGCTGCAGATCTGTCAGGTCACAGGTCGTTAACCTGCAGCAGCAGAGGGACGTGAAACGCACGATTTACGTTGAGCATGAAAACCTTTTACCTGTTTGTATGATTCAGGCTGTGAGAGACACTCGACTGTCGGCAGAGCAACACTCTCGAGGAAACTTTTACATTTATGTGAAACTGTTTATTTACCACAGAATAGGAACAGTAATTTAATTTTGTGGTCGTGTTCACAAAAGACTGCAAATCTAACAGGCGTCTGATGCATGTGCACTGACTGATATTGTCATTTTGACTGTTGCTGAAGGACATGAGACAGTAAACAAGATACAATACAATTCCAGCTGTAGGAGCCGGCCTTCCAGAATCATATATTTTAATTATTTTTTACTTTTTTATAGCTTTCAATTAGTTTTTCTTATAATTTGAGTTTCTTAGCTGCATTTTGTTTTGTCTCATTGTATTTTTTTGTCATTCTAATTCATTTCTATTCTCATTTGTGGCATTTCCTTCATTTTGATTATTGTTTTTTAATGTGCAATCTACTTTAATTTGGTTTGAACTTTATTTTCCTCTGTACAGCACTTTGCATTTGCTAAATTCTTATTATTCTTATTATTCTTATCATGTCAGACCAACCAATCTGTGGAACAGTCAAATCATTCAGATCAGACAGCGTCTTTTAAAAGTCGTGTGTAGTTTTATTCCACTCTGTTTAATGAAAGAATCAATGTTCTCTTGTTTTAACTGCTGTTCTTTTACATTATCTTTCTGCCCATTACATTTTAACTGTGTAAAGAAGAGTGGTAGATGGATGAAGTTTTTTCTAACTATTATTTAAAGCCTGTTGAGTCAAAAGGAGGATTTGTCCCCGAGCAGAGACACGAGGACATCAGGACGTTTTTGATCCAACTCCACTTTAGTTTGATTTTAATGTGACACAGCCTGGTATCATCCGTCCCGTCTAAAAGCAGGTATCCACAGAGAAGTGGACACAGTAATCCTTTAAGAGGATCAGGTCTGAGATCCGGGGGGGGGGAGGAGGGAAACAGGATCCACTAACTGTCTAACGTCGCCTCCACATGGTTTTTCTGTCATCACCGAACATGTGGTCGTTTTAAATGTGCTCAGATTCAGACACTTTGATGGAGTTTGTTCTTTTCTGCCTTTAACAGAACAGACACGGAGATGGAGGTCGAGGCTGTTGACGATCGTCGGGGGAGTTTTAGACATGAATCCTGACTTTGAGGTCGACTGAGAGGAGCAGGTGTTGAGGTAAAACACTGAGTTACTGAACATGATGTATTTTGTAAGTATCAGACTTTTAAAATCCCTGGGACCAGAACTGAATGAATCTGGATAAATCAACCCTGTGAACATGAGAGATTGTTTCGAATCAGAATCGTTTATATATATAATTGTTATTTACTCATGAGTAAAATAGCCTTTTTAAACTGACGTGCTTGTTTCTGATTTGGCTAACACTTTATTATAACCGTGTAATTTAGCATTCAGTGTGATTTAGTTCATAAAACGTTATAATGTAGTTTTAAGCAGATATATACACAGACTTTTAAAGTGTTTTTAAAGTTACAGTCGTTGCCATTAATTCAATTTGATATTATTACAACTGTGTTTATACATCAGCCTCCACTTCTAGCTGCTCACTGAGGACAGGATAGTAGTTGACAAATATCTGCGTATAACTATATCACAGGGTTTTATTAACTATTAATCACATGTTCACAGCTTCTAGTTTGAAGGTTTGAATGTCACATGCAGTGTTTCTCACTGGGTCAAAACAACTTAAAGATATAAACCAAGCTGCTGATTGTCCTTTATTCTAATGCAGCAATATGACCTTTGTTGATTTACAAATTAAATCCACATTGAAACGGACTCACGAGGACAAAGCACAATTAACAAGTCAGCTCCATCGTTTCCTCGCAGGACGCCATGGCCGTGCTGACGGTGACCTGCAGCCTGATTGGCTGGCTGTGCCTCTACCTGTTGTTCCGCTGCACCTTCGCTCAGCGGGGGCCCGAGTGGAGCTGTCGTCTGGTCACTTTGACCCACGGGGTCGTCATCGTGCTGCTGACGGCGTACGTGGTCTTCATAGATGGACCCTGGCCCTTCACACACGCAGGTCAGTGGAATAAAACACATGTACAGTTTATATTTATATACATATGTGTACGTTTTAACCCTTAGTGATAACATTAGGCCCCTGATAGTACTAACCCTTGTTTAAAAAATAGTTTAGTGAGATATATTTTAAGATGCATTTATAAACTTCAGGAGTCACAGCGATATCTAATCAATGAAACCTGTTTATCATAATTCCTTATTTCTATTCAAGTGAATCTTTTCAAAACTCGTTAATTCCTCATATCTGATAGTTTTCTCTTCAAAATATTTCAATAGCGGACAAAGACGGCAGTTGAAGAAGTAAATAAAGGAAATTCTTCTGATATTATTTTACATATGACACATTTTTTACTTTGTTGTTTCACTTACTCCAATGAATTCTGAGTCTGAGCAGGGGCGTTGCCACAGGGTAGGTGAACGAGGCCTTTGCCTGAGGGGGGGGCCCCGGAGAACGGCTGCTTATGGTTGTTTTAAGAAATACAACGATCATTATTTTTGAGGTTTGGTTGAAGACTGGAATGACGTGTGTGTGTTTGATGTGCACGAGACGGTGGTGGAGGTTTGCACTTTACTTTAATGGTTGGATGTGAGGCCCCCAAACATTTACTCTCTTATCTGACCCTCCTTCTCTTGCAGGTACGGAGAACACTGAGCTCCAGATCTTCGCCCTGTCCGTCTGCCTCGGCTACTTCTTCTTCGACATCGGCTGGTGCGTGTTCCACGGCACGGAGGGCCCCCTCATGCTGGCCCACCACGCCGCCAGCATCCTGGGCATCCTGCTGGCCCTGCTCATGGGGGTGTCGGCCTGCGAAACCTGCACCGTGGTCTTCGGCAGCGAGATCACCAATCCGCTGCTGCAGAGCCGCTGGTTCCTCCGGCGGCTGGGCCTGTACGACAGCCTGCTGGGCGACGCCGTGGACCTGCTTTTCATTTTACTGTTCGCCACCGTGCGCGTGGGGGTCGGCACGGTGTTGTTTTACTGTGAGCTCACGTCCCCCAGGACCTCGCTGGTGATGAAGCTGGGCGGCGTGGTCATGTATGGTCTGGCCTGGGTGTTCATGGTGGACATCGCCAGATTTGGCTTCAAGAAAAGCAGAACCAAGTATAAAAGGTGGAAAGAGAATCACAAGCTCAAAGAAATCAACACAGAGAAAGTGGACGGGTACGAGCGACTGAAGGCATGAAGTTCTTCAAAATGTGTGAGATGTATCTGATACACAGGCCTCTGCAGCTTTAAAGGTGCTAAATACTTAATAAGCAGCATTTATTACGAACCAGAAACTTCAATACAGTTACACTGAACATGATTTTGTAGTCAGGGTTTTCAAAATCACTGCAAATGAACAGGCTGCTTCTGGATTTCTAAAAGTCTCGTTACCCCCACATCACTGCAGATACTGTATGAGTTTTGACAGAGGAAAGTTATCTATTTAGAAGTGATTTAATTATGACTTCCATAAAGTTCAACTTGAGGTATTACTCTTATTCCCTGTAGCAGAGCTTCCTAAACTTCAGAGGCCCACATCCGGAACCATTAGCAGGACTGTAACAGAACACTTGAATAATCAAAATTAATCATGAAAATAAATAACTTTGCTTAACATTTTCTATTAAAAAAGAAATAAACCCAAATATTAGATCATACTTTATCAGACATATTTTAACGTCTTTTCATTTAGGTTTTTTTCCCCCCAGGCTACATATTTTGATGAAATTGCTAAATGGAATATTTTTTACATCCCAGTCTGAGGTGCACGTGCAATAACTCCAAGGTCCAACAATTATCTATCATCTGTAGTTCACATTTCTCATATGCAACTTAACGGTGCTATAGTTTCTTTCAGTGAACGAGTAACACAAGTTTTCCATCAGCAGAGATAAACCTGACTCGTTATTTATTTAGACTCTATTCAGGTGTTTTTGGTGTGTGTTGCATCACATGTGCTGCAGCAGGAGTTTCTGAATTTGTGATTCCTAACGTGGGAGTTGTGCAAATGTAATGAAGAATTTGAGAAAGTGTAACTGTTGTGTTGAATTTGTGGCAGAGATAGAAACAAGTATTTAACTGACTTTAAATTTACTGATGCACACGTGTGACTATTTGTTGTTCTGCACCAAAGAACCGTCATAAAACTCCAAAAGAAAGTAAACATTAGTGTAAACTAATGTGACAGTAACGTGATTCAATTTTAACATTTGTAAAACAAATAAAAGCTGCATGGAGACCCCCCCGTTTTAAGTAGTTTGTGTTTGTACATGAGTGCATTGTCTGAAGAAATGACACAAAACGTTTGATATCATATAGTCATAAATGTACATTATATTTTACATGAAAAACTGTTCAACACAATCCTTTTTGTTTATATATACTTTTTAGGTTAGTATCTTCTTTTTAACTTGTTGTCCAGAACTCTATCTAGTGAAGTGGCCAGTGAACATTTTGTACAGATTATTACAGATGTTGAGTTTTGAGAAATCAGGAACATTGAACTTTGACGTGTGATTCTAACGTTAGACCACGGTTATTTGTTTTTTTTCCATATGATGCAACATTCAAGTGCTACGGGAAGATTCAAACAGGCACTTTAAAGTCTGAGGCTAGTCCGCATTGTGTTAGTACGTTATTTGCTCAGGCAAACAAACTAATAAGACGACCGCTAAACAAATGACAGTTAGTTCAACTGCAAGTGGGACAAATTATTCTTTGGAAATCTTCCCCCAAAGAAATGAGGCTCAACCCTTCACAGTGAAAAGGAAAATGTTCCATGCACAAGCCTCTTATCACGTTTTTTAACGCCATCATTTCAGGTTCTTGCAGGAACAGTTCAGAATCTTCTTTTCTAAATCTGTGACGAGGAGATCAACGTTAACGCTGAATCCACGGCACTGTGAAGAGCGGCCCGAGTGGGAGAAACATTCAAATCAACAGAAAAGTTGGAGACACCGTTCATTTCTCTGAAGGCAACGAAAACTCATCCGCAACTGCATTACCGGCAGATTCTTCTAAATAAAATAAAATGTCTGCAACAAGCTGCAGCAAAATGTCCAATTCCAGCTTTTAAATTCAAATGTTCATACTAAGCAAGGCTAAAAACCAGTGGACACGTTAGGGGGGGTGAACGTATTTCTATGAATTTGGCCGATTTTTTAGAAACCCAATCAGTTTTTTGAGAAGATATTTAAGTGTGTATAAAATAAGCAGTGTGTGTTTAAACGTATATGTAGCGTGAGGTTCAGCTCATCTCTTATTACAGACATTTACATCAAGCTTACAGCAGTGCTCCGAGTCCTAAATCAGAGAATCCTTCTGTCAGAGTCTCTTTTCCTTCTCTGATGTGCATCTGTGCGACTTCACACCCTCGACTTCTCCTTTTCATACATCCAGTGTTTAAAGATAACTTATGTAGATGATTATTATTAAAGCAAAAAGTGACTGAATTATCCTCCAGTGAATCCAAAGTCTCAGAGCAAAAACCTGGGTCAAGGATGATGGTGAAAATGATCCACTGATTGTCATATGTGCCTGAAGCGGGAGCAGAGACACACGAGTCCTCCATTGTTCAAGTGTTCAGAGGTCGGAGGTCCAGAGGAGAGTGATCATGGAGGAACGTGAACTCGGCTCCTACGGCGACGAGAGGCAGACGAGTCCGTCATCACTGGGTCCCGTCTGCAAAACATCAGGAACACAGATGAACACAAACGTTTAAAGTGGATGTAAAACTTCCAGGTGACCGAGAGAAGTGAAACCCACCGTTGTTGTCGTCCGAGTCAGTAGTTGTGTCACTGTGTGTTTGTCGCAGCTCGTTGTATTTCAGCTCCACCTCCTGGAAACACGTCATCACAACACAGACGGGATTTATGAGTTCAAATGGAGGAATCGGAACATGACGGAAGAAAAGTGTAAAGAGTTTTCTTGTATTAAAATGAATCAGTGACTCTGGAAACTGAATTTAGTGTTAAACGCTGTTAGGACACCAAACACAAAACCTACGACAACTTCGTGAGTGAAGAGAGAAAACGTAAGGTTAGCTATGTGAAAGGGAGTTCGCTGTTTAGTTCAAATTATTACTTTTTAAATTTGGCTTCAGCTTCTTTAACAGGTTTAAGATTTTCCTGCGACTTTAAAATAATTACATGGCTTTGATTTATTGTATTTATCTTTTCCCAGGATTTCTGGTATTTTAATAGAATTAAAACAAACGATTCTAAAAGCAGAACTTTGATTATATTACCGTAGCATTTCCCAAGTTTCTAATTGTATTCGTTTGATATATTATGTGTAAATAAACATCACTGAATTAAAAGAAGAAAAGAAAACTTCTAGGTTTTCGTAAACGCAGCCGCTGACTCAGACGTGCGATACCTTCAGATGCTGCAGGTCGGCCTGTAGGAGGCGCAGGTGGGTCATAAGCTGCCGGCTGAGGTTAGGACCACCGCCCCCTGTCTGCGAGGAGGAGGACAGCAGCTTCCTCATGTCGATCCCCACGTCGCCTTCTAATACCACGTCATCGTCGGTGCTGCTCTCCTCGGATCCTGCGCCGAAGTCCAGGACCATAAAACCACCTGGATGGAGACGCAGGGCAGGCGAATTAAATAAAATTGATAATTAAACTTATAACAAAAGATCCAGACAGAAAAACCTGTTCACCGTTGCGTTCGGTCGTCTCAGACAGGCCTGCGTGTTCAGACGGGAGCTGGGAGTCGTCTGGGGGTGAACCTGAAGATGTCTGGCTCTCGTCACACGTGACAGACGGCCCCTCGTGGCTCCCAGACAGGGAGTCACCCCGCTGACACCCGGGGGCCCCACTGGGCTTTAACTCCTCCGTCTCCCCTTTCTCCTCCTCTGCCTCCCGGCTCAGCATGTGGTTGAAGAGAGCCTGCTTCAGCACCGCCACTAGAACAGGAAAGAACGTGTTATGATGGGATTTTTCCCTATCTGCACGTCCAGATACTGATCGGGTGAACTGGCCCTTTAATGTGGAACTTACACGTCCTGAGAGCGTCTTCAGCTTTGGACGGGGGAACGCCGAGCTCGTCCAGCTCGTGGCTTTCAATGGCGATTCCCTGACGTGAGCCCTCCTGCTGCAGGAAGGGCAGTCTGTCGGCCAGCTGTCCGTCCAGGAAGGCCTCTAGTTCTGCTTCGTCCAGCTCTTCATCCTCCTCCTCCTCTTCCTCCTGTCGGCCGGCCGCAGCCAGCTCCTCCTCCTCATCCTCTGATTTCAAGCCATTAAAGGGGCCGATGCTCGCCGGTGGAGCTTGAGTGTCCGGAGAAGAGATGGCATCTTTTCCTGGAAACATAAATTTGAATTCTGGAAACAGAAATTTGAATTCAAAATGAGATAAAGTACATCAGAGGAAACATTTTATAAAAACTATAAAATTGATAGTTATAGGAATAGAAATATAGAAACATGACTTGCTTGAGCTCGTTGTCCCGTTGGACTCTTTGCTCGGCCTGTTCATCCCACCGTTGATGATCTCAATGGCGTCACGCTCGGCACTAAAACACACTCGCACACATTAGAACCGATGAAATATTAAGACCTAACAATAAACCTATCGGCGTTATCGGACTCACTCGGTCTGAGCTGGAGCTGAGTCGCTGTGGCGAGGTTTGGCCTTCATGGCGTCAGCACACTGCGTGATGAGACACTGCCACCTGAGGGATCAGAGGCGAAACGGCAGGATGAGAACTACAGAGAACAAACGTCACGTCGTGGTGTTTGTGGGGAAAGACTCACATTCTCTGATCGGACACGGTCTGAGCCATCAGCTCGTAGATCTGAGCGCCGTTGTCCGACATGGAGAGCACGAAGAACGACTTGTTGTCTGGTGAGAACAAAATGTGATAATTCTCACATATTACATGTTACACAAACATCATGGATTTGCATGTAAAGACTAGAAATACTGCCTCGGTCAACCAGTGCTGTTTCAGTCTACGTCATTATTAAGCCTCATAGGAAGTGACTGTGACCTTTGACCACTTATATCTAATCAGTCAATCCATGAGTCTAAGGGAACATTAAAACTAAATTTTAAGAAATTCCATTCTGGTGTTTTTGAGAAATCGTGTTCATATGAATGAGACTGACGGTCAACCCGAAAGCAGAAATGAAAGTTTTGGGATTTATCCTCTGGGGAACATGAATGTCTGCACAATCTTTCACGGTACAGGTGTTAATAGTTCTCACCAGTTGCCACAGGACGAACCAGTACAGTGCTGAGTTTGATGATGGGGCTGAAGATGTTCTTGGTGTCGGTAACGCTCGCCGGATTCTTCCCGTGGAACTTGAGGATCAGACGCTCGTCCTGTTTCTGCAGCAAAACCAAAATGTCCTCCAGCAGAATAGTGTAGAGCTCTGAAAGTAAAACGCTGGTGAAGCAAAACTGAATTGTTTTTTAAAATAACATTTTCATGCAGTGGTGCGTTCATGTACCGATGGTCTTGTCTTTATTGACTTTCCAGGAGAGAGGTCCCTCGTGCACCATCTTCCTCTTGGTCAGGTCCAGGTTCTGCAGGAAAAGAATCAACTTTCAATATAACATCAACATCTCATCCACGTCGTTGAATAAAAGCTACTTCACTCTCTTCACGTCCAGAGCATCAGAGGTGGCAGCTGGTTTCTTACCTTCAGCTCCAGGATCATGGGGTTTTCACTCTGTTTGAGAGACGAGAGATCCAACCTCCTCTGATACTCCTCCAGCCTCTGTTCACACAGAACACAACTCGTTAAAGGGGTTTTAAAACACTGGATATAAGCAGAATCATTTCAGAAAGTATCTAACAATATGCACATCCAAACATGTTGAACATAAGGTGCTGGACAGAAGCGATGAAGACGAGAAATGTCCGTGCACCAATTGATGCTATGACGAAACATAATATATGATGTGGACATATTCTCTATAAAAATTAAATCCCCAAACCTCCAGTTTAGACTTAAATATGAGATTCTATGATGATTCTCGTGTCTGTACCTGTTTGTTCTCGGCCTCCTTCACAGCCTGGTTGACGTGGTTCAGGATCTTTTTACAACACTCACCAGCTTTCTTCACCTTCTCCCTCTCCTCACCGTCCTCTGAGGGAGGATAAACAAGCAGAACAAAGAAATCAGTGATGAAGAAACCAAACGTCCATCATTCTCCTTTGTGAAATACCCACTCTGGTACTTACAGGATAGTAAAAAACCCTTTCTGTCATGTTTGTACCTGTGTACTTGGCGATGTTGTCCAGTAGCAGCGGGTACTTGGTCAGTCTCTGCATCTCTACGGGGATGATGTCTTTGAGCTGCAGCCTGCGACACAGACGGTTGCTCTCGGCTTCCTGAAGACGACACGGTGGGAAATATATAACATTTAATATAATAAACATGTCTTTACTGCTATTACCGAGGTTTTAGTGACGATATTAGACTTCACGTGTTAAAGTGGAGTAAAATATTCAAAATGACATAATTTCATTATTAAACTAGTCACGTCCTTGTATTTAATAAATCAAATTTGTGCTGACCTGCATGAACAAGTTGAACCTCTGGTCTTTCTTCTTTTTGTTCTTGATGAGCTCCAGAGCCGAAGGTTGGTTACTGCAGAAAGTTCCCACCGCTCGTTTGATCTTCTCCTCTTCGTCCTCGCTGAACTGGAACCAACAACACGGACACATTTACATTTACATCATCTGATCAACAACATCTCAACAGCCCACTCGTCAATATCAACACGAGTAAGAACAAACTTTTCACATAATGAAACATATACAGCTTTTTAGCTTTTTAATGAACAACTTTGGAAATAGCTTTATTAGTGTTTTATTATTATTTTTCCCTCTGAATCCCAGTGGACGTACTTTACATTCCCAAATTTGTTCAGACACATCCAGAACTTTATTTTCTAATAAGAGTGATAAAAAATAGCAACGTACATAAGAAGCAACTGAAGTGTACAGAAAAAACACCGTCCTTCTCTCTGATAATCAGAGCGGGTTTTGTTTTTCCTTAGGATCTGATAATCCTAATTGAACCCTTGCACGACAAAGGCTTTTGCTGTAAAACACAGTGCCTGATAAATCCTACTGCAGCCTGTGTTTTACATTTGAATTTGAACAGAAACGTGTCTCACCCAGGCCAGAAGATCGTCTCCGATCTGACCGATCACCGACGTCTCGCTCCTCTTCCTGGTGGCCGTCATTTGTTCTGTAATGGAAACTGTGGAGCACAGAGATAAGATATTAGTGTCCAGATCCCAACATGTGGTCATGAATCTTTCATTTGTTCCCCAGCTGCTTTGATGATGACTTTGAAGATGACAACTGAATGTTTAGCTGAATTGTTTAAGTTGTTTTCATCGTTGAAACAAGCTCTTTGGCCCCTAAGAGCCACCAGCATGTAGTAAGATTGTAGAGTGTAAATAAAAATGGACTAAGTGTCGGAAAACCATCTTTCAAACGTGAAATTTGACTATTTTCTATGGCGCATGTCCCATTTGCTAACATGGAGAAGGCGGGGTTTAGGAGCTACACTGCAGCCAGCCACGAGGGGGCGATAGAGACGCTGTGGCTTCACTTTTAAGGAGCTGTCATGTCGTCCATCTTTGTTTACGGTGTGTGGTGTGAACAAGGAAATATGTCAGCTTCTATTAAAAACATTGTATTTACGTAGATAATTAAACCTTGACCAGGGTTGACGACTTATATCTGGTGATGTATATATATACATTATATTTATTACAGTGGAATTCAATGATTTGTGTAGTAGTGTGTGTGTGTGTGTGTGTGTTACCGTGCAGCTGAATGATCTCCTCCAGGTTAATAAAGATGTGCTTGATGTCGTCAGGGGGGAGGACGCCGTCTCTGTTCAACCTCTGGTAGAAAACACAGTCCAGCACCTTCAGCATCCGCAGGTGGGCGCGCTCGGTGTAGAACAGCTCTGACGGCGCACAAACAAACACGTGTGAGCGAATATAAACCGTGAACGCTGGATATTTCACATGTGATTCCTGATTTACCGTTGATGACCTCCTGCCGTTTGATCTCCTGCGGCGTCAGACTCTCCAGGACGCCGCGGCTGACCAGAGCCTGCCAGTTCAGAGGGTCCTCCTCGCACTCCGCCTCGCCTCCCTGGTCGTCCTCGCTCTGGATGTCGGTTGAAGTGGCCGCCGCACTCGGCACCTCCATCCTACAGCCGAGCCAAGACAGAGGGAGAAGGGCTTTTAAGAAGATTAATAAAAGGAGCAGAAAGGGGAAGATCGGGGGTTTACAAGCTGTTACCAGCATCGCTGTCGAGTTGCTCTTTACTTATTGGTTTTAAAGAGAAATCATCATTATTTTAATAGAATTCCTGCCACATTATCCCCCAGTGTGATCGATTATTAGTCTGCAGCAGCCGTTAATGTGTACTGTGATATTAAACTCAATGGGCCTCATTTACTAACAGTGCGTACGCACGTCTGACGCACGAATCTGGGATTCATCAATATGTTCGTACCTAAATTTGGTGATGAAGGCCCGGCTGTCCTAGAGAGTGTAAACACCCTTTTGACTGAATGCATAGTGTATTAAAACTCCATTTATTTAGATAAACATAGTAGATAGACTTTAATTTACTAATGCATTGACCAAATGTATGTTTCTGGATAAAGGGGGCGTCACTTTAACCCTGATGTCCAGACTGTGCGCGTCACGTCACGTCACGTCTCGTGTTGTGTAGCAGATTTGAAACATGTGTCGAATCAAACAAACACACACATCAGCACTGTACGTGTCCTAACAACCTGTGAGCAGTGCTGGTGTTAATTGGTAAAGTGTAAAGTGAGCGCAGGTCAGAGGAGGAAACAAGAGACACGGGACGACCGGACCTTCACTGTGCGTCGGATCTGATCCTGGAGCAGCGGAGTCCACGTGCACGTCGCGGTGCATCTAACGACTCCGGTGCTCAGGTCAGTGCGGGGCGCAGCGTCCACCGCCCCAGGTGTTACAGCCCAGGTGCAACTCCGTTTAAACATCGTCACAAAGTGCTACACAAAAGTGTGTCCATTGTGTCGTCCACCTTCCACCTGCCACTCGTGCTGCTGTGAGAGTCTTGTGTATTTTACCTTTTAGCGCGGTCTCTCAAAACTTCAACTGTTCTGCGCACAGCTCGCCTCATGACAAACGCACATGTCCTTATATGGAGAAATGGGGGCGTGGCAGTATGCTAATCGCGCACAGAGCGGACACGCGCCAGGTGGTGCGAGAGTAAGAACATTTCCGCGCACATGTTAGTAGATGAGGCCCAATGTCTTTGCATTTTGGATTATTTGGATATTTTTGAGCGAGAAATGGGGATAGAAAGTTGGGAAGACACAGCAAAGGGCCGGGTCGGGAATCGAACTACCACACGAAACACAGAGGACCCCCATGTTTCACAATGATCTACTGTACATGAAGTTACCACTTTAGGCTTAATCTATATCAGTTTATTGACTAAAGCCAAATTAATTGGCAGATTGTCTGTGGGGACAATAACCATTAGTTGCAACACCACAATAACTGTTGTGTTCTTTAGATTAATTTCAGCTGAACATGTGATTACAGTTGACATACTTCATACTTCATAAAAATACTGAATGATATTTACTCCTACAGTTTATAATATAACTTTTATACTGTTGTTATTTATTTTCTTTTGTTGTTTTGTTCTATGTGCAGTAAATGCCTTCTAGTGCAGTTCTATCCTACTAGAAGCACAGGACTTGTATTATTATTGAAATATGTATTGTTATTATTAATATTAATATTTTCTTGATCAGTTTTCTACCACATGTGCACTTAACACTAAAGGCTTTTGAGTATTATACGTTTTTTACAGTATATTTCTTTTACTGTTGTGGTGACATGCTGGTCGTTGTTTATGATCATTTTATCAATGTGATTCTAGAATCGTTGATCTAAAGTTTGTGGGTTTTTAAAGTAGAGTTCTCATTATCTGGTAAAGTAATAGTCCATCACATGTTCTGCTGCAGCTGACACAAAAAATATGTAGTTTCCCTTCTTGTTTTCTGTTGTAATATTTCTAAAATGGATGTGTGATAATATTAAAATGATGCTCAGCATGTAGAACACTTTTAATTATCTTTTTCTCAGCACACCTTGATTTAGTTCCTCTCCCGTGTCCTACATGGAGGGAGACTAATACAAGACAGTCCTGTAAATACCTGAACGTCTCCTGCTCTTCCTCCTGCAGCTGCTCCAGGTTGGAGGGGCTGAAGTCGAACTGAGTGGGACTGACGACGCTCTCCTGCTGGTCCCCACACTGCAGACCCTCGCCCAGTCTGGGCTGGACGGGGAAAGGAGACAGATCTGGAGATAACGAGGGAATAAAGTGAGGATTGTTATCTGTGCATCTTTCCTGGGAAACATTTTGAAGTTTGTCTCAACAAATATTTTCCAACAGAATCCTCAACGTTTTAAAACCCTGAAGGTTTCTCACTGGAGTCGGAGTCCTGTCCGCTGGTGTCCGAGGCCTGAGCGGAGGGCGAGCTGTGACTCTGGGATGTAGTGGAAGGTGAAACATGGAGACCAGCGTCCGATCCCTCGCTGAGCAGACTCCCACGGATCCGTCCGGAGGAAGAAGTGGAGGCGGAGGGGTCGGGCTGCTCCGGGATGCAGACGGCCGGCTGGGAGAGCGGCTTTGGTGACCGCTGCTTGCTCAGCTCCACGGCTTTACCCACTGCACACAAACGCACACACACACACACACACACACACACACACACACACACACACACACACACACACACACACACACACACACCACACACACACACACACACACACACACACACACACCACCAGTCACAACACTGATATCTGTATGTACACACTCATAAACACTAGATATGATAAGATATTACTATTTGCCTCTTTCCTGCCTCTTGTGAAAACGTCTTGACTGATCTAAGAGCAATTTCTTAAAGGGACAAGATTTTACTGGTTTATTACAGTTGCAATAAAACAAGGCACCGTGCATCAAAGGATCTGGGATGTGACTTATCTGTGATATTGTAAAATAACATTAAACTGCAGGTTTTATCTTCACCTGACGTTGAATCCACTCTGCTCAGGCGTCTGGGCGGACCGAGGATGTTGGGGAATCGGGGCTTTTTCACCTTCTCCTCACCTTCTCTCTCAGGTTTGATGCTCTTCTGTTTGTTTGAATGACACAGTTTTTAAATATTAAAATATCTGCTTCACGGACACTGTGGTACAATTAAATCAGACTGTAAGAAACTCAAAGCAGTTATTAGACTTGATCTGGACACTGTGCTATTATTCAAATCAATGATTTCCCAAGATAATCGTGATTAAAAAACACGTGTGTACGTTTCTGAAGAAGCGATCGCACCTTAATCTTGGGCAGGAAGTTGATTCGTGCTCGTTTATGTTCGAGTCCGCGCGGCTCCTTCACTTTGACCCCGAGGTGCTTCATGTAGGTGAGAATCACGTACTGCATCGTCTGACTGCAGCAGGACGCGACGTCAGGCAAGAGGCACATCGTTGTTTTATGAATATCGCACATTTGATATTTTATGTATATAAGACTGCTAACATCTGCTTTCTACAATCTAAAATATCTGAATAGAAACTGAAACACTATACAAATAGATTGATGATGTGAAAGATAAGGAAACTCCCTCCTCTCACCACTTCTCCTCCTCTGACGGCTGTGACGTCAACCTGCAACACACAACTCCAGGTCAGCGCACACACACACACACAATGACTCTAACAACTGAATATTCACTCATCTTCGTGCACGCGCTCACACACTCACAGGATGTCCTCTATCTTGGAGATGATGTGTTCGGCACAGGAACATTCCTTCTCTAAACCCTGTTGATCTTTTCCTCCGTCGACGTCCAGCTTGGACAGTTCGTCCTCAGCCAGAGTCAGACCCATACTGCGCTTCTGTCTGCGCACACAAACACACAAAACACACAGATTCCAGCACATGGGGATGACACCTCCTGAAACGTGACCTGTAGGAGGTTCCTATCGAGAGGTTCTACCTGAAGTCGTCCAGGTTCTTGTGCAGGTCCGGCAGCAGCGAGTCCTGTAACAGCTGCGTGTACTGTTTACACAGCTCCTCTGGGATTAACTCCAGCCTCCGCTTCTCTGCGCCGACACAAACACACAAACCAGAAACAGTCAACCTCAGGATAACTTAATGCAGCTCTAACAAATTAAACTGGAATGTCCCTCAGAGCACATATAGGGCAGAAAAGTCCCTAAATTCAATCAAGCTGCATTGAAATTGGACATATTAATGGATATATCACTCCTCTATATTATTTTTATCTAGATCCATTTTATGTTCTCTGGGAAAACAGTAAAAATGTCGAACAAAACATCCTATTTCACAATGTTACAGAAAGTGAAAGAAATCCAGATCTGCACCAAAATTGAATGAGCTCTTTCCTGACTCATATCAAATCCTTCCACCAGGTTTTGTAGATACGTAATTTTTGTGTAATCTTGTTCACAAACAAACATAGAGCAGCTTTATTATGGGATCAACCCTCCCACCTGTCCATCAAGTATCCTTAGCCTGTTGATTTAGATGTAATGTGATTATTAGCCTGTGATTGTCAGTGTAACAAGGATAGAAATCAGATATTAATATTCTTTCATACCCAGTTCAGCTGCAATCGTCTCCGGCAGTGGAAGTTTCAGATTCTGCAAAGGACAAAACAGTACAAACCATTCAAGGATTCAGAAACTTGGTCAGTGGGGAAAGGAAACTGACAGCGAGAGTGAATTTACCGCTGTTCGGTCCATGAAGAGCGAGTGGAACTCCATGAAGAAGCGTCGACTTTCTTTGGAGCTGGTTTGTTTGTGCATGTCAGCGTAGAGATAACACAACTGTCACGGGAAAAACACACAAATTACGAGTTTTATATCACTGTCATTCTTGTTTCATGTATTTACTGTGTGTGTGTTTGTGTGTGTGTGTGCGTGTGTTGTACCAGAGGTGAAGGGTCAAACTGGGAGACAACATGATGGAGGAACACAGCGAGGTGAGCCGGCCGAGTCTTCAGCAGGTCGATGCTCTGGAAACAGCTGCACTGACCGTTAATCTGAAACAAACACACACACACACACACACACACACACACACACACACACACACACACACACACACACACACACACACACACACACACACACACACACACACACACACACACACACACAGAGAGAGAGACAGACAGACAGACAGAGAGACAGAGAGAATGCAACTTAATATCATTGTTTCATACATATTTTTTCTATGTTTTCGAATTTAACGCAATTTTCTCAGTTTAATCCATCAGCAGCTACTGAAATATAAATACCTGCTCTTGCTGAGAGTCAAAGTAGTCGTCTTCTGCTCCGATGATCTGGGGGTTGAGGAGGTAGGGAGGGCTACCCACAATGCACTGGGCAACGGAGTCCTGCGGGACAGATTGAGGGTTAAAACTACAGACACAAAAACTCAAATCATTCAAACTGAAAAAGAGAGTGTGTGTGTGTGTGTGTGTGTGTGTGTGTGTGTGTGTGTGTGTGTGTGTGTGTGTGTGTGTGTGTGTGTGTGTGTGTGTGTGTGTGTCTTACAGTGTCAGTGTTATCCTCAGCGTCAGGCGACGAGTAGAGGTTCAGTCCGTCTCGCCGGCCGATGTTCGGGCTCTGACAGGGCGTCTCTCTTTTCCCAGGACCCTCTGGGAGGGGACTGCTGTGCAACTAACACACACCCAGACACACACACGAACACACAGGTCAACCCACAGACAGAACAACACCACAATTAAGCCAAATTGATTGTTTAGTCTGGTGCTGAATGCTGGGAAATCACCACAGACCAGGACCATTTCACCCCTATTTATAGAAGCGGTGATAAAAGGTTATTTGTTTTTATAGACGTCTGTGTGACTCATATTTTCAGAGGCACTTCCTGTTGTATTTACAATCAGATGGTGGGTACTCCTACAGTAAACTATTAACAAAATGCACCAGTGAACAGCAGCATCTAATCCATGATAAACTCGAGCTACTGACACTAAGTAGAGCGCAGACGTCGGCTAAGGCCCAACAGTTTCCTGAAAGTATTTAAATATAAAGTATCATAAGTTTATGAGCACGTTTAGCCCCTACAATAAACAATGATAAATCCTTGTAAGACAGCAGGGTCCTTGGCCCTAATAAGAAAATAAGCACACATATTTTGTGTACTTGTATATATATACATAGATCTTTTGTTTTTTTATTTAATGATCTTAACTAGTAGTTCCATTGGAGAGCAGCCAGATCAAACCTCTCCCTCACATTTTTATATATGTGTATGTAAATCTGTATCTCATGAATATGTGTAAACTGATAAAATTCTAATCAAGATGAAACTGGAGGGTATCTGTCATTTTCAGTAACTGATAAATATGTAAAAGTGCCATTGATTAACTTTCTGTTCATCAAATAATAAAATAATTGACAGCATCTTCCAAAACTGGATTATGCAACTGGCACAACACCTCCACCCAAATAAATGTACAATAAAAAGTAAAAAATACTTCTGGGTTAATGGTTCACCACAGGGATAATTATGATGTGTCATTATACTCACAGAGTGACTGTTCATCTGGAGCCTGTCGTTGACGCCGTCCCCCCACGAGGACGAGGTGGGTTCCCTCAGCGGGGGCCCACTGTTGTCCCCCTCCTCAGCCTCCTCACCACTCCTGGACACAGCCTGTAAACCTCTGCTGATCTGCTCCTGCAGCAGCGAGATCTGCTTCTTCGCCTCCTGCATCTCCTTCACCAGCTTCGGTCGAGGGTTTCTGCCGCACTCCTCCTCCTTCACCTGCCATTCATCCCAGAAGAAGCAGAGGGAATGACAAATTACTGCCACAAATTATATAAACAATCCACAATCTCTAGACTCGAGCGCTGAACTAATTATTCCCCTTCGTAAATACAGGAAATACAACAAGCGATGTCACTTTGTACCTCCAAGTCCAGCTGCTGTTTGGTGAGCATCTTCTGCAAACTGTCCATCTTGTGGCTGTGTGTGGTTTTGCTCTCATCCTACAAAACGAGATAACGACGAAACACTGAGTCTGAGCTGAAGGTGAAATAAATGTTCCTGTAACACTGTGACTAATGTGAGAAACCTTTGCAGACAGATTCATGTGAACCGATGAAGAAAGAGAAGTGAAACCGATGAAACTGAAAGAAAGCAAGAGGAACAAGGTCCACATCATAAATTAAGATTATGACTTCATACAGTGACAGAGCACAAGGGCCATAGTGAGGAAAAGGAAATTGAGGTTTCGAGAACAAAGTCGTTAGGAGGATAAAGAAAAACAAGTATATTTTGTAAAATTATGACTATTTTTTGTAAAACTACTACTTTTTTCATGACAAATAATAATCTTCTTCTCACAATCTTCCTTATTCTTTCCGTTAAGTGTCTCTAATGCTCCATCGTAGTAAATAACGCTGAACAATCACGATAACTGATTTTAAGGAACTCAAGTCTCTAGTTCAACAAGTTCACCGTTACCACGACGATAAATTGTTGACACAGTGCATTTTGGTTAAAGTTGGCAGTAATGGACTGAGACGACGTGACTAATGAAAAATAACGAGCTGTGGGCTGAACCAGCGAGATAAGCTCCTCGTATCACGAAGCTTATCACAGTTTAAAACAACATCGTGGAGACCGTTAAAGATCCAGCAAGACAACGTGAGAGTGGAGCTGCAGGACTGAGTCACACTGAGACCAACATCTCTTTAATACAGAAACAATGTTCAAATTCACTCATGAAAAGTATTTATTTCTAAAAGAACAACATGAAAATATAACAATCCACTTTTCCTAATATTTTAAATACTGCTTTAACACTTTTAAATTCTTATTTTAACTTTTGTTTTCTTTATTTTTGCTAAGAAAAGTGTAAAATAAATAAATAAAGTTCATTCATATTTTTTTGCATTATTCATAACATGGCAGATGTGTAAAAAATTTTAATACATTTATTTATTTATTATTAAATCCTTACCCCATCAGGCAGAGGGGAGGCGCTGTGCTCCTGGGGGCTGCACGGCTCCGCACCTGACAGCAAAGGTGAGTGCGGCACCGAGAGAGACGAGGGTGAACCGAGCTCGGCCCCTTCGTCACCCTCACCCTCGTCCTCCTCCAGGGGGATCTGAGGGAGACCCGGGGGCCTTCCCAGCACCGTGAGGGCCACATAGGAGCCCGCTGCCGGAGAGAGGGAGTCGGGGAGAAGGAGAGAAAGAATAATTCTGAGACTCTCAGGAAATTAAATCTCAGTATTTCTTGTATTTCTGTAGCAGCCAAACAAATGGTATCAAGTGATTTATGAAGTTTAGACTTATTGCTCTTGGTAGGAAAAATACAACGAGAAGTGCATACTCACATTTGATCAGCTTTACAACCTCTATGTGGTTTGAATGTGTGACTAAGGTCCCGTTGACCTGAGAAGAAAAAGCATCGGGAGATAAAAGATTTGTCACCAATTTAAAACATAAGTAACAAATATATATTATCATTTTTTTTTAAAGGGTAAAAAAGTTCATTTTTCAGAGGGGATTTTCCACTTGTGTGTAAATACAACATCAGGATTGTGTATATAGTATATATTCATCAATGTATTTTAAAAAGGTGATTAACAGTGGCTCTCTATAGTTTTTGTGGGATTTGGGATAATTAAAAACAGAATAAACATAATAAAATAATTATTAAATGTATACATTCATACCTATGTAATCACCTAAGGCATTAACATATTGCACTGAATTAACAAAAATTGTATAATTATATTATTTCATAGTGAAATTTTGTATTTTGTGGTTAGAACTGTATTGGTCATGCTGGGTATAATAACACAGTTCAAATACAGTATGGAGTTCCACAAGGGTCAGTACTTGCCTTTCATATTCTTGCCTGTTAGTTTTCAAAAATTACCATTTTATTATCGCTTATTATTATTTTAACATACAACTTACTATTAGGGTTTTCAGCATTAGTAAAAATGCAGAGTTTAGCTGTGAAAAGATGAATCTATATCCTTAAATAAACACGTTTTAACTGTTTACAGACCCAGACTCACCTTAATGATCCGGTCTCCTGTCTGAACACCAGCTCGCATAGCAGCTCCATCTATAAGAGGGAGAGAGAGCCGAGTCAGAGACGTTCCACAAGCGTGTGTGTGTGTGTGTGTGTGTGTGTGTGTGTGTGTGTGTGTGTGTGTGTGTGTGTGTGTGTGTGTGTGTGTGTGTCTTACCTTCTTTGACCAGCTGCACAAACACAGGGTTGTCTCCGCTCACCGTCAGCCCGAAGCCATTTTCATCTCTCTGGATTATCACGCAACGCTGGACGAGACCTGACTCACACACCATCGAAAAGAGGATCTTCACAATAAGAGTTTGTGTTTTTGTTCGACCCATAACCATAATATTAAATAGTGTAATTTATAAAAAAAAACATGTGTATATTTGTTTACATGTCACATGTGGTGAGGACAAATTAACAACAATTATTAACAAAAGTAAGAATCTAAGCGGACTTTTGCAGGATTCTTCCTAAAAAGAAATTCTGGCACCGAACATCTGGAATACTTGTTGTCTGCTGGAGTCAAATATCTCCACACAGGAAGTGACAAGTGAGGACAGTGAGAGAGAGAAAGGGTTTTAAATAGCAGCCAGTTCCCTTTCCAAGAAAACTGGAACCACCAGCACGACGCTGCTTTCCTCTCTATAATCTAAAATCTATAGATAAATCTATAGAACGGCTTAAAGGAGACATATTCTGCTCATATTCGTCTCCATCATTTAAATTAGGGTTATTCCTTGAAAAGGTTTACATGCTGTAATTTACAGAAAGCCCATCATTGTCCTCAGACTGTCCACTGCTGCAGCTCCTCTTTTCAGCCTCTGTCTGAAACACAGCTTGGCCCACTCACCTTTTAAGTCTGCAGAACTTTTAAATTTACCCCAAAAAAAACTTATATAACACGAGAGGAAATAAACAAAAGTCTCCTTTAAGAAAATCTAAATGCTCTTTCATCCCTGACGCAACACAAATGCAATCAATCGATTAACACACACACAAGAAAGAAATCCCATGACCATGTGGCAGACGTGACCAGCAGCAGCCATTTAAATCGACCAAGCTCCTCGAGACGCTGTGAAATCAGCCACTAAACTCAGCTGAGTCATTCACGTCCCTGAACTCTGCAAATATCTGCAGCATCAAGGTTTTTTCCTGTGGCCGCTGAGGAAGTTCAGTGACTCGCAGGCTCCGTCTTCAAAGACGTATCTGAGTGGATAATTGGTCGTCTTCTGGCCTCCGTGAAGGAGCCTCAAGACTCCAGGGTGAGGAAAAGGGCAGGAAGGATTAATGTCGACCCCTCAACCCAAGAAGCAACCACCTTAACAACTTGTTTCATCCACACCACCTCTGTTCTCCCCCCACCTCACCAGCCCCTGTGGCAAAGACTGAGGCACAGTCAATGATTTAAAAATGTAGATTGGTGGAAAATGAGACAAACCTCAGTGAGATTAATGTTGACATGGATTTTAAAAGCGTTCGACAGAAGAAACAATGAAAGAAATACTAAATTAAATCTGTGTTTCTTACCTGTCGGGTCAAATTCATGTTTGAGGGAGACGGGGGATTTGTCATTCTTAGCCTTCTTGTCTGTGGGCTCCTTGTTGAGAATGTTTGGGGTCCTAGAGAAACAAGGTACAACGTGAGAACACGTAGAGAAAACATCCAAAAACTTATTTCACAAGATATTGGTGTCAGATGTTTGTACAGAGGGAATCTTGGGAGTTTCTATTTATACATATAAACAGCTATAAAGAAAATTGACTTTGTTTTTAGGACTAAAATGTTTTATAAATCAGGTTATGATTGAACACTTTTGTGACAACCTTCAGAATATAGACAGGAACACACAAGGAAACCACATTTAAAATTCACTAGATTTGTATTTGAATATGCACCAGATTTCACACACACATGAATATAATCTAAATATGTCTGATTTCTTTCATCAAGATCCACGAAATATTCTCAGAGAAATCAGGGAAAATGTCAAAAATGTTAAAGAAAGCTAAAAACAAAACTCCTGCATCCGCCCCCTGATCTGGATCCGCACCAAACATTTAATAGGCTCTTCTTTGGGTCACGTCCCAAGTCGCCACAAAATCTAATGGAAGTATGTATTTTTTTTAAAAATCCTGCTACCAAACAAACAAACAAGGACGAAAACAAAACCGATTAACTTGGTGAATTTGGCCGTAGATGTATGAAAAAGAGAAAATGGTCTTCCTCGGACTTCACAGGGTCGCCGTGTTAAATACCCACAATCCATTTTGAACAAATCATGCAATACAAAATATACAAATATCATAGTAGATATCAAAATAAACATAGGCACATATAAAATTAATTTCACATCAGTAGCTGGTCTTCAGGCCAAACAGCCGTCGTGGAAACTATATCATTTAAAATCATGTTCTCAAAGTGAGATGATAAAGTTTGAATCAAGTGTCAATAGTCAGACTTCAACAAGCTCCATGTAAACTCTGCTTCTTGGTATTTAAAATCCCTCATGGGAGCGTAACCTTATGGTGGCCGTCCATTTATTAATAGAATACGTTCCCTCTGCTCATCCCCCTCAACAGCTCCGACGTGTTCCGCAAGAGGGGGTTTCGTTTGTGCTGCTGTTCCTCCCTCGGACAATGGGGGCCCTGGGCTTTTAACAATGGCTCCCACGTCAGAGCTAACTTACTATACTGTGGCTTTGTGGGACAGATTCCCGGAAACGGAGGCTCAGGGTTTTTTTGGCCCCGCTCCAGTTTCCTGAATGTGGGAGAAGGCTGGGAAAGAAACAGAGGAAGAGGAGAGGAAGGAAGGAGGAGGCACAAGAGTGTCTTTGAGGGAAGACAGGAGGAAATTTCAGCTTCGCTCGCAGAGACTGAACGATCCTGAACAAAACTCAAACTCCTCCTGGTGCAGAGGAAACGATGAGATAAATCAAATCCTGGGATTTCAGATTCAGCCAAATGGAAATAACCGAGATAAATGAGAATATTCTGCTTTGTGTCGAGCTCCTGGAAACAAAAATGGACCAGACCAAACAGCTGATCCTGACTCTTCCCTCTTAGACACAACAAAACTGTCACAAAAGGGTGAAATCACGTGGAGGAGCAGGGAGACAGCTCTCTGAGGGCCCACTCGGGGGGCCCCCTCGCTGTGGTCGGAGGAGATTAGGAGCTGATAAGACTTTGGCGAGACAACGGCAGGCTGCATCCTGCTCAGTGGGTGGCAGCTAAGTGCTGGATAACAATGAGAAATTCATCTTTCAGCTCCAGATATTTAGTTCCTTTTTCACAACTTTTTTTTTAGAAAATCTGCAGCTTCAGGATAAATCCGTCCCACCGAATGACTCAAGCTGAAAAAATAAGAGTTGCTGAGTTGCAGGAGCTATTTTAAAAGTCATAATAATATTACCCATTTGGTGATGCACAGCTCGAGCTGAGATCGGCACTAAACAGCAGCTGAATCATCACATCGAGAGAATCAACAGCTTTGATTAAAGTAAAAGCACATGTTCACAACTCCCACAGTGCATTGTGGCAAGAAACTCGCAGTCCCCAGGCTTTCAATTATGTGACGTGACACGATAACAGCAAACAGAAGTTAAAAATGACTTCGTTGGGAAACTAATGCAACAATCGGTAGATTTTATCAGTTCACTTTTAGTTCTCGGGGCAAATACACCAACTCTGGTGTCACGTTTTGTCCCAACTGCAACGACAAGGCATCTCGATTTGGTGACGTCAGAGCAATTCACGTCTTTGCTTTGCTTCTGGCAGCTGAGGTAACTACTGTTTAAATATCCTAAACTCATGGAAAGAATATATTATGATATGTTTAAAATTAAAAGTGGTGACCTGGAGGCTCGTCTCATTATCCAGGAGCATCCATACAATAACAATGAGGATATGATTAAAGAAAATGTCTTCTTCTTCTTGTCACTTATCAGCTGACATATAAACACTAATACCTATGAGTCACAGACTAAAAATAAAGATGGCTGACACGTGTCCACTTCCTTCCATTGTACAAAAAGCTCTAATAGCCCTGATATCACTGCCGTCTTGCACCGATGACGTAATTTAGAGTCAGAGCCTCAGCTGTCAAATCATCCAATAAGTAGTTAAGCAGAAACTTATCAGAAACGTGAACATGGCGAGGAGGCTGGGTTGATCACCACCAGGGGGCGATCTAGAAGATTTGGCTTCACTTTTGGGGCGCTGTCATGTCGTCCATCTTTATTTACCGTCTATCAGCTGATAATATTTGATAAACCTTCCAGTATTTGTTGAACATGCGGTGAGAAAGTTGCCGAAACGTCAGAACAGTTTCCCAACATTACAGAGATAAGGCCCCTGAACGCCTCATTAAGATCTGATGCATATTTTCTGTTGTGCTCAGGACTCTCTAGTCACCAGAGGTTCACAAACAAGTTCACATGCACAGGAAACGTCTTCGTGTCCATGTGAAAACTTTACTGGCACCGCGATTATAAGGGAATTATTGATTTACTTAATGAATTCGTGCTGGGATACATGTCCGCTGGCTAATTTGCGCAGGTTCTCTCTACTTGCCTTCGTGCACGGTTATCAAACAAGGAAAGAGAAAACGTGCAGCGATCCACTTGGGCCCCAGATGCCAAAAATACCAGACAATTCCTCCGGGAAGATAACAGCAAAGAACTCGGCTCCAGAGGCCGGGAGACAAAAGCCCGACAAGAAGGAGAGAAGCTCGAAGTCCACAAACACTGGAGCTCAGTGTTTGTCATGAACACATTTAAGATATATAATAAAATACAACATGATTTAACCAACTGATAACAACTGATCACTTTCCCTACGCAATGTGTGGCACTTAATATTTAAAGACATGTCACAAATACATAGTTTTGTCTTTTAAAAACTGCAATTTATTCCTAAAGCAGTTGTTCAACCACGGAGGGATAAACATCTGGGGTTTTCCAGCAGCTGGATGGTGCATCTCAGTCTAAATTGAAGTACAATGTGTGTGTTGATGAAGGAACATGTCACACAATCAACAACAGTGTGGCTCACTATTGGGTTTTTTGATGGTGGACACAGTGGAATCTAAAGTAAAGCTGCTTTCAGACCAGCACCGAACTCCCGATATTCTCCTGGAACTATCCAGAGGGGAAGTATGTGGGAGTCAGTTAATGTGGAGTTTTTCCTCCCAGCCCCCTATAAAAACTCTGGATAATGTCAGAGTGAGCCCACGTGCGAATACAGCAGGAATATAATAATAACAATAAACTTTATTATTAATTTTATAAAAATAAAAACATGTTAAAAAGTTATTTGTACAAATTATAAAAGCGCAGGCGTGCGGGCAAGTGTAAGATCTCGTTAAAGGCTGAAGTAAAGAGAAATGTTTTAAGTTTTCTTTTAAAAGACGTTTCTTCACATGTGAAAGACAAACTAAGGAAAAGGTCCGAAACCAATTCTCCAGAAACTCGGGTCTGGAAACAGCTTCAGTGAGATGCATTCACAAGACTTGTCCTTTCATGAAACAATAACTTGCCTGGTTGATTATTGGAGTTTTCAAAATTAATGTTTTCAAGTCTGTTGCATGAATGAATCTTTGTGCGTTTGCCTCTGATGTCACTCGGCTCCGGCCGCAGCTTCACCACAAACATCCAAATTCAAATTTAATTCCCGGCAATTATCTAATCAAGCAGCTCAACGCATGTGAGACTCGTCCAAACACCACACGAGGGTTTAGAACAACAGTGTTTTGCATCACTCGTTCTGAGTCTCTTTGTAGATTCTGTGTTTTTTTTTTTAAATGAGCTCTTTTAAATTATAGGAATATTATCAGTTGCTTCATGTTGGATCTCAGGCCCAGCAGTGATGTGTGACACCAGCAGCACTGTGCTGTCACTGAGCTGGGACGGCCCGGTGGCCTGGTGGGCCGGACAGACATTGTTCAGCAGTGATGTCACCACTTCCCGTCAGAGCCCGGGTTAGGTTGAGGGGGTGCGGCGGGGGTGGGGTGGGGGTTGGGTGGTCGGCGGGCGAGCAGGCGGGAAAACACAAGGATCAGCAAAACTGTGTGACAAAGAGCTGGTCCACTGCCTGCAGCCATTCAGCTTCATTTCACAGTTTACTGTACATCACAGATCTGAGCACTGGGCTGACACGACGTTTTCACCAAACCAGTTCATGAGTCTGTAAAATGCAGCCCTGACGTGTGAGGGGGGGATCAGTGATCGATGATGTGCTACAGCTGTAGTAAGTGTGTCAATGGGTGAATGTGATCAATGTAAAGCACTTTGAAGGTCACGGACAAAAAAGGTCGCTAAATAAAATGCAGCCCGACCTGTGTGATTCTCCGTTATAGTCGTGCAAAAAAAAGGAGAGAGGCGCAAACTTCGAGCAGAATGCATCGCACATCTGGCGCAGAATGTGTCACATCTGCACCTGCGTCTGCTGCTTTAGTCCCGACGCAACGAATCGTGCAAAGTGGGAGTAACAGCACTTTCACGGTCTCTTCTTGACGTGTTGCTCTCAGTTGAAAATGTGAAAAGTGACGTGATGAGGATGTGTGAACACTGAAAAGAAGGAACCTCTTGTAAACCGTGTCTAGTTTCGAACACCTCTACACATCAGGACGATTCCTGAGTAAAGGGATTGACAGATTGTCTGTTTCCTCACTTTTTAACGTGTTTGTGACGTCAAACATGACTCACCGAGGGAAATGAAAAACGGAAAGGCAACTGGCAATGGGAGGTGGGGTCAGCCACAATTTCTTTCGAATGTTTCACTTCATTTAAAAAACTTCTACTAGACTACGTCTCAGAAAAACTACGTGGTCGGTCACACAGCTACAAATCGGTCCATGAACTGTGAAGTTGTTTCCGAACAAACTAACCTCGTGGTTTAAGACTTTTCAGTCGTCTTGTTCTTTACCCATTTTTAGCCATGTCCAAGTTCCCAGATCTCAGTAATTACTTTCGTGAGTCCAAGGTTACTGGAACCGATAAAAGCAACGGCCAAAGTAAAATAAAACCCAGGTTGTAATGAGCCAGAGTTTTCCTTTAAAGGGTCTAAAAGCCGTCTGCCGAGACCCGTCCTGCAGGGAACTGTGCTGTTCCACTTACAGACACCGTGAGTCCATCAGGACATTCACAGCGTTCTTCAGGAAAGACGGAGGATTCAGTCTGTCCCTTGAGTCCAGGCCGACAGGAGGACATGTCCCACTGGGGGTTGTCACATCCTGACAGTAAAATATCACAAACGTTAGGAGAAACCAAGCAGGCTGCTCACCCCGAATTCTTCTCACTGAGAAACCCTTGAACAACGTCCAAGATGTGACCTACCCACTTCTGGAGCCGGTACAAATGTTGCCCCGGCAACTGGACCCCCTTTTTTTTTTTTTTTTACCGACCAGGCTGCAGCAACAACTTTAAAATCCACAGACAAGAGTGTTGTTTGAATAATGAAACAAACTCAACGAGTCATAAAAGAGCAGCGACGCCAGAAAGTACCCGAGAGATGCAACGTGAAGAGTGGTTGTGTCTTCTCCTCTGAGCTGGAAGAGATTTCTCTGACTCAGGGAAGGATCAGATAACAGGAGCAGAGACGTAAACTGATTTGCAAGTAAAACAGTTGTTCTGAAATGGTTCTAAATGCAAAATGAAACAGATGAAACCAAGACGCTGCACAAATGCTGCCATCTTGCACCAATGACGTCATTTGGAGCCAGGGGGGGACAGTGCCATTCTTTGAGAAACATTTATACCATTTCTTTCATTTATTATTTTCTTCTGTCTTGTTTTTATAGCTTTAGGCCTTTAAAAGGAGCTGAGAAGATTGAAACAAGTCACGTGGGTTAAGTCCGACGGGAATAAAGACACACGGGGGAAGCAGTTACCCTGTTTCTCTCCAAAGCTGAGAAATACACCAACAACACTTCTAATGCTCGGTAATCAAGAACCTGTGAATGCTTTGATTTATCTTTACACCAAGATACAAATATTCCCTCAGCGGTTTTAGGGGGAGTCACTTGATGGAGCCATTTCATGACAAACAACATTCAGAGGCCATGATCATACGCAGCTTCCTGAAGTCTTATCTTCACAGGGAGGTTGCCAGGTTTGACATCATTGTGTTTGAACGGAGACCAAAGACTTCGCTCGCTGACTGTATCTGGAAACTCTGCTAGAGCCCATGACCCTACAAAGAAATAAGCTTTCTGTCTTCATTCGTGGATCTCCAGTGTTCCCAGTCTTTATGTTAAAGAAGCCACCAGCTCATCCAGTCATGGTTGACGTAAAGTATTTATATCTGCTGACTGTCCCTCTGTTGTTTATGATTGTAAAACCTTATACAGCCTTAATGTGGAATTCGTGATAGAAACCTTACTGAGAATCCAAACTAGGTCTGCAGAGAAGAGGCCAATTGTTCTAAAGAGCAGCAGAGCCGACGAGCGGCTCGCTCCTGTCTGCAGGCTGAAGGTCGAAAAATCAAATGACTTTGTTTGAGTTTCCGAGGCGGTCATGTGTGCCTTTATTTTGGCGTTTCCTCAGAGGAAATTACTGATTACTGACTGTACAAATACACACAAGTTACCGGGGATGGAATTTGAAAAGCTGAAATTCAGGAATTGACCTTTCAACAACATTTTCACCTCATGTTGATTCTTATGTGGGAAACTGGCCAAACGTGTTTCAGGTTGGTATCAATAAACTCCAGGAGGTGCAAGAATAAAGGACGAGATAAAGATCAGGCTCAAAATAAATGTTATTCCTGTGTTTGTCATCTGATCATAGAATCAAGTTTGTGTTGATGTGCTCAGGTTGATGTGATTTTAAACTAGTTTGTGTATAATTCTGCAGCCGGTTTCCAGACCAACTGTCAGTAACACTCGTGTTTTAACCTTGTTTACAATGATGATGCACTTTAATGTCAGTGAAACATATGGAGGTGTCATAGATCCTCCATCCTGCAAAAGACATGGGCCTGTTTCACTAAATACTAACAGACATGTTTACACTGGGGCATATCGATCCCTCAACCGTCAGAAAGTCAACACAGCAATTTGATCAAATCCTTCAATGAGCAGACAAACAAATCACGTTCACATCCGTTTTTTTTTTTTTTTAGAGAGGAGACTTTTCAGAACTCCATTGAGAAATCGTGTTGTTTTGAACTTGCCTTGAATTTCCCAAATAGACATTAGAGACACAACATACTTTAAGGACCCAGGTGGAATATAAAAGGCTTGTGCTTGTTTCGGCCTAAATTAATTACATCACAAACTTTTACATTTACTAAAATCTAACTTCTGAAATCCTGTCGAATCCTCAGACGCCATCGTCTCCTCGCACAACGCAGCATGAGGAGGGTCAGCAATTCTAACCAATTTAAAACACTAAGATTCACTAACTTGTGGAGACCTGGGGGTTTATATTGAATAAAGTTAATGCCGAATTTACCAGAAGACTCAATCAAATAGCAACATAGCTTATGTCATGTTATATTTCTTAAAAGTGCTTCCCAACAACAAAAACAACTTTAAATTAGAGGATGTTTAAAGGAGTTTGGCGAGTTTCACCTACCTGTCAGTGAGTGTGGACTGTGTGACACTCATTGGGCTTCCCTGACGAGTTTCCGAGGATTTCACCTAAATAACATGTTCACCATAAAATCCTGCTGTTATTTATTAAAACGGCTCCTTCATTCTGTCTCCTCGGTGTGAACGAGTCCTTACATCCATTGGAACAACGTTTAAATCCCGTTATTCAGCTGGGAGGGGTTGTTAGAATAAAAAATCCCAGAGGAGCAGAAATAGTAAAGTTGATCAAAAGTTTATTATAAGGACGAAACTTAAATATATTAAATCCAAGGAATGAAGATAACTTTTCTTTTCCTCTTTGGGGTGTGAGTGTATTTCATCAGTCAGCTCCTGTTTGCTTCAGAAAACACATCTGGAAATGTTTCCCCCAACTTTTCTTACATTTGACTCCAAAATGCAGAATTATTATCTTTTTAAGTCGCTATTGCTCCTCAGGAAAATCCTCCATGAAGAGGCTCAGTCGGTTCCTGGTGTCCGAGGGAAAGTTACGTCAAAGTCTGGCTGCAGGATCCAAAATGAACTTTATCCGTCCTGTTGTTTTTGACGCGACGTCCGGAGTTATTCCGCAGATCAGAGTTTCTGAAGCATCCTCCTCCAGCTCCGTTTGTTTTATTCACCTTCTAATGCAGAGTTGTGGGGTTTTCAGTGTGATGCAAAAGGAAAAAGGAAATGCCTTCTCTCTCTCTCTCTCTCTCTCTCTCTCTCTCTCTCTCTCTCTCTCTCTCTCTCTCTCTCTCTCTCGCCCCAAAAGACTAAAAACAGGAGGAAAACCCACCTTCCATCCTGTTGCGTTCAGGAGCTGCTCGTACATCACAAAACTCTCAGAACTGGTGGTGGAAAAAGTACCAAATATTTATAATTTATAGGTCAAATCAGCAATTTAACATGGACTCGGGTCATTAAAGGGACAAATTGTATCATAAAAATGCCAAAAGTACCTTTTGGCATTTTTTTACCCTAACCTTTTTTTTGCCTATTTACATTCAATAATTTCACAATATTAATATGATTGTGTCTAGATTATATTTTCTATTACTATTTACTGATGTAAAAGTATTTAAATATAAAGGGTCCATTCTAGAGTAAAGACAACCTAACCCAAACAATTCATACAATTTAGATGATAAGTGAAAATTATGTTATATTTTCTAACAATAAATCATGTCAACTAAATCGTACACACTGGACCTTTAAAATTTGGCAAGCCGCAGTTCGCTCGCCCGCATGTGGGTGGCAGCACCGCGTCCTCACTTGTATGTACGCACCCCTACATTCTTACCAGGAAGAAGACGCCCCCCCTCCATCCACAGAGCTAGCAGCCGAAGCTAAGCTAACACACAACGTAAACACTGGAGCACCTCGGCGGAGACCGACACCTTTCCCCGGGGTAACTTGTGTGTTTCCCCGCCGCCCCGGTTCCTCGGACCCCGCCCCACACGATGCGGTAGTTCGGCCCGACGTGTTTTGTTTTTTTCCCCAGCCATGTTCGCGTGGATCTCTGGATTTACCCCGAAGCTGCGCTGCTAACTAGATGGTAAGAGATGGATGTGGCTTCACCCAGGGAGCAGCTAGCTAGCCGCGCTATGCTAACAGCGGGGGTTTTAACGTCAAAACACGACGTTATCCCGTCGTTGAGCTGATGACCCGCGTTTTTTCTGGATGTTTTACTGGTGTGTGGTCGCTGCTCCGTGGACGAGGGGGGATTTGATGGAAGATCCGTTCTCTCTCCCTCCCCCACCCCGAGCCAGAATAAATAATCCTAATGTTTTTCTCCCCTGATCTCAAATAGCAGAACAACATTATAATCACACGTGAGGTTTGTGATCGTCTGTGATCTTCGTCTTGTCGGTTGTTATCTGAGCTAAATGGGTTTTCTTTTGTGTTGTGTTGTGTTTGGCCTTGTGCTGTGCTCTCCAGTGTTTTGTAGTTACTGGGTCGTCCAGTGGTGGGCGGTGCTGTCAGTGCGAACTGGGCTCAACTGGGATTGAAACCCAGTGAATGAGGTCCTGGTTCGTTGTATTCTGTTGGTCCAGCAGCTGATCCGTTCATCTACAATCATTAATTGAGTTGACATCATTCTTTTAAGTGTATTTATGGTGATATGTGTTTTTCCTATGTTAAAAAACAACAACAACAACGAATTGAACTACCAGGAATTGTTTGTGTCGCCTCGTGTAACTGTCGTGCAGAAAATAGTGAAAATACTACAATTCTAAGTAAAAAACAAGAAAGTAAACAATGATGACATCAGTGCAGTGTCCACGGACAGTTAGAAATCAGTGCAGCACACTAACGTTATAAAGTAAGAGTTGTGTATATGACTGTAAAATGACAACTCTGATAAAAAACTAACAGTAAGAATGTAGATAAATACTGAATGATTAAAGTATCAAATCAGTGAATGTATAAAATAAAAATGAATTTGGACACAAGTGGGAAATTATGCAAAGTTGATTAATGGTTATTTTCAAGTAACTTAACTGTAATGTCAAAGTGAAGTGTACTGAACTGAAGGGTGTAATGTGCTTCACAGTAAATCAACAACAGACTATGCTACTGACGGAGATGCACAGACAAATGATGGCTATTTATAAATGCATTTATTAATATTTAGTTAATTCTTTAAAAAAAATCACACATACCTGAATATAACTTATATAAACAGGCCTCTGCACTGCTTCCAATGCCTGAAGAGCTGAGCAAGACTTTGTTCATGTGTCTGGAAACAACCAGAACATTAAACCATAAATGGATGCAGTGAGGAAGTTTGTCTTTTCTGACTGACTGTTGCAATATATCAATTAATTTTGGTGATTTATTCATAAGTAACAATTCAAAGAAAAGCAAAAATGATAAAAAACAAGTAAAGACGTTTATATTCACCTCTTCTCCTTCACACAGCAGGTTAACAAGGTTTCATTGGTCCTTTACTCAGGTTTTTCTTGAAAGCTGCATAATTGATGCTGATTTGTCGATTAATTACTCAGAGCAGTTCACTGGGGGAAAAGCTTCTTTATGGGGGAAGAGATTCAATTAAATTCAAGTGCACTTAATTAAAATGCACCAAGGTTCCCCCTTCAGAAAACCCCGGGTTCATTCCTCTCGTGAGGCTCTTAAGGATAAACACACAGAGCCTGTGACTCGGAGAGGAAACCACAAGCAGCACAATGGTTTATGGGACATGTTTTGTTCATAAATGCATTATTGTCGTCTCTCCACTCAGCCCATGATTCAGCTGGAGAAGCCAGTGCTGACTGGTACCATGCCAGTGGTATGGCCCACCATCCTTGACCTGGGCAGGGATGAGTGCAAAAGAATTCTCCGTAAACTGGGTAAGATCATTCACTTGTGAAAAGATATATTTGACCGTCACTTCTCCTCTTGATGAACGAGATGGTTGACGTGTGTTTCTGTGTTTCTCAGAGCTGGAGGCCTACGCCGGGGTTATCAGCGCACTGAGAGCCCAGGGAGACCTGACCAAGGAGAAAAAGGATCTTCTAGGAGAACTCACTAAAATCCTCGGGTAATGGTTCCCCCATATGTTCTAACACTGGATGAGTGAGAGGAACAATTTCTTCAAATTTTAAACGCTAATGTTGTTTTGTCCACCATCTTTCTAGAATCTCAACTGAGCGCCATCGTGCAGAAGTTCGCCGGGCTGTCAATGATGAGCGCCTCACTACAATTGCTTATCAGTGAGTATACAGCTGATGTTTGAGGGTCATTTATCATGTGCATAACATTATGAGATGTAGCACATTGAATGAGCAGATTGATTTATTAACTTGTGTGTTATATTCTATTCTTGTGTAATTTCAGTGAGCTAATGAAACACTCTAAATAGCATCCTCATTAGTGCAGATGATTTAGTTTCAAATGGTCGTTAACTGCACAGATGGGCTCTGAGATGATTGACTGATTATCAGCAGGTTCAGATGTTAATGGAAAGAGGAAGAGAAGAAAACAATATTAACTTTCAGAGTGTATTGTGTATTTTGGGAAATGTTCATAAGTGAGGTTAACTCCTGTATTTTTGATTCATCCTAAATGGGGTAAAACATGATAATGGCTCTTTTAAATATTTATCTGGTTTGTAAAGATAGTCTGTTAAAACATTTGTGGATTTTTCTGATTGTAAATTGTTTTGTCTTTATCTGTCTCTTCAAACTAAAAAGGCCACGTTCACTCCAACAAATATGAGCTTATTGCATCTCTGATCCCCTCTGGGCTGCGAATTGTAGGAACTAAATGCTGTGTCACCTCTTTTTCAGCATGTCCGGTCCTAACAGCTCGTCTGAATGGTCCATCGAAGGACGCCGGCTCGTTCCCTTGCTGCCGAGGCTGGTCCCTCAAACAGCTTTTACTGTCACTGCTAACGCGGTGGCCAGCGCCACGGCCAATCAGAACGCCTCCCTTCTGTTGCCGGCTGAAACAGGAAACAAAGAAGGTAGGTCAGAAACACTGTTTTTTTCACTGAGGGCATCTTGAAACCGATTAGACCTTAAATGACATGTTTCCTTTCCTCCCCTGCAGTGGTCGTATGTTACTCCTACACAAGCACCACCTGCACCTCCACCAACGCTACATCGACCAGCGGCGCGATGGGAGCAGCGGTGAAGTCACCACGACCACCCAGCCCCTCGTCCAACGTGGTGGTGCTGCCCAGCGGGAGCACAGTCTATGTGAAAAGTGGGTCTCAACATCATAATGGGTCTTATATCAAATGGAAATAGACCTGATAGTAATTAACAATCAAATAATTATAGTACATTTCATATCCTTTTTTGGACTTGTTGGCGACTGTGATGAACAATTAAATTAATCAAGAAAGTAATAGACAGAGTTATCATTCATCGTTAGTGTCAGAACTTATGTCGTCCCAGCCACATCCTGAGCTTTCACCTTCCCTCCCAGGTGTGAGTTGTTCTGACGAAGACGAGAAGCCTCGCAAGCGGCGGCGAACCAACTCGTCCAGCTCGTCGCCGGTGATGCTGAAGGAGGTTTCCAAGATTTCTCCGCAGGTTTCCAAGAGCATCACGGTGCCAATGGGCAGCAGCCCCAAGATGAGCAACATCATGCAGAGCATCGCCAACTCGCTGCCGCCTCACCTGTCCCCCGTCAAGATCACCTTCACCAAGCCGACCATCCAGACCACCAACACCACTACGCAGAAGGTGAGTCACGCTGCTTGGTCACATTTCTCACGCTGCTCCAGAGTTCAATCGTCTTTCTGCTCCATCAGGTGATCATCGTGACGACTTCCCCGAGCTCCAACTTTGTGCCCAACATCCTGTCCAAGTCTCACGCCCACAACAACGCCGCCTTGTCCAAGCTGGGCGCCTCCACCATGCTGACCGCGCCCACGCAGAAACAGACGGTGGTGTTCCCCTCCACCAACCCCAACACCATCGCCGTGACATCAGTGGTCTCCTCCAGTCCGTCGGTGGTCATGTCAACGGTCGCACAATGTAGGTCCAACATACGTCAAGTGTTCGGTTCCAAGAACCTGCATTTCATATTTGAAACTTTATATATTTATTTGTTTTCATTTGAAGGCACAGATGCAGAATATGAGCTTTTCCTACAGTCTCTAATGTCTCACCATCAGTGTTCACTGCCGTAGGTTCTGGTTCGGCTGGAGTGAAGGTGGCGTCAGCCCGACTTCCTTCACCCAAGACACTGGTGGGCTCACCCACTCAAATCCTGGCCCAGTTCTCCAAACAGCACTCACCCAAACACCTGCAGCAGGGCTCGCCTTTAGGAGTCGCCGGCATCGGTCAGACCCAGACCACGTCCTGCTTAACTGGAACCAAGCCGACCATCCAGATCAAACAGGAGTCCGGTAAGGATGCATCACATGATGGTTCTTTCTTTCTTCTTCTATTTCTCTTTATTTGATACTAGATCTCAGGTTTTTCTTTGTGTCTCTGGATATAAGATACTTTTTTGACTAAACCTTAATTGGTCATGAAACATTTCCTTGACCTTTTTAAGAAACCACATTTTTTAAAATGACTAATCAGCTCTGTCATATCTCTGTATTTAAGTAACTTTAGTAAAACTACTCTCTGTTTTTTTTCCTGAGCTCTAATTAACTATATTTGTTTGTGTGCAGGAGTGAAAATCATCACTCAGCAGGTTCAGCCCAGTAAAATCCTGCCCAAGCCGTCGTCAGTGGCTCTGTCCGGCAGCAGCTCGTCTCCCATCATGGTCGTCAGCAGCAACGGAGCCATCATGACCACCAAGCTGGTCACTCAGCCCACAGGTCGGTCCGCTTACACCCCGTGATACCAAATCTAATGCCGTTCATTTAAAGCCTGTCTTATTCACTACTGTATTCTCACGTGGGCTCGCTCTGCACACAGCTTCCCAGGGAACCTACACTCGACCCACTGTCGGCACCAACATCGGAGCAAGAATAACAGCCTCTGGCGGGGGGGCTACCTACGTGAAGACCACCAGCGGCAGCATCATCACCGTTGTGCCCAAGTCGCTGGCCACTCTGGGCGGGAAAATCATCAGCAGCAACATCGTGTCTGGTGAGTCGACACAGTTCTGTAACAGTTCGATATCTGTATCGCACCCTGCGACGTGTCGTGGTTCAATAAAATGTCGTCGTCCCTCCTCCACAGGCACGACGACGAAGATCACGACCATCCCCATGACGTCCAAACCGAACGTCATCGTGGTGCAGAAAACGACGGGAAAAGGAGCGACCATCCAGGGGCTGCCGGGCAAGAACGTGGTCACCACACTTTTAAATGCGGGGGTCAGTCAAACTTTATATTTAAGAGCTTTGGTCCAGATTATTTATTCATCATCAGTTCTTCTTTCGAAATTACAGCATGAACTTTAGAATGAGGGATTTTTCTGTAAGAAATTGTTTTGTTGTGTGTTTTTTATAATTTCTAGATCTCATTGAAACTCCTTCGTTTCAGATATTTGTAGAGAAAATTAAAGTAGCAACAATTTTCGATGATTTAGTTGAGTTTTTCTATTCGTATTATTATGTTAAAAGTAGGTTTTTAAGGGGATTTTTTATCTGGGATCTTGTTACAGACAAAACAATTACATAATACATTTCAAAATTTACAGGTTAAATAATCTTTTAAATGATTCTGATGTTGTGAGCGTTTGTTTGTAAAGAAGTGAGGCGGTGTAACTGCAGTATCTCATGTTGGAAATGTTGGACCTTGTTGTTTTTGATTCTGCCACTTGGTGTCGCCAAATATCCTGAAAACCTAAATCCCACATGTGCTACGTGTAACTGCTTTCATTGCAGAGACATACGTGTGTTTCTGCTTTGCCTCAGGGTGAGAAGAGCTTACAGGCCGTTCAAGGGACCAAGCCAGCGATCATCACCGCCTCCAGACCCATCACCAAGATGATCGTCACCCAGCCCAAAGGCCTGAGCGCTGGATCCGTGGCCACCGCCACCAAGATCATCCCAACCAAGATCGTCTACGGCCAGCAGGGCAAGACGCAGGTGACACGCAATCTCCACCAGCCAATCGGACGCTTCTGTTTACTGAAGCAACCAAACAAGAGTTTATCTTTTAGATCATTTTACAGTTGTAGGGGAAATTCTGTAGAAATCTGTGAAAATGAGAACAAACGACTGACGTGAGGTTTGTTCTGTGAGCTGCACGTTCAGTCACTCACCCGGTGACACCTGCAGATGTTTTCCAGAGAAGTGAGAGTTTGTAATTAAATGCAATCAGTTTGACACAAAGGAGAGAAATCCCCTGTTCTTCTGGCTGACCTTTCCTCTTCCTCCTCTTTACTTCCCTCATTCAGGGAGAGAGATGACTCTGACCTTCAGTCTGTGCACTGAGCAGCCTGAAGGTCAAACAGCTGTAGAGAGTCTGTCTCCTGCAACACGATCGTGTTTCTGACATTAAACCGGCATTCAATAGTATTTTGGCCTGTTTGAGACAAAGCAACAAGCTGTAATCCCCACACTGACATATCACCACCTTCTAAAGTAGATACAGGGATGACGTTGGTTTGTAGTAATTGTGGTAGTTTAGATTTTGACACGTCAACTTTCAGCAAAGCGAGTGGGTCGGTTTGATTCCAGGGGTTTATTTACAGGTCATGAACAATGAAGCCTGACACCACAGGCGTGTCTTCACTTCCTGGGGATTTTTATGTCTATTTTTGAAGAGTTAACGAGTGAATGGTTCTGTAGAAATTCTCATATTTCAGACGATCAACTTATCGTCCTGCAGTGTTTCTCTCTGACTCTTTTAGGGAATCTGAATTTATCAGGATATATATTTTCAGGGAGTTAATTCCATCGTGCTACTTTCAAGGTGTTTTTTTCGCGGAGGGATGAAAATAGGTCGTAGCCGACAAACGAGCCTCGTGACATTAGATCATAGTATTTTAATACGCTCGTTAACTTCCTCTTGTCCATTCACAAACAGTGAGTCATTGTTTTAAAGTCAAACTCATAAATCAATTGTCATATTTAGTCTGAATTCAACTTTTGTGTTCAGTCATGAAGAGGAATTAAGATCAGTGACTTGGTTCTATTGACACAGCTTGCATGTACAGTTCCATATACATAAAATGTATTATTATTATGAATATAAGCAGCTTTAACAAGCCGACAGCATAACAACCGCCTCCTGTCAACCTGAGTCAGCTGCAACCACAAGGGTTGTGAATTTGGACGTTTATCACATTACAGCTGTGTCCTGTATGAAATGAATATTGTAAAAATATCAATTCTGCTTTACAAACACGTTCTGTCATTTCTTTCCAGGTTCTCATCAAGCCCAAGCCCGTTTTCCAGACGGCGGTGGTGAGCGAACAGACCAGGCAGCTGGTCACAGAGACGCTGCAGCAGGTGACGCGCGCCGCAGAGGTGGGTCATGTTCTGGCCTCCTGCTCGGACGGGTCCACGAAGGACGAGGTCGCCAGCTTCACGGAGGCGAGCAGCTTAGCAGGCGAGGCCTCACACGGCAGCGTTCAAGGTATCCTGCTCTTCTTCTCCTCTGTGGCTCAGGGTCAGAGATGAATTAGTTGGCACCGCTCGACTCTTACGTTAGTTTTTTTGCCTTCATGAGAACATTAACTGTGTAAATGAACGTTTGCTCCCATCATTCCTCAGAAATGCACCCTGTAGTGCACGTGTTGTCCTCCAGAGAGCAGGATTGGACCGAGCAGGAAGTATCAGTGGAGTCCACTCCCACTATCATCTATCAGGAGGTGACAGCAGGGGAATCCCAGTCAGCGACCTCCACTATCAAAGCTCTGCTGGAGCTGCAACAAATTACTGGTGAGCTTTTTATGTCAGGGAACGACTGCGGTTGTAAAACCAACCAGGGAAGGGGGATTATCACCTGTGAGCATGACGACAGCAGCTCTGCAGAGTCGAGCAGAATATTCCTGCTGTTAACCAGCGTACAAGTCTCTGAATCTGTCAAAAATACCCAAATACATCACTTCGTGACAGTTTGCCTTCGTAACTTTAGTCTTTCAACCTTTTAGCAAAGAAGATTTAAACATTTATTGGAAACCACCTTTATAATCTATATCTATAGAGCACTTTAAAATATCAGATTACAAATAGCTTGACCAGGCAGCATTTAACACAAAAGAGTCATTAAATCATCAGAATTAAAAGATAATTCAGATTTGGTTTAGATTCCAGTGAAAGAAAAAGGTCTCTCCGATAGAAGTCTGTCTGAGTCAGCCGACCTGATCTCATCGGGCAGATTGCTCCAGCGCCTCGAGGGGCCTGTAAACACTCCGTCCCCTTTTAGTTTCCAGCCAAACTGCCATCAAGCAAATATTCCTGGACTTTCTGGAGCTGCTAAAAAGCTCCCAGCCCGCAGAAACAATGTGTTTTTCCATTGTGACTCTCACACTGAGCTCATTGTGTGACAAACCTGTAGAACTGGGTCTGATGAGCAGAGATAAGAGCTGCGTGGAGTATGTAAGGGTGGGGAGGGGTTTTTTAGACCGATTCTGAATGTAAAGTCCCCGAAGAGATGATTGTGAGAGATCCAGTAATTTTAATGGAGGTTTTCCTCGTTTGTTACCGTCAACCACCTTAAAAACACCTTGTGATCTCTCTGTGTTAACCACTGAAAGGTTTATCAGGTAAAAAGCTTTTTATTTACCTGAACTACAGAGAGAAGCATTCGACACAGGATTATATTAGTGTCACATGTTTATTCCTAATTTTATCATCATTTATCTTGACATTTTTCATCATATTTTGTTAAGAAAATTCACAGTTTTCCCAGATTGTTGTTCCCATTTTAATTTCCTTCCTGCACATTTACCAGTTGTCTTGATAAATTCAGGTTCTGGACATTTGTCAGTGTCACACTGTTGCCTTGAGTATTAGATTTAACAGTGATTTAGTTCTTAGTCACTAATTTGCAATAATTCAACTTCGACATCGTCGTTTTTAAGGAGTCATAAATAAATGCATCATTTCCTGCACAGATGTTTCATATCAAAAGTCTTTCAGTAACTCAGAGAGAATCATCCCTACATTTTCTGGAAAATATAAAAGTGCAACGTGTTGGTTTTGTAAGCAAACACATGTTGGAGTGGTCGTGTTTCTCATTAGATTCCATATGACGTGTCCTTTAATGCATTTCCTTCTCCATAGCACAAATCTGATTTTTCTTTTCTATGGTTTACATCCATGTTTACTGCAGCTGTCTTCTTGTTCACTGTCTTATACATCGTAGGGATTAGTGTAATTATGTGGAACCTTTGGTAGGACTGTGACCCCTCTGTTTTGTGATCATTTATGGATTTGACCTGAACTGCTGCTATATTATTATATAATAGTGAAGGAGAAGGGCGAGGCCAAACTGCGGCAGCACACTATCGACCTGAGCCAGCTGGCCGTGCCCATCCAGCTGACCCAGGAGAAGAGGCCCAGCGCCGAGTCGCCCAGACCCTCCACCTCAGAGGCGGAGCCCAGCACCGAGTTCCTCGCGACAGGTACGACCGCTCCTACTGTCACATGACGGACTCTTCAACACCGTGCTCTCCCTTATTTGCTTTGTATCTAACGTGAAGATCACCTGACAGCTGGACTCTGATTCCCCCCCCGCCAGGTAAAGTCAGCAGAGTTGGCGAGGATCACAACTTCAAACCAGCCGCCGTCTCGGCAGCAGCTGCAGCAGCTGCAGCTTCGCACGTCAGCCACATGGTGAGGGTCAGAGCTCATGGAGATGTAGGTTAAATTCAAAGTTAAGGAGTAAGTCAGCTGATTGAAACTCTCAATCCGAGAGCCAGTTGTGCAGAAGTGAAAAAGAAACCAGATTTTGAACAATCGATTATTGCACCAATTTTTCCTTTTAATCTCCATGTGAACAACCCATATTTGTCCTGACACTCTTCTAAGTTATCTATGTTAATCAGTCCAAAATTTATTCTGGAGCCTTAAATATTTTATTACCTGAACAAATAGTGTTTTATTTTGATTCTCTGAAGACAGTGTTAGATTCCTCCCTCTGTTCTTCTGATGCCGTCGCTCACTCTGCGTCTTTGTGACTCTTCCAGGCGTCTGAAAGTAAAACTGTGTTGGAGGTGGGGGATCTGGAGGGCGACACCTTGGACCCTCAGACGGGCTTGTTCTACCGCTCCTCTCAACCAGCGGCAGATCCCGTGAAGCCAACTTCCAGCTCAGTAGGTGCTCAGCCGCCACCTTTGAGCCAGGCAGAGGCCGAGCAGAGCCGGCACACCTCCACCTCCGCCCAGGCGGCGCCGCCGCCACCGCCACCACCTCAACTGCAGAGCAAACCTCAGATGAGCCAGCCTTCCTCTTCCTCCACTGCCTTCCCCTCCACCCCCCCTCTGACCAAGAAACTCCCCAAACTACGAGAGCAGACTCTGCCCAAACCCCAGACCCTAACCCAGAGCCCTAAGGACAGACCGCTGCCTGCACCAGCCCAGTTAGTAGCCAAGGTCGTGACCCCGAGCCCGCCGACCAAGCTCCTGGTGACACCGCAGCTCCCCAAGCTCCAGCAAGCGCCCACGTCCCACCACAGACCCCTGCACACGCCCATGTCCCACCCTCCTCCACTGCAGGCGCACCACCCTGTCAGCACGGAAAAGACGGTGTCCAGTCAGGTGAGCGGTCGTACCACTAAACCCTGTGGGTGCACAGTCTGCTGTTCACACACGGCATCAAACATGTTTCATATTTACCTTGATACAAACCTCAGATGAATGTTGTTACCTCAGACTGCTGCTCTGCTCTGCTCTCCATCTCTGTGATTTGACAAAATAACAAATTCATTAATATCAGCCGCTGCACGAGGAACATTCATCACTGTTTAATAAACTTAACAATTAATAACAACTGACTGATATATAGCTTTAATAAAACTATAAATGCAACAACTATTTTGCACTGAGGCCGTTCACGTCTCTGACATGTGGATGTAAATTAATCACAGCAAGAGAAGTGGAAACGTCGCTGAAATGAATTCAGTTGTTTGCTACAGCAAACATCTGCTCCATAAATCCTGTGTTCTCCTCAGAGAGAAGGAAACATATGTTCTCTGGTTATGGAGAAAACTGCTGTTGAAGTTTCCTTCTTTTCAAAACATGAAACACGCTTCTTGTCCTGCATCTTATCTCCTCTCCTCTTATAACAAGTTGATTAAGTTGATTAACGATATCTTTTGTTTATCCTCATTAAATGATCTTCCCCGCAGCAGCCGATCATCACACAGAGCGCCACTGTCACCAAGATCACCTTCGGCAGTTCCCACCATTCATCGCCGGTCTTCAGCAGCGCAGAGGCCACGGCCAAACTGGTCCCCGAGTCCAGCTCCGGGCCCCCGGGAGCCAAACCCTCGGTGTCCGACATCCTGAAGATCTCTATGATGGAGGCGGAGATCGACCCGAGCACGGAGCCCATGGTGGTGGATTCCTCCAGCGACTGCGGCCCTCTGGGTAAAGCCCTGGCGGTGCAGGCTGTGTCCGGCACGCTGGACTCGGGCCAGTTCATCAGCAGCTCCGGGGCCGCCATGCATCACTCCCACGCCAAGACGCAGCAGTTCAGCTGCATGCCGGGCCTCACCGCACAGAGGAGCAAGGCAGACCTGGAGGTAATCGAGGTGAGATGTGTATCACATAAATATATATATCGGCAATAAATTACAGAGCTCAGTGTAAAGAATGTGTTCACTTCTCCTACCGGCTGCTTCCAGTGTGGATCTGCTCCACGTCACAGAGCAAACGTTTCATCAGCATCTTCAGCGTCGAATAAAACACGTTTGGATGGAGTCGAACCTTCAACTGTAAATAAAGATGGACGACGTGTGTCAACTTCCTTCTGAACTAAAATATCTCAGATACGAACGCTGCCATCTTGTGCTTTTGGCGTCATTTGGAGGCGGAGTCTGCACAGAGGTGATGGTGGAGTGGAGGTGTGGCATCGAAGTCCTGCCGAAACACCTGCTCGACCAATCAGGAGTCAGTCTCAGCTGTCAATCATGACGTTTCCCACTGTTTTTACATCATCAAATAACCAATTAAACGATGTGACAGCTCACAAAAGTGAAGCCAAAGCTTGTCATTCGCCCCCTGGTGGCCGGCTGCAGTTTAGGTCATAACCCCGGCCTCCTCCATGTTAGCAGATGGGTCACGTACCAAACTACAGTCAAATTACACATTAAATGCATTTTTCTCAAATATGGCTCCTGTCACTTTAGGTGGTTCTTCTCACCCTGATGTTTGTTCAAGTGAAAGTTTGGTTTTGATTTGTTATTTGATGATAAACATCTTGATTGACAGCTGAGACTGACTCGTGATTGATGTCATCACAGCAAGATGGCCGCCTTCTTATTCAGGATATTGTGGCTTCACTTCTGGAAAGTGTGACTTCTGGAGGACTTGGAGACGCGTTGTCCATCTTTATTCACAATTTATAAAAAACCCATATAGTAAATGATCAGTTCACCGTCTGTGTCTGAGCGAGCTGAACCGTGACTGAGAACCTCGATGTGACTAACACGTGCAGGTGATTCCTCAGTACTCCATCCTGCCGGACTCCAGCCAGTCCAACGTGGTGGTGGAGCCCAGCGGCTTCCTGGAGATCACCAACTACACCAGCCAGCAGCTGGAGGAGGACAGCCCCATGGAGCAGGAGGTGGACAGCAGCAACGACGAGGCCGCGGCCGCCAGCCCCCCCGACCAGCCGTAGTCTCCCCACGCGGGACCCTTCGACTGAGGCCTCCGACCCAGCAGACAAACACCCACTGGTTGTTTTTCCTGACAACAGCGAGAATGTTTTCAGTCGTGTAAAATATGAATTTGTTCATAATAAGCCTAGTATTATTTTTCTTCCTCCCCACAACTAACGGCACATGTGGTTTTTATTGGCAGCGAGATGTGCTGCTCGTAAAAATAATGTGGGAGTGAGGTGAAAGGATTCCGACGGTTGGACAGATCCGAACCGACCTGATGGTTCCAGCGTGTTCACTTTGTTACTTACAGGACTTTGTGAGACATTTACACGTTTATGAAATGATTTGTTTGGTGCAGTGTCAAATCATCAAATTTCACAAACACACTTTCCACCAGCCGGAGGTCGTCCAGTGTTTCAATTCACGCTTAAAAAAAAATCATGTTACCCAGAAAACTTCGGCGACATGTATTTTTGTAGAAAGTGTCTCAGCTGTTGGATTTTCTTCTGTGGACGAATCGAAGGTTTTAATCATGAGATGAACTTTGTAACGGTGGATTTAAAGTTTTCTCAGAAAGAGAAGCTGGAGCAGGAGGAGCCACAGACGAGTCCCGGAGGAATCATCGAGTCCAACATTATGTGTTACTGCTCATTTTAAGTGTAAAAAAAAATACAATGAATTAAGAAATGTACCTTTTTTCTTTTTTTTTTGTAAGATATATTCTGGAGTTCAAAAAAGTTTGCTGTGAAACTTTCACCACGTATGAATTTGCATAGAGAGTTTGAACTATGCATTTCTTTTATACCTTTTTCGAAACTAGACGACTTGTTGAGAGGAATCATTTAATCTGCACAATAAATCGGCTCAGTAGAACCTGTCGGTTTGTTTATTGGTTTTAAAGGAAGTTCTCAAATTCACCTGAAGCTTTTAAGATGATGTTATTCTTTAATATTCCATGTTTCCGTAAAGCTGTACGTTTGTGGTTTCATCATATCGGACGTTAGGATGCTTTTTCTTATCAGGATCAAGTCGTCGCTTTGGTTTCGGTCTTTAAACAAAACCTTCCTGACAAAAATAAGAAATATTCATTATGAAAAGACACAGACTCAACTTTCAAAACCTGGATCTGAAATCATCAGTAAACCAAAAGTTAATTCTCCACTAGAATATTGTAACGACTGCATGGTCTCTGTGCAATGTTTCCATTTCAGACATATTAGCTGTTAGTTAAGGACGTTTAAAAACATCTAAAACCATTTCAATCTGTATTTAAGTCCCAGATGTGTTTGAATATTGAAAGCGTAAAAGGACCTTTTCATTCGGGATCAAACTTGTAAAAATCTCTCAAACTATAACAAGGGTTTATGAAAACACATACATCAGAGTTTATAGAGTTTTATGGGCTGTTCTTTGGACGCACACTTCATGTGTTATATATCTACTTACACTTGGCCTGACATTTGCTCAGGCAGCCAAAAAGAACTGTGGAATTTATGTTGGCTCCTACTGGCAGATATAAAAACATATTTATTGCGTTATAAGGATCATGTGAGCCAGGTTTCATGTTTACTGGCCTCTGTGCTGTTGTAGGATTTTTCAGTTTGCCCTGCACACTTGTAAAAAACACACACACACACACACACACTCGCTGGTAGAGTTCAGCTCCACACACACTTTTCTCTCCTCGTGTTGAAAGGGATCCAGTGGGCTCCTGGGGGCCGGCGGACTCTGATTGGCTGGAATCGACCACAGAACATGTGGCTCTGGTTAGGAGCGTGCTGACTTACCGCCCTGCCTCCCTCCACCCTGCACCCCCCCCGCTCAGATGATGGTGTCAGGGTCCCAGAGGGTTACACGCTTTGCCTCCACCCGCTCTGCTGACTCACCTGAGAAACAAGGGGAGAGAGTCTGTGTCACATCGGTGTTTCAGGATCTGAGTTAAGAGTTAATCCGCATTTTCCAAGTCAAAATATTTCAAATACTACGTAATAAAATACTTAAAAGTAATGAATGTAACACAGTATGTTCTCCAGAGGATGAATTCTGATAAGATAAAGTAAAAAAGTACCTTTATTCATCTCCCTCAGGGGAAATTCACACCAACAAGTAACCGTGCAAGAATAGAAACAGAATCCAAAATAAATGAAATAGAAATATTATGTAAAACTGTGAGAACTTTATAAAACCAGAATAGTCACTGGAGCTCATTCTGTGAATCTAGAAATGGATGTGAACCACTCAATGAATTCATCTGTATCCATAGATCATTATGAAAACATATCGTCAAATCATAACTAATGTTTCAAACATCTTTGATTTCACCAAGTCTCAACAGTCCCGTTAAATTCAAACCAGCTGCAAACACTTATCAGAAATATCGGTTCCCTAAATGTTTGTTTGTCAGCAGGATTACGCAAAAAACTACTGAATGAATTTTCACAAAACTTAGAGAAGAAAGGAACCAAGAAAGAACTCAATAAAGTTTGGTGCAGATTCATTTTTCTTTTACATCGGGGTCCATCAATTTCCCAGAGAATATCTCATGGGAAAATCTGGCATATTTTGCGAATGTGTTTACAGTTTGGTGCAGCCTGATTGAATTTAAGAAGCCTTGACGGAGGTTTGTGCTCTTCTGAGTCCTCTCGTGTTTTCATGGGTCTGTTTGTCAGCAGGATTACTCAAAAACTACTTTCCATGACATTTTCAGAGAGATGGGACATTATGGAGCAGATCTGGATAAACAGGCCGATGCAGGAGTTTTATTTTTACTCTCTTTAACATTGTGGGACGGAGCATTAACCTTGATGGAGGTTGTTACTCTCTGAGGGCCCTGATGGTTCTCTATGGGTTTTTCTTTCCCAAGCAACATAAACATCAACCTCTCCCTCGTTCTGATCCCACCGGAGTTCTGCATGATTGAGGTGAAAGGTCAGAACTTTACTCGAGTCTGGTTGAGCTTCAAGTTTAACTTTCTCTTCACTTATCCCTCGTTTATTTCGTGTTCCAGCAGCAACACAGCAGGGAATTGAATCCACTGGTGCAACAACCGTTTCCTGTTGCCGTCAAATTTTTCAGGAGATGGAAGTTACTGATGCAGAAGTCTGAGCCGTCAGTGAGCCGTCAGTGAGCCGTCAGTGAGCCGTCAGTGAGCCGTCCCTGGGCTGGAAACTTTCTCAGAAACCAGACACGTCCAGCTGCTCTTCACTCAGGTTTTCACCGCCCTGTCTCTTTTGCTGCGTTTCACCAGGAGACAGTTTGTGTTGTTCCTCACGATCACTATGTAGGAAAATGACGGGTGTAGCAGTGACTGTGTGAAGGAGTTTCCTCCGACACATTCATCACAGGGGCCGGAGCAGCATTCCTTCGGCTTGAGATGACTTGATTTCATTTCAGCCGTTAGTCAGAGAGCGCTCAGGAGCGGTCTTTATTTATTTCTCAGTGTTTCTCAGACACTGGCTCCTCTTGTGTGAAAAGTCTAGTCTCAACAAAACAAAGGTTTATTTCAGTCGAACCATCAGGAAGTTTCCCGCAGGTTAAACACAGAGAAGAGTCACAATGGTTCTTTAACGTGACGTATCGGTGTTTGACATCTGAGGCGTCTTTGTCTGTGATCAAGCTTTAATTAGCTCCAACAAGGAGGTTGTGTTTTCACCCGTCTTCATGTTCGATGGGAGATTTAAACAAAAACTACCGAACAGACTTGAATCAAACTTGGTGGAGGGATGAGGCTCGCACCCGAGAAGACGACATTCAAGTTTGGTGTGGATGTGGATTAATGTGCGGATCCAGGATTTTGTTTTGCACAGATCTTAGTTTAAATATTTATCGGACTGATATTTATCAGTGAGTAAAATATGATCCAAATAGAAACCTAAATCTAGCAGCTTTTAATATTCTCATTGGTTGACAGCCTGAATGATAAATAGGACGAGAAACCTGTTTCATGAAGGTGAAACTATAAAACGATGACGTTTATTCCTCTTGAGCAGACACACGTAGTTAAGGGTAAAATACATTTCACATGGTTTTCCACAGTTCAAGACTGAGTCAAATAACAAATCATTTTCAGACCACTTCCTTTATATTTGCACTAGAATTGTGTGATGACTTGTTTGAGACATTCTGGTTTCAAGTCATGTTTTTGCTCAGTTTATTTCTCTGTTTTGGTTTCGTATAACTAGTTTCTATCTTTGTTCGACTACTGTTTCATGCCGAGTCTGGAGATGTTCTAGATTATCAGGTGTGGAACCGGAGAAATGAAAAGTTTGACCCGATGATGTTGGACGAACATATGAGAGATCGATAAAGTTATTTCTGGGGAACATGAGAACATGTGATGGCATCAAATAGTTGCTGAGGTATTCAGGTGTGGACCAAAATACAAAGAGGACCCGTGCTGTGTTCTCAGAAAATGTCTGGGAGACATTTGTGCTTGAAGAAGTTATGACGTCTTTTCTATTCCTATTTCTTAAAATGTTGATGTTGGATGAATTATTCTGAGTTTTTCTCCCGGACAAGAGTTGGAACTCTCAAATCTGAACAAATAAAATCAAACCTTTTTCTTTTTTTGTAGTTTGGATCAACCCTCCCTTCTTCAGAGCCGTAAAAAACTTCAGGCCTCCTTCTGAGAGAGAGAGAAACTTTCACAATCCTGTTCAGCTGCCAAACAAACTTACGTTATCCCGTTCTCCTTGAGCCTAATCACACGCTGACATCAACGCAGCGGATAAATAAACTCTCCAGCGTGTGTGTGTGTGCACAATAAAAAGGGAAATTCTGCAGATTATGAAGTTTATCTCACGGTCACATAGTCCCAGAGTTCGCTCATAAAAGAAACAGCCCGAGTCCAAAGTGACTCATCCTGTGCTCTCAGACACCAAAATGTTACTGGAGCGACCTCAAAGCAAAGTGGAGTAAATATGTCTGTTATTTCTTTCCGCAGAAACAGCAGATGCAGGATGTTCGATTCCATTGTCCTGAGTTGGGCTTCACGTTTCGCCCGCTGCCCTCCTGGGTTCGTCGAGCAGCTGCTGCTGAGCGGCACAAACAACAACACCACACCACCGTCCACATGGAGTGAGCGGAGAATTAAACTTCGTGTAACTATGGAAAACAAACGGTGCCCTCTGACCTTTCCCATGGTCCCTGGCGGTGAACGGGGCTGGCGAGCGAGCGCTTGTGTGGGAGCGCTGGGATTAACGTGGATGAGTGATGGGATGATGGTCCGCTCTCTGGAGACGGCGGAGCAAGGCACAGGCGATCGCACACGAACACACACACAGACGTCTTCCATCCATCTGCAGTGATAACGGCCCAGAGACGAGACTGAATCACGGTCACTCACATATTTATATCATCTGAGTCCCAGCAGAAAGATGGAAGACGTTCATAATCTGAAGGAAACAGAGACGTTATCCATGTTAGTTTGTTGTTATTATATTTATCCACTGAAATGTTCAAGCACTTCAATTATTTCCATCATCGGCTTCACAAGAAGAAGATCAAGACAAAAACAACACACAACACACAAACACGTCACTAAATTACAACAATTCCACAAAATATTAGAAAACTGAAATCATAAATTCACTCCTGAGGAGCTCGTAACATATCGAAGACATTTACATTTTTTCTTTACACCAGAGTTGTGTCTTATTTTAATTTATGACACATAAAACCAATATCAGTCTTCATGGCATATTATATTATATATACTGAATTGAAAATCTTTTATTTAATATTTTACTAACTTACTTTTGTGGCCCTTGATCAGGTTCTTCTTCTTCTTCTTCTTCTTCTTCTTATGACTGATTAATAACCTTATTAATAAAAAATGTAAAAAATGTAAAAAACATTTTATATATTTACATATATTAAAGACGGTTTCTGTCATTTTAGGTTGTTCTAATCCAACTGATGTTTGTTCAAGTGTTGGTTCTTCTGATAAGTTTGGTTTTAATTAATAAAAACGCGGTGAAACATTATGATTGACAGGTGAGGCTGACTCGTGATTGGTTGAGCTCCACTCAACGATGGCTTCACCTGTATCCGAGATATTATGGCTTCATTTTCGTACAGTGGGAAGAAGCAGAGAAATATCGTCCACCTATATTTAAAGTTTATCTAAGAAAATATTTTGATTTGTTGCTCAGACACCACAGGACAAGCATCGTTTTCTCTTTCTTCTCACTTTCCGTTCTCCGTGACTCAGCTTCGTCTCCAAGTCCTGCAGCTATAACACATTTCTCTTTTATCTCAGCGTGACTGAAGTATGATAAACACAGGTTAACGTTCACCGGTGACTCCGAGCCCGCTCACACAGACGAGGAAAAGTAGCCGAGGTCTGCTTCCAATTAGGGAAAACTGCAAACCCTTCCCGTCGGCCTCCTCTGATTCAATCTCTGCCCATCACTCATCTCATAAACAAGGAAAAAGCACAACACGGTGGAATTTTACAACAGGAGAACAGGAAGAGAAGAGGAAATGATGCCTCTCGGCCGGGCGGTGCAGCTGCTGGTGGGAGAATGTGTTTTGTCTTTGAGGAGTTTGAAGAGTTTGGTTCATACATGTGCATTAAGAACCAGGAGAAAGCTGGTGGGTCCCATCAGGGGCCTTTGACCTCTCGACTCCCCGAGGAGGAGAAGCTCCTACTACTGTGTATTTGTGTTCGTTTCCCCCGGAGACGAAGGTGGACGCTGGAAAAATAAAGTTTGAGTGTAGTCGTCTCATTTGATCTCCCTGTGGAGCACTTTCCTGGAACCACTGCAGGGATATTTGGACTGTTTCAGTAATTGAGTCATTGGTAATTTGTCGTCAATGATCCGTGCAGACTCAATCATTGTTTCAGTGGCTGCTCGTTGTAAATAAATCTGTTTCGATCTGCTACAGGCAGAACACTTTAACTTGTTGATTTTAGGACATGAACTGCAGAAAATGTCAGGAAAACTGGATCTGGGCCTTTTCTGGAGTTTGTGTTTCAAAGTAGCAGCAGTTTTCCTCATGTTTTGAGGAAAACGTCTGGTTGAGGCGAGCGGCGGCTTCTGGGTAGAACAGGAGCTCGTCAAGGTTTCTGATCGCTCGGCCGTCACTTCTCCGGTGAGGACAGATTTCCACGAACTTTGCCAAACACGTTCACGCTCCCTGGAGGAAGAACGATTTCCGTTCTCGACCCCTCGGCCTTTGGGGTTTTCATCGAGCCAAAGTTTGCACAAAAAGTTTTCATAAATTTAATCGGCAGGTTGCCATGAAGTTTGCTGAGCACATTAGTGAGCTCACACTTTACTGGAGTTCAGTGGGAAGTAACTAAATATACTTAATCGGCTACAAAACCGTAGTCGATTAAGTATATTCAGTTATGATTTAGTTTTAAATGATATTTTAAAAAATCATATTCATCAGATTAATCCACAATGAAAACATTAGTAGCTTCAGTCCACTAGAGATTAGTTCAAATTAATCTAATGACATAAAATATAAGGCTATAAAACAAACTGGATATTTTTCATAACCTGAGTACATTTGTACAGTGCAGGGTTTGTACTTGTAATTAAGTACTTTTAGAGAATACATACTTTTATTTAAGTACAGGAACTGAAAACTTCCTGGAACACACACGGTTGAAACAGTTAAAACAGTCATTTTATTCATTTCTCTCACTAATAAAGTTTAACCTCTGATGGAAAGCACGAAGCCGTCACTTCCAGGTCCTCAGTGATGTAACTCGTTCACAGCAGCAGACGAGCAGACGTGATGAACACCCACACAAACACCGTCTAGACGTATGATTGTATTTATCTTCTGGATAAATCGAGTTCTCAGAGCAGATCAAACAAAAAAAAGATTATTCTGGAGTTTCCTGCAAAAACAAACTCGACAGATAAAAAGTTAAATCAGCAAATTATCACTTATAAAAACCTGAAGATGTTTTTTTTTTATCAAAGAAATGAGCTGGAGCCACATGGTTAATGTATTTGAATGATTTAGTCCATTACTGGAAAAACTTGTTTTATAATAAGATAAAGTTTATGTAGCAGCCTCGACTCCGTCCTGACAGAAATACAAGGACGAAGCTATTTTTAATAAAGTCCCTTGAGTGTGTTTAAAGAGCTTGACAGTGATTCATATGCAACACAAACACGCGGTGACGTGTTGACGTTAGTGCCGAGCTCAAAAAGAAATAAAGAAAACTAACGCAGGACTTCGTTAAAACAAAAGTTCCTGTGAGTGAATATTCTGCCCTGAGATTCTGATTCCTGTGATAAAAGAGGCTTTTCCTGTCTGATGTGGAACAGGACGGCCCGTCGACAACTTCCTGCACCACCCTGGACGGTAAATGAGTCTGAGGGGGATCTGAGTCACAGTAAAAAGCTTTGGTTCAGACGTTAGTGAAGATAAAGCTCCTCAGGCTGAGCAGCACTTTCTCAACGTTAAGGCTTTAATCCAAACGTAAACACGGGAGGAGAAGCAGCCGAGGCCGGAGGCCGCAGAGACGTCAGAGTCTGAATCTAAAGGTTAGGGTTAGGGGAAGTGGTACAGGTTTAATTATCATTAACCTGGAAGGCTTTTTATACAACAAGTGGTAAAAGTGAAAGTTAACGGTGGTAAGTTCGGAAATTTCCCACTTCACAGGCTCCACTCAAACGCCCCGTTATGAAGTGTAACTACAACATGAGCTTAAAGAATAATTAAGTTCAAGAGTCACTAACTGTGATGAAATTTAATATTTAACGTGTATTTCTTTGTAAAAATGTAAAAAGTTCAGGCGACTTATCTTTCAAACTATTTGTCAAACTAATCAAAGGTTAACGTCAGTGGTTTTCACAATAAGAGACGACAAAGAAAGAAGGCTAGAAACCAAATGTTTCTTTTTGCTTAAATAAAAGTTAATCAAACTTCCAAACTCAATATTAACAAACTAACTTAATCTTTTCTTTCTATCTTCTGTCAATGAGCGAGTAGTTTAGTTTCAAAAATATTCTTTTGTATGACGTCTGGTCTAAGTTTGGATATGAAATGTTTTATGTCATTGCAGTATTTTGTGATTTTGTTGTGTAAATAAGAAACATTTTTATTTAGATTTCAGCTCTTTTCCAGAAGATAAATGGTCAAATCAGCAAAAAAAAAAATCTCTCAACCTTATTGTTCTATTTATTGTCTTATAAACTATTTCATTAATCTAATAATTGTCTGTTAAGTTTTATTAAATGATTTGTTAAGTATTATATCAGCGATGTAACACATCCCCGATGTTGCTTCATCACAAAGTGGAAGAGAACACAGATCAAATAATGTCAACAAGCAAGAGGCAATTAGAAAAGTACATTCAGTTTAATATCGTTTCATTGAATTCTTTCCTCATAATTCTCCATTAAACATTTCAATCATCAACCATCGACCTAATGTGTTAATTAGTGAGTTTGATGAGGATTTTGTTTCCTTCGGACGGAGCGAGGCGAGTGTTTGTGGAGTCGCTACAGATTCATCACACAGACACGAATATTTCCACAATATTACAATAATGAATATCTATTGAAAGGGAACCAGGCAACTGGAGTCAGTACTTTGTCCAAATACTTTCTCACACAATGTTGAAATGTAGAAAATGTCGCTACCACAGTAACAGTAATAGTAATAATTAAAAGTTTGGGATAAAGCACATATGAAACTGTGGATCCCAGTGTGACTGTTTCTATTCATTCTTTTATTCATGACAGTATAATATTGTACTTCTGTATCAGAGTATCACAGTTTTTGATTTCAGTGTTTGTGGCAGCTTTTAACCTGTAGTTAATATTTAAATGTCGAAAGAATCATTGAGGAGCATCACAGACCTGGGATCAGTTCAGAAAGCACTAAAAAAATAAATTATTTCAACATATGCTCCGCTTGGACTTCTAGTCATATTCATTTCTTAGTGTCGTCTGTAATAAAACAAGATACACGTCACACAAATAAAAAAAATATATAAAGTGCAAACTACATGGACGGCTTGGACTGGTTTGAAAATAAAAAATAAAACTTCTTCATCTACATCATCCAACAATAAAGAGGATTTTGGTTCATAGTGTTGTTTACTTTAGTTTTAGCTTAAAGCTAAATATCATCATTCAGTACAGTAGCAACACAGACTGGAAACAGGGGAACAGTCAGTTTAGCTGGTTTGGTTCTCAGGTAACAAAGTCCTCATAGTTTATTCGACTTTTAAAGCTCATTAATTAATACGTCTTTTTCTAAAAACATCCAAAATATTTTCCCGACGAGCCTCAGATAGTTTTCAAGAGAACTCCTGTAAAAACCAAAGCTTGTGTTGTATTTAAAAATGGACGTCATGTGTTTGAGGTGCGGTAGAAGTTATTTTCTTATGGAAGCCAGGTTAACTGTATCCCCGTTACTAATCTCATATGCTAAGCTAGGCTAACTGGCAGCTGGTTGTAGCATCACATTTACAACAAAGACGTGGTTCTTAGAAACTCTGACATTAAGAAGTTCATGCAAAAAGTCCAAACTTCTCTTCAGGAAGTCAAAGTGAACATATTTTCCACGGGAAGTTCTGGTTTCAATAGTTTGTACATTTTGCTGTTTTCTCAGGATATCAAGGCACAAGATGTTTCAGCCAATCAGCAAATGATTGTGGTTTTTACCCAATTCAGCTTTCTCAACGTTGCCCCAAATCCTGAAATGGTTAAACCCATGTCAAGCCTTCAACTTGTCCATCGGGAGACGCCACAGACACAAGGTTCATGTGTCCAACTTGTGTCTGGGTATCTTTCTTCTAGGTCCCGTTTTGTTCCTTCATGTTTTACGCTCGGAATCTTCTGATGCGCTTTCTTCTCCCCGAGCGGCTCCGTTGAACGAGAAGTGCCACCGCGATCATCAAGACTAACAACGCCAGCACACCGACAACGATATACGTCGTTTTTCCCGATGTCTGGCACATCCCCTCGGTAAACTTCTCGATGTTAACCGGCTCTGAAAAGTCCTCGTGGACACAGGTCACGGTCTCGATGTCGGGGACGACCACGGCCGAGCGCTGGACCATGTTGAGGAAGCCGAGGTTGCTGCAGCAGTTCAGGGGGTTGGAGCCCATGTAGAGGGTTTTCAGCGAGTGCTCCAGAGCGACCATTGTGCTGCTCTCCAGCGTGACCAGGTTGTTGTTCTGCAGGTTTAAGGACTCGATGGAGGACTCTTTGTTCCACACAGGCAGGGACGTCAACTGGTTGGTGGACAGGTCTACGTGTTTGAGACTCTGCAGCAAGGACAGATCAGTGTGGAGACTGGAAATGTTGTTTTCCCTCAGGAGGAGGTGAACCAGCGAGTGCTCCAGACCACAGAGGGAGTCTTTGTCCATGTCCAGGCCCGGGTTCAGGGACATGTCCAGCAACTTCAGAGGGGTGTTGGCAAAAGCATTTGCAGGCAGATACTGCAGATTGTTTTCCGAGAGGTACAGGAAGTGCAAGCTGCGAACAGAGGACAAGGAAACACAGTCGGGAGGATCCACCTGGTTTCGGCCCGTCAGCTCTGGTTCGTACGGATTTGGCTCCAAGTCACAGATCTTCAGATTGTTCTGTTGGAGCTGCAGGTATTTGATACTTGGAAGTTTTTGGAATACGTTATGGTTCAGGGTGGTGATGTCATTCCCTTGTAGGAAAAGTGTTTCCAGCGATTGCAGAGTGTTTTCCCCGAATGTCAGCCTCTGCAGGGAGTTAAAGCTGAGATTGATAATCTTCACTGTCGGTAGAAGACCTTCGGCAGTCATAGAAAACGAGCCGATGCAGTTATTGCTCATATTCAGGACCTCGAGTGATCTCATAGAGCAGAAAAATGACTCCGGTATGGATTTGAGTCGGTTGTAACTCATGTCCAGGTATTGAAGTTGCGTTAAAAAGACATTTGCCCTTTTCTCAGGACTCCCTGAGACGTTGACGCTCTGGATGTGGTTGCGAGAAATGTCGAGATACTGAAGCACGTTGGTTCTGGGGAGGAATGGAAAGTAAAGCATTTTGTTTTCACTCAGGTCGAGATTCAAAAGGTTGTACAGATGATTGGAGCTCGCGCTGTGGAAAAGCTCCATGCTGTTCTTGCTCAGATTGAGCGCTTTTAAATTGTAGAGATTAAAGTCCGTGATGCACGTGATGGAATTCTTGGACAAATCGAGTTCGGTCAGATGACGCAACGAGTCGAACGCTCCGTCCTCGATCTCCAAGATCACGTTATTGTGGAGGCTGATTTTCTCCAGGGACAAAGAGCCACTGAAGGTATTTTGTGCTATTTTCGTGATGCTGTTGCTGTTCAGAGAAAGGTTCGCCAGGGACGGAGAATCGTCCAGCAAGTAGTCCGACATGCCCGTGTACAGCCCGTTGCCTGAAAGATCCAGCGACTCCACAGCCGTAAGAGGCCCGATGCTGGTTTTGGAAAGAGCGAAGACATTCAGATGATTCTTGGACAGATCCAGAACCTTCAGCTCCGTCATGTCCTTGAAGAGGCCCGGCTGGATGAAGTGGATCCTGTTGGCGTGAAGGTTCAGATGATAGAAGCCGGTGTGGTACGCTAGAGTTTCCCGGCTGAGGTTCTGCACCTGGTTACGGGAAAGGTCCAGCAGTTGGACGCCGTGAGGAAGGTCGACCGGTGCACTTCTGAGGCTCCGATCGCTGCAAAGCACGTCCATCTGGACCTGGGAACAAAGAGAAACAGGCTGATTATGTCGGCGTCCTGCCAGGATTGTTTGACCATGACACAACACAGACCGAATGTTTAAATTAGGGTCGATTTATGAGTCAGTGCGTCCTCGGCATGTTCTTGGCAGCGTTGCAGTCCTTTGAGGTTCAAGATGGTTAGTTGTTCTAATAACAAAAACCCTTTACAATGTTGTCTCCCTTCGAAAATAATCCAAAGAGTGAACTGCCATGAATGATTGACGGCATCGCTCCTAATCCCCTGAGGTTCTCCAACCCAGATAAAACTTTTATTACAAGGATTGTTTTAAGAAAATCCACAAACTCCACATCTTTTCGTCGTCTTCTGCCCATTTTCCCTTAATGGATTCAACTATTTAACTTATTAAATGTAGATTAAGATTGAAACCACATGGCCACGAGACCTCCCTGCGCAAAACAGCTCATAAAACTGTCTCTGCTCTCGCTCCCGGGCCCGAGCACATTGCTCCGCATGTCTGCGGTATCCTGGAGATGGTTGTTTACAAGCCGGCCAGAAAACAAACACATTCATTTATTCAAGAACTGCCGCAGGGGATAAATATCTTCAGTCTGTGATCAGGTATGTTGCAAAGAATCGAACCATCTTTCCTCTGTGACTCATTTGAGAAACTCAAATCTTCTCGGCCGCTGTCGACAGAAACTACATTCCTGAAAACTCTGGAAATCTGAACTTCAGTCTTTGTGTGTCCAACGTGTGATTAATGTGTGAAGTGGGTCAGGACACACACATGGTGAGTTGTACTGTAAGAAATGTCCCGTAGAGGAGGAAACAAGCAAGGAAACAAAAAGGAAAACACTCATTTCAAAGTTTTTTAGACAACACTCAAATGATCGAATGTCCATTTAAAGAGTTCGTCACGACCACCTCAACCCGAGAGCTGCGGGGGCCTCGACTGTTGTTACATGTCAGAAACCACCTCTGTCCCCTCGCTTCCTGTCATCTCCTATTACTTTGCTTAGTGTGAACGACTCCTTGTCTGCGAAAAAAACAGTTCCAGGGGCTGTGGACTTTGTTCCTGGACGTTGGAATCACAGGATAAGTGAATCCCATCATGATCACAGCGAACCACACGGATTCAGTTTGATGTTTCGGCTTGGGGGAAAAAACATACGTAGCTATAGATGTGTGTATTATCCTGTAAATTAACATTTCTTTGTTTGATAATGTCCCTTATAGAAATCTGACTTTCTGAGTAGAGTCAGAAACACGGAGGAGATTTACAAACTGAAACCATTCACAGATATCTGGATATTTATAGAAGCAGGTAACAAACGCCAGATCAAAGAAAAGGGATTTTAGTTTCAGTTTCAGTTGCTATTTTTAGAAAAGATGAAAGGAAGCGAGATCCTGTTTCATATCGTGGATCCGGTTTTTTTTAACAATCCATCCTCCACGTGTCATGTTGGATTTCAGTTCATCTCTGGGAAACTACGGAAACTTTTAGTAAAATCTTATGTCACTTTACTTTATTCATTTGTTTAAAAGGGACGATGCATAAAAATGTGTAAATGAGCCAGATTCAATCAAACAGGCTACTTTTCATCTGCAGTATTTGTTATACAAATCACAAAAAGACGTGTGTATAAAAACACAGTACAAGTACATACGCGGACACAAACAAAGGCAACACAACTGACCCATAGAAACAATTTACATACACAACATTGAGATTAGACAAATGACGACATGTTTGAGTGTTTTATAGAATTAGAGAAGTTTAAAGTTAAAGGTACTTTTTCAATTTGGTATTTCACCGTCCCCTCCGACAGTAGATCTGGTAAACGATGGTTTAATATATTCAGCGAGTGGAGGGGCAAGATTTTACAAACGAGTAAAATACCTGCAAGTTTGATCACGTTTTCCCGATTTAAAAACCTGTATCCATTTAAAATGTCACAGTCATGACAAGCATTTGAATTATGATCCAATCTTTTCAGAGCCTGCTCGTAGAGTCTTTGGTGGTTTGATGGTTTTGAAGTCGTCAACTTCTACAAACCTGTGATTTAACCTTTGTCCACTTCATGAAAGCTCTTCGTTGGAAAAGTAAGAACTTCCTACGCATGCGAATCCACACGTGTCACATTTCCAGTTTATAATTACAACAAGCAGCCGGTTTGCATATCAACATTGAACTGGAAGTTGGAATCCCAAGGAAACGATGTCTCTCTCACACACACACACACACAGACACACAGACACACAGGCACACACACGCACACAAACTGTAATATCTTCTGAGCGAAGCCAAATAATGTGTCAGGGCTAAAAAATTGCAAAGTCCAACGACTAAAACTAATAAACCAGATCAGCACAGGTCAAATAAACTATTTGCCTGGAGTTTATCTGAAAAAGCCTCGAGCACCTGATGGATGAGGGGCCTCAGGTCGGTTACCATCGGCAACGCATACAAATAAACTGACATGAGATGAGAGGAAACCCCACGTGTGTGTGTGCGTTCAGCAGATATTTAACTGGAGATATGAGGAATGTAAGAAGATAAAGATACAAAGATAAAGATATAACGATAAAGATATAGAATAAAAAGCTGAATTCAAGCCCCAGATCCTGTGTGTGGCCGTGGAACCACTACTTGGTGTGTGCAGTTGTTTACTTACAACTTGGCAGGGAGGGAGGTGTCGGGGAGGACTTGCGGACGCCACCACGCAGCTGACCAACAGCGGGACGAGCAGCTGGAGGACGACCATGGTGCTGCGGCACAGGGAGAGTTAGACACACATGAGGGCAGGAAGCAGGCGGAGAGGTGATGTGACAGGGACGGAAGGGGGAAGTAGGCCCGACCTATGACAGAAGCTATTTCTGCTCCGAGATGCCGCACAAAAGGGGCTTTTTGTCACTTGTGTGAATGAAGTGTAAACAGCTGCGGAACTGGTACGACGAAAAAGATGACGAAGCAAATTAATGTGATGATTTCAATATGACAGGTTTTATTTTTTTGACTTGAGACTCATTTTGGGCAACGTGGGAGTGATGTCACAGTGATGGTAAGTACCCATGTGGGGTGAGGAGCACGAGGAAAAACAAAACAGGTACTGTACACCAGCGATTAACAGGTAGTGAAATGGAAAATAAAAAAACCCGGAAACAGGTTTTTAAACTAGAAATTCTACAAAAGTCACAAGCTGTTTATTTCGGGGTTGGAAATTAAAAAAAAGTTTTCATGTGTGATGTTCATCAGCATCAAGAGTCACATGTTGGAGCAGGTTTTACATTAATCACACGGAGCTCATGTGATGTTTGTGGGTAAATTTCAACATCAGATATTTACTGCGGCTGAGAAGCATCTGGATTTATCAGCAATTAACAAATAAATATAAAAGAAGTTTAAAACAAATGTTTGTTCAACAAGCACTTTGAACATCTGCCACTTTACTTGTTATTACTCTGCTGTCAGAACCAAATCAGGAGAATACATTGATTCTACTTGTTTTTTTACACAAAGCTCATCACACACGTTACTTTAGAACTTTTACAAAATGATAAAACGCTGTTGTTCATCAGCAGCAGCAGATGATGTACAATGAAAGAAAACAGTTGAGTTGAGAATATTGTTCTTTTGAAGGTTTGGTGCAGATTAAGAGTTTACGTTTAAAACTTATAAAGACAAATATAAAGTGACGTATCTTCTCTCCTCTCAGGTTGATTTAAAACCCTGAGAACCAAACAAATGCTTAAAAATGTTTCCATAAAAAGATTTTCATCATTTTTTCTTGATCATGATGCCTGAGATTTATTTTCCATCTTGAACAACACGAACATGAATCAATATTAACAATCTCACAGTGAAAAATATCAACATATGATTTCAGTGAAGGACGACGCTTCCCTACAGAATTTGTACTTTTACTTTCATTACTCTAAGTACATTTTGCGAGTAACTAAACACCAGAAACCTTTTTTCTAAACTTTTCATTCAAGTATTTAGATGCTTTACTTAAGTAAAAGAAGCAATGACAGAATGTAAACACGCAGAGATAAGAACTGGAATATGTTCGTACATCACATGTTTAAATATTAAATCTTGTGTACTTCTACAGAAGCTGCAGTTTGAATGCAGGACTTTTACTTCAAATAAAGAAACTCAGTACTTTGTCCACCACTGCACTTTGTGAGCATGTGTACGACAACGACAACAACAACACATGTTGAGACTCATTATAAAGCTGAACATTTACCTCACGCTCAGCTGATGACAAACTCTGCACAACCTCCTGAGCATCCTGATTTCACATCCTCACACACACACACACTCACACACACACACACAACCACACTCTCTCACACTCAGAGATCGATAGCAACCAGCAGGAGCAGCTCAGTCCAGCAGCTCCCCTCAGCCGACTCTCCTCATCGCTCTGTCCAGCCATCACATCCTGTGAGAATATCCTGCATCGCTCGGCCCCCTCCCCACTCCCACTGCTCTCTGGGAAATGCCTTATAAGGGGATTGGGAAGTCCAGTCCCCCCCCATCCCCCCATATCCTTCCCTCTTCCCATTCTCCCCATATCCCACTGCACAAATTCAAAATATCCCTTTTCTAATCCTGAAAACCTCTTCAGAAATACTTTGGATGCTCTCACACGCACGTCTCCATCAGGAATTCGGGGTATTTTAATGCATTTGACCTCAAAACTCAAAGTTCAAACTTGCTCCATGTTTTTTTAAATTTTTTTATGCATGTGAATCAGATTTAACATTTTTTTTAAATGAGCCTTTTATGGGTGTATTTTTTGAAATAGAGATTTGGTTTTGATGCTGATCATCTCCACCCGGGGAGAGCAGCACGTCAGCAGCAGCACTAACTGATGGATGTGGGGAGAAGTCGAGCGCCCAGCGCAGACATGTGGGTGTGTTGTAAAATCACACACCCTCCTCCCAGCAGAGGGCGGGACGTGTTTTGTGGCTCTGGTTCACCAGACTGTTAACAAACATGTAATTATAATGAGTAACACCCGTTAACATGTACAGACAATTAGTTTGGAAATGACTGCAACTGTCTGAGTGACACACCGCTGGATGAGAACGAGCAATAGCACAAGTGCTCTTGAGCAAGGGAACTGAACCTGCGACTGATTCAGGCCAGAAATAACGATTTCAAGCAAAGAAAATCATCTTTGATTTTAGTAGCATCACGATCTACAGACTATATATAATTTTTAAGACTTTATTTACAAGAAATAGTTAAAGTCCTGTTAACAAGTCGTATTTCAATAACATAAATTCTTACTTTCTTGCGTCTTTGCTGCTGATTTTATTATATTTTCAATGTATTTTCAAGCAGCTTCACAATAATAAAGAAATGTGTTTGCAACAGCACGAGAATATTATATTACACTGTTGTTTCATTGTTGTTGCATCAAAGTGTCAGCTGCTGTTCATGTGATGTTAAATAAATCATATTTAGTAACCTTTTAATAATTATATTTATTATCATTATTAATGTATAAGCAGCATTTTACTGTTGTACCAAGTTATTTCCTCTACATCCCACTGAAGAAAGATTGTTTTCCATGATTGAAAGCTGCGGTAATAAGAAAACTTTGACTGTTCCTAAAAGACAAAAGAGTAAAACTTCTGTGGATGAAAATCGGACCCATCTCCATGACAACAGGGAAGATTTCATCCAGTGATGAAGACGGTGGGAACTTGTCTCAGGAAAAGACAGTTAGTGGGTGGTCTGAGCCGACGAGTGCAGGAGGAGGCACATGTTCCTACAATTGTACTTGAGTACAGTACTCGAGTAAGTGTACTTAGTTACTTTCCACCGCATACTGAAGATATTAAATGTTGTAAATGATAAAAGAAGTGAAGAAGAATCAGTCTCACCTGTTCTCCGTCTGCAGCGTCTCGTTCTTCAGCAGGTTTGGTTTCACATTCACCATCATTTCATATGTTGTTATGATTTATCAGTGGTGTCACCCACACCCACACCCACACACACACACACACACAATGCTTCTTTCCTGAGGGATTATTCCCTTTTGTTGTTTGCATCTTTCACCGGGATTCCCAGACTTTTAGTTTCAGTTTCTCTGCAGCTCAGCTTCATCACTGAGCTTGTGTTGACTCAAGGGTTTATTTTAATATTTGTCATATTTCCATTTCCTGGAGGGAAACAGATCAGTTGTACATTCACATATTAATTAGAAATTCAATAGAAATTCACTGAGGTCATCACATGAATGATGTCTACAGATCAACTCTGCCTCCTGCTGGTCACAAACAGACAGTACAGCACACAATTCACAATCATCAGAGCTAAGTACAAAATATATAATGGCTCCAGCTTCTTAGCATTATTTTATCAATTTGAAGTTATTCTTAATGATGATGTAAATCTCAAATATTTCTTCTTGAACCACTGAGGAATCATTCAAGTAAATATATCAAAATCAAACCAGCGTCTTTAATCTCTAAGTGACCGCTCACAAAAACAGAAATGTGTAGTTTGGGCCCCGTGTCATGTTTGTCATGAGTTCCTCTTTGAGATTTTACAGTTTCATTTTAATAACTGTGGGGTCAAATCTTAAAGGTCAAAACATTTACTTTAATCCTTTTTATTGGAGACGATTTGTGAATTTCATGTTCTCTGGATAAAAAAAGATTATATGACTGAGAAAATGTCTTCAAATGTTAACTTCTTCCCTCCTTTAAGTGATAATAACTAGCAAAGGAAACAAATCACAGCTGAAATAAAGTTGTTATGATGGTGAGAATAGTAGAAATCAGCACAAACACAGAGATAATTGGCCAGGAATAGGTTTTATATAAAATTTGAACAGTGGATACAGAGGCGATATGTGTATAAAAAAATACATACAATAAAAGTAAAATAAATGAATCTTATCTTTTCTATTTTGAGCAGATGTTCAAGTTAGCTGATGAAATGTAAAAGGCACTAAATGTACAACATTCCAGTTTTAAGGACGTTAAACAGAGGCCAAGGTCACTCGGAGATGAACGAAAAACAAAAACAAAAATCACAGGGCATTTGTTGTCTTTGATACGCAAGACATAGTGCAGGTTTTACAACAAAACATACCAAACAACTCTCAAATAACACACAACTATTTACCATCGAAAGACACTAAGTACGCACTTTAAGACTCGTCGGGAGCGGAGTGAACGTGGCAGCGTGTGTATTCACTCGAAATCCCCCGAAACGTTGCGTGAGCTCGGTCAGATTGGAAATTGTTCATAATTTATAGTTTACATCACAATTTCTAACGACAGCACTAGAACACGGCAACAAGTCACGGAACAGGAGCAAAGTGACCAGCAGTGAAGGTTCGTCGGTATCATACAGGTTTGTTTTCTGTCTTGTTTTTTTGGTGAATACGTTGAAATACATGCTAGCTAATAAAGTAACAAACAGAAACTAACACGAGACGTTAGAGAAGGGACACGTCTGGAAGGCTACACAGCGCCTGCAGCGCCGAGCGGCAGAGAACCAGGCAAAACAAAATGAATCGAGATTTTCTTCAGTCAGAAAGTTTACGTATGGAAATATGTAGTGTTTAAATATGGAGTGTTTAACATATGGAGTGTTTAAATATGTAGTGTTTAAATATGGAGTGTTTAACATATGGAGTGTTTAAATATGAGTATTTAACTGCGACGCAGAGAACTTAGTGAACAAAAATAACAACTGACTACATTTTAAGACACAAGTGTAAAATGTAAAGTGTAAAATGGAAAATATTTATTTACAAAAAAATATTTCCACATTTGAAAAGCACAATGTGGCTCTGACTCGATGTTTGGTACTGACATTCATATTCGTACGCATCATTCTTGACCTTTAGCGCCACCTACAGTAAAAAGAAACGTTTTAACTTCTCACTAACTCCTCTCGACTTAACTGTGACCAAATATTAAGGCATCTGAAGTGTTTACAAACCCTTTGATACATAACGTGGGTTAAAAGTGACCCGACTCCCTTTTTATTTCCTATATCTTTGCAGTAAATTAATTATTTTATATAATATTATTTTCAGGTATTACTTACTACTTGTTTTTGATCATCACAAATCATTGTTTTTATTTTTAACATACACTCAGCTATGCATGAAATAACAGGAAATGAATATGGTTCATTTCTCACCCATGTTGTGCGTTAGGAGTTTGCACAGCTTGTGTATCAAAGGGTTAATTCGCAGTATTTGTCAGAAATTATAACTTACATGATTCTATTAATAAACACGATTAAAGCTTTGAGTTAACCTTTATAAATGATAAATAGGGGGACATAGCATGCTTGCTAATTTCTGGTCTAACTTAATTCATTAGCCCCAAAACAAATCACAGCACTTCCGTGAGTCTCAGCTATTATTGCTAACGTATCATGCTAACACGCTAAATGCTAGCATGATCCGTAAAGAAACTAAATTTTACAACTGATGCGAGTTACAGAGAATCTCTGCAGCAGCCGAAAAATCCTGATTACGCAAAACCTCCGAACTTCTCTCCCTGCAGCGTACTTCAGGGTGGGGCCACTACACCGTGACATCACTAGTGGGTGTGGTTACAGGTGTGATATTTGTAACCACACCCAAACACACGCTCAAGTTTCACAAGTTCTCACGATATCAAGTTAAGCGATATTCCGACTTAAGCCTTAGCCTCAGTCCTAACCCCGTAGTCCGATAAACCTGTTTAGCCAATATTAGCTTCTTTTGTTGCGTTACAGTTCCGAATGAATCGTTAATGTTGTTCCTGGATTTTGTTTTAACGTCACAGACAGCGGTACATTTGAGGTGGGTTTTTTCCCCCCCGCTGAGCTGCTTTTGATCACGGTTTAAAATGATGCGACTTAAACGTGGCATCAACGCTAGCATGTTAGCATCATCGCTGAAGAACATCAGGCCCCCGTTATTGCAGCACGATAGCGTTAGCACATGGTGAAAGAAAATCTACAAAATATCAAGTTTCTCTCTTCCTTTTTATCTACATATCAACTCGTGCACACAATATCTTATTATTTGTGCAGTAAATTGTTGGTTTTTTTGCATTGTGTTTATTGATTTTTATTGATGGTGGACAGATAAAGACATTTCTGTCATTGCTGAAGGAGAATAAAGCTCCGTTCTATCCACTGATTGTGTTTGAGCTTCACAGCAAACATGGCTACAGTCTTAGGTCACTGTCACGATAGATATGTTCTATCATGCATCTTCTTTTATTACTCAAGCAATAGATCTTTTGGATTTAATGCGACACGTTAGTTTGGTGTGTTTTTCTCTACAAACAGTCGACTGAAGAAGGTTTTGATTCAAGTCATTTTGAGCCGACAGGTTCAACGCTCCCTGCAGGCGCTGTATACGTTGGAGCGTCCGCTGACACATAATTAAGACTTAGAAGAAAAAAGGGAAAAATACATCAAGCATGCCACCAACTCTCTAGACCTCTACAGCAAACAACTTTCCTTCCCTGGAAAGACATCCACAGCCATACCACACTGGAATGAGTTACAGTAAACGGCACTATATCTTACACGAGCAGGAAATATATACAAGTACTGGTCAGCAAGGACGTGTTACTGCATTCGGAAATCACAAGCTGAAGCTGAAGGCATTTGGACTGGTCGCGACACAAAAACATATTTTTCATATGCAACCGAAACCGTTAAAACGAAAAGAGAAATAACAACATGGAAATTTTGGCTTTTAAACGCGTCAAGACAAAAAAAAAGAAAATCTAATTTGGAATGCATTTTAAAGCTTAAAAGCATCTGAGGTGAACTTACCTAATATAACTGTCAGATATTTGGCCCATTAGTTTAAAATAATAATAAAAAAAAAGAGCTTAACATGACATGTAGATGAGGAAAGAAATACGCATATTCCCATAATAATGATTGTTCTGTTAGTAAGTTGCATGCAAACAGTGTATTTAGCATTTATTGAGTCCAACAAATAAGAGCTCCCATGTTTTCATAGGAGGAGACGTTTCACCTCAGTTGAACATTTATTTTCATCGTGCATCTTTTGGAAATCGCTCAAGATTAAAAGATGATCTTTTATTCAAAAATTACACCTATAACCATGCAGATAATTCAGAAACTTGCCCATGTTTTTTTCCAAATTAAGACAAACAGAAAGTTGTTTAAAGCAGAAACGTGTTCAACTGAAGTGAAAATCAAAAAGGAGGCAGTGTTTTTTGTTTTTTTAATTAAAAAAAAAGGTACCTTAACAACATGCCGGAAGTTTACAGGAGAACCGAAGCATTCACAGCAACACGACGCCGGGCGGCTTCTTCTGCTGCTGCGTCACAACTACACTTGAAGAGTACCAAACTTAGCTGGTAGATGTTATTAGAGCTGCATGCAAGGTTACTGAAGGCAATGGAAATCGAACTGAGATGAAGTGAGCTGTGGTTTCAGTTCACTGTTGCACCAGCTTGAAGACGAGAAGAGACATTTTCTTTCTCACTAATGTGACGGTCACTGAAGAGTTTGTTTCATATGATGTCGGCTGATTCAAATAACTTAACGAGTCTTTCAAAAGACATTTGCTGATATGAAAGGTTCTTATCTTACAGAATAAACATAATCGTTGCCAGTATTTACGTTTTTATATCAAAAATGTTTTTACTTCCTAATTTACAAAATCAATATCGGCCTGGCTGTAAATAAAACTGAATTTAGTCCCAAACTGACTTTTTGTTTTAAATAAAAATGGACTATATTCCTCAATAGATTTGTTTTCTCACATCGAATGAGACCCGTCTTTACTGTTGATGATGTTTTTGCAGTTTATGACCACAGCCGCGTGTCGTACCGGCCTCAGCCAACTGGTGAATGATGAAGTGGTGTTGGTCGGATGGGCGCTGCGTCCTGAAGCTACTTCACATGTGACAGGATTCATTGTTTGTAGTGGTTTTCTCTCCCATTTCATTTAAATGCAGCCCTGAAATAAAATGTCAGTTTCTGCCAAAATAATTTAACAACCATTGATTTAGTAAAGAAATACTAACAGTCCGGGAAACGATTCTTTTTTTACTTAAATTTGAACAAGCAAACACTTGATCCCCTTTGGAACTGTGTGATTTCCCCCGAAGAAACAACATTTGTCTTAAACTTGAACAATGTCAGAGTCAGAGGAAGGTTTTTGGGCCGTAGACAATAAATAAAACGTCCTGCAGCTGAAGGTGTTTTGCATGGAAGTAAATTTCCAGCAGCCCAGAGTGTGACTGATGGACAGTTATGCAAAAACACCTACAAGAAGCTATTTCTGTAAAACAGGCCGTGTGAGCTTCTGAAGCCGAGGGGGGAGTTTTACATCGGTTGATATTCTAGTTCACTAAATGATACGTTATAAAAAAGGATAAATTATGCACAAATATATTTTTAAAAAAACGTTGATATTCTCTTTTTGGATGTGCTCGTTCGGTCACGTGACTGTAGCCGTGACGCGTAAAGGCTCAAACTCGTGTTCGGCTGGTGCAACAGTTTGCAGAACCTTCTGACTTTAACAACATATCTAGACACACGTGTGGAATCATATTTGGATTTTCACTTTGATCCCTGTGTTTGGAGAGCGACCTCCAGGCTGATGTGATGGAGTGATGTAGTGTTGTGGTGTCCACGAGGACGCTTCTTTGCCGTTCATGTCTTTACGATAAAGCACATGGAGACATTATGTTATCACGTAGCGGCGTCATGCGTTCGGAGGATGAGAGATACAAATAAAAGAAACTGCACCGGTTATGTCCCTGTTGAAATAATCCCACCCTTCCCAAGAGCAGCTGATAGAGAGGTCTGATACTTTACTGTGATTTTCATCTGTTTTTTTCATTTTTTTCATATTCTGGTCCCCTGTTCCTCTTCAGTTTTTACGAATGTCAGCATAGACGACTGGCTCCATCTTATGGAACGAGTTTTTGCTGTTCGAGTGATCCAGCTGGGCGTATATCACCGGGCCCTGGAACACAGCGAGAGCAGAGAGGAGGAGAAAGAAAGTCAGCGACAGTCACAAGTAAATGGAGATGAATCAGAACAAGGTGCAACAGACTGAGGAACCTTTAAACTGCATATGGAAAAGACATTTAGCTTTTACTCTGGTAAATTATATATATCTGAAGCCCATAATTAAGAATGTGCTCGTTATAACAGTAGAACTTTTATGAAAGCTTTATTTTTTTTAATGGAGACACAGTTTGACTCTAAAATGCAGCAACAAAAAAACCCTTCTCATGTTCACAGGTGATTGTTTGAAGTGAAGTTAAACCGTACGTTAAGTTTATCAATTGATTAGTTGATCTTCAGAACATTAATACTTGACTATTTTGATGATTGGTTGTACCTCTTCTTTGTAAAGCTGCCATTACTCCACATGTACATATTTTTCACTGAATCCAGAGAAGAAGAAGAATCTGTATTGAGGAGAGCTGATGCTGTTTTAAGGCAAAGTTTGGAATATTGATATAATCTATGTTTTACTGTTTACAGCATTCTGTAAGAACTGTATTAATAAATACTTCATATGTTTTACAATTTTTTTATTTAAAATGTTTGTTTTTCTGTTTTGTTTCCCTCCTGGTTCATTTATATCATTGTACTGTTTTTGACTCATTTTATTTTTACCATTTCATGCAGCTTCTTCTGTTCCGATGAAGCACCTTGTAATACTTCTTTAGAAATGTGCAAGATATGAACTTAATGACATAATTAAAGGTGTTTATGATTTATCTAAACCAAATACTGTCCTCGTATCAGTGGATATCATAGAAGGAGTAAGTTTCAGGTGTGTTCAACATCAGAGCTTCATAACTACAACAGATCCCCAGTAAGAAGGAGGCAGCCGGTGGATTTCTCGGTCCCCTGCTCCTACCTGTAGTGGACCCAGGGGAATGGTACTCTTGGAGCCCTCCAGGCCCGACTCCACCTTCTTTCGTGGCTGCGGAGCCTGAGAGCTCATGCTTTCCAAGGACGTACATCTAGTTTAGGTTTACGATTTGCCGTCATTGGTGCACAGTCAACACGAGTAATGGGACACAAGACAGAAATAAAAAAAAAAGTAAAAAACAATGAGAGATGAGCACATGAGATACAGGATGCAAACAGAGAGTGCATGGCAGCTCCCAGGACTTTGACAGAGATAATGAAAGCAGCGACCGACACTAGAGGAGCACAGATGAGTTCAGGTGACTGATGCTGATGCACATCTCAAATTATAAAAATGTAGCTGGTGTAAATTCTCAAATGGAGGCAAAGGGAAGCAGGTTTAGATCTGCAGGAGAAAGTGAGTAAACTCTTTGGATTTGTCTGTATTTATTTATCTATATTTAATTAAAAATATGAGGAAACACAAACTAAATATCTAATTAGTGAATCCTTTTTGTCCACACTGACAATCGACGACATGACAGCTCCCAAAAGTCAACTTAAAAGTCTGAAAACATCACACTGATGTTTGTTTAAGGGTTAATTTTTCTATGTAATGTGCTGAATACTTTACTCAAACATTCACAGTCAATGAAATTACACCTCACAGAAGGTATATGATTGAGAAAACTTAAGATTGAGAATCATTGCTATGCAGGGGGTAAAAAGTGATCTCAAAAAGTTTAGACATTCATTAGTCCACAGTTGTAACTGTATTAAGAAAAGTGCGAGACAAATAAAGCTTATTAAGCCATGATGTGAGAGCAGTGCTACGGTTCATGCATCAGACCGTCCACTCAAATGATCCAGCCCATAAATTTATCAGATGTATTAGAACCAGCTCATCAGTGCACCTCTAGCAGAGACACATTACAATTCTATGTACAGCAGCAGAAAGGGTCCAACACAACCTCAGCTGCATGAGCCCAAAAAGGACCTGAGGCAATTTGCGTTCTGTCATTTCAAGGTTGAGTGAAAACTCCTCAGGAAAAAAAACCTCGACACACGTTTCTGTTGACAGAACCGGTTTCATCCGGACAAAGAAAACACCGGTGAGGGTTAGTTTGACACAGCGGTGAAATATGGTGAGCGGTGATTAGACGACATGCTGGTGAGACAGGTTAGTCGAGTTAACACACTGCAATGGAGGAAAGTGACTGGCACCAGAGCAAACAGCGACCCCTAGTGGCGGCTGCGTCTTCAGCCCGCAGGCTCAAACCATCCAACGGCCAATCAGGAGCCGGCTTCCGCCTTCGATAGCATTTATCGTGTTTATGGGTCAATGTGTGATCACCGAGGACGAACAGGGAGGCGTGGTCAAACTATTCTAAGCATACACAGCGAAAACAAAAGCACGTTTTTTTTTTGTCTTTAACAAAGAATGTTAAGAATTAGTAAAAAACGTCAGCTCATCCAAACGGCCCAGAATGCACAGCGTTTAGTCTAAACACGGGAGAGTGAACCCTGCACCCATGCACAAAGAGTTAGAGTGTTACGGTTTAATGATTAAATCTCTGAGGGCAGAACGTTAAAAAGTAAAAGATACAAGAAACCTGTGCAGTCATCAGATGAATGTGTGGAAACTACCTTACTTTTCAAACACAGCGAGTTTCTCGTTGTGTTAACTCGCTCCAGAGGCGGATATTGTCAGCGATGAAATAAACTGGTAAGACGACACTCACCCGTAATCGTGGCGGTTGTGAAGCACCCTCATGGCGATGCAGGCACCCACAGCGATGAGGACGAGCAGAACTAAAACTCCACCCACGATTGCAATTATCATGTGGGTGTTGTTCTGAGTGAAAGACTCTGGACACACAAAGAAAACAGAGAGGGGATCTCAGATTTATACAAATACTGTATAAATAAGCAATAACGTCAACAAAAAAAACTTAAGTTTAAAGGTCAAGTATGATGCATCCTCCTCCTCCTCCTCCTCCCTCCTCCTCCTCCTCCTCCTCCTCCTAATTATAACCCTCAGCTGGGAGTGTCACGGATACCTGGGCGACCGCCAGTAAACAAAAGGTCTGTGCATTTTGCAAAAATACCGAGAGCGTTCTTTGTGAGAGGAGAAAAGAAAAGTCGTAGTCAAACATCTTTCCATGAGAAGACATAATGTGTTTTCATGTTGGTGCTGTGCGGCTTTTCAGATGATCACAAATGGTTAACGAAAAAACAAAGTCCCACCTGCAGGGGGGGAAGCTGCAACTGGGGAGATAACAAGCCATCACACGCAGTCGTGGGCTTCGTGTAAATGAAAACACACGACAGGAATGTTCCTGTGCGACGGCTCGGGGTTGGCACACCTTTTATATGTTTGTATAAAGCAGATCTCACAGTGCGAGGACACTGCCGGCGGAGCGAGGGGCCGACATGTTCAACTTGTCATCGACAGAACAAGCGAGGATTAACTGTTAATAACCAGAAACCCTGAGACGCACGTGGCAACTATGAAGTTAACAACATTTAGCAGCTGTTCTGCAGGTTTCAACAAGGTCGACTTAAAACTTAAACGATCTCAATGAATTAAATTTGACACCTACATCATGTACGACAGGTATGAAGGATTGTTCTGGCTCGTGCCGATATCTGAGAAAGAACACGCATGCTGCCCAAATACTTCTGTTAAAGATAAAGCACCGGGGAGGCAGCGCAATTATTATAATAGCGTGATTAAGACATACCTAAACCTATTTAAAACCTGGAAGGCAGAATTTTAACAAAACACATTTTTTAGACTATTAAAGGCAGAAACCCTGATTTAGGCTCAACTAAAGATGAAGACAATATTATTTAGGTTTTACATGTAAATGCTTTTTAATGCTCTTTAAATTCATTTTGGGGGGGGATTGAATTCAATGTTTTTAAGACAGTTCAAAACCCCAATCGGCTGCTTTTTCTCTACATCACTTTCTTTCACATTTAACATTTAGACAAGCCGTGGTTTAATCCAGGTTTTCATTAATCTGAAGTGGTGCCACTCACCCACTGGGTCTCAAATGGAGCCTATTTCAGTCAATGACATTTGATTACTATTAATAAATTGGGGGTAAAAGCCAAATTGACAGGAAAACAGTCGCCTCTTTGCCTCTGAACAGATTCAGCACAACGAGGCTTCAGATGTCTCTACAAAGCGTTTTCTCCAACGGGCCAATCAGCACGTGTGTTTGCTGTGTGTGCGCAGGGAGTCAGTGGGTGGATGCGTCTTGTCAAGGCCACAATCCTCTTTACACAGCACCGAGAAGCAGGTGCATTCAAAACGCATCTCGGTATCTGTCGGGGCTTTTAAACACAAACCCTCCAATTGGCTTTCATCATAGAAAATGTATTTATTTAACAATAAAAGAAACATTTCAGTGAATCGATGAAAACAAGAAAAACAAAATCGGATTCATTTACCTTTCAGAACGACCCTGAGCTCCGTTCGAGCCGGTGTTCCCATTATGTCTGGCGGGTTCTTCACGTCACAGAAGAAGGTGCCGTTGTCACTGAACAGAGCCGGACTCAGCTGTATAGAAACGTCCCTTTTGTTCATGTCCCCGATAAACTGCAGTCGGTCTTTGAACTCGGGCGCTCCCGGGAACCCTTTCCCGTGCGAAAAGTAGAAAATCTGCAAAAGAAGGAGGATCCTCGGGGTTAAACTGCGTCAACCAGGAAACACATGCAGAGGCTTTAAATGCAGACATGCACTGAACTGTGGATATTTTTCTGCCAGTCAACTTCTCATGATACCAGTCCTCTAAAAAAAAAAAAAAAAAATGTCTGATTGTTTTCATCAACATCCATAAACTAATCTCTAGGAAATCAGCGATAAATGTCGACAAAAGCAAAATCTCGCAATGTTTAAAGAAATCAAGTTTTGTGGGAATCCTCTCAGTAGTAGTTGTGTAACTTTGCTGACACACACACACACACACACACACACACACACACACACACACACACACACACACACACACACACACACACACACACACACACACACACACACACACACACACACACACACACACACACACACACACACACACACAGTAACCTCCTTGCAGATGTAATCAACATGTCGCACATTCTGACTCGTTAGCTATACAACTAATCACATTAGCAGTGGCTCAATTTCATTTGAACTGTGACACACACAACACAACACCAGGATCCTGAGTCTAAAGCAGCGACTGTGTTAGATCTTCAATATTCATCATTTACACTTTGTGCTTTTCCTGCTGTGACATGTCAAAACTATGCTGCATGAAACAATGGTGAAGGTAAACAATATGAGTAACGCTGATATCATCTAACTGGTTATAAAGAATCAGAGCACGGGGGAACATCTGTGCACAGGTGTTTCTCCTCATTCCTAAATCTCAAGATGCACACACACACACACACACACACACACACACACACACACACACACACACACACACACACCATCAACGTTCAAAATGGAGTCAAGGAAATCCAGATAGAAAGATATAAGTGTGCCGTATCTTCCCACAATTTTAATTTGCCACTGATTAAAATCTGATTAACAGCCAATTTTGGAAAAAATAAAGTCAATGAGAGAATTTCTCTCTTCTTCTTCTACCTGGTTTGGCGCAGCGCTGCTCTACACAGCGTTTACACACACTCACACCTACTGACGCCCAGTGAGTGAGCTGAGGACACGGCGGCTAAAAATAAAAAAACATTCGATTGAAGTGTCCTCAACACCAACGGGGCTCAGGTCCATGTGAACACGGAGACAGGAGCCAGAGATTTTGAAAGCCTTGTTGGTTGAAGTTGGCTGCGGAGGAAGTGACTTCTGTAGAAACCATCTGTCTCTCACAGCCTGAAGATTACTTATCACTTTCACCTCACAGGTAGATTGCTCAGAGCGAAACTCCGCCATGTATGTTCCCATAATCTTACACAGATACCACGAGTCAATATTTTCTGCTCCAGCCGGTTTTCGTTGAGCTTGACTGACACTGTGTCCACAATACGCCATTTTTTATATAGATTTTAAAAAGGACAATTTGCTGTAGACAACTGACACCACTGCAGCAAACCACAGAAATGAAGACAGGGGAGTCATATACCTAAAAGTGTCAGTGGTCAGTTGTTGTCCACAGCAGTGAACCATGTGACCGACCCTTAAACAGGAAGGTGAAGGATATAAAATGCAGATTTTTAAATGCCACTTTTGGTGTGAAAGTTATTTGCAACAACACTGGCATGATTTCCTGGGTATGTTCTTTTCCCAGTGAGACACGAGAGCAGCATAAAACAGTTAAAGCTCTTTTTCTGCGTCAGCTGTTCGGTTGGCAAACAACAACATCGAGTATCGCAGCCAACATCTGGACAGAAGTGAGACAGCTGTTGAAATAACAAGCTGGCGTTTTTTAACATTTTACAAACCGTGGAGGCCACATGGAAAAGTTTTTTGGGGTGTGAAAATCTGGATGGACGACTGAAACTAAACGTTACCGGCTAATTGTGGACGCGCTCCATGTGTCGATTGTGTGTGTGTGTGAGCTCTGACGTGACTATTCTGCTAATTAAAAACCCTACATCTATGTCATTATATTTGCAGGAGATCACAGAGACAGGTGGGCCCCCCCGACCAGGTGCTGTGAACGATCCGCTCTTTTCCCCGAACCAGAAACTTCCAGAACCTTACAACTGAATATTTACATGTGTCTCCAAGTGTAACAGTGAAAGAAATCTTTAAATGTTTGACCCTTTAAATTTGGAGGACCTCTAGCTGTTAATATTGTGAATGTAGAGGCACTGAATCAGCTCAGATTAGTGTAGACCAATAAAAGCACAATGCGTTATTATTCATTTTCACTGAATTGGCACTTGCCAGTTGATCTTAATTGTCTGAACCAGCTTGATAATTCATTTTGCCAGAAACAAATCAATGTGCCTGCTGTGAGTGGGCGACACGGATAATAACATTGTGTGGAAACTCCGCAGCTTTCCACTTGAAAGCCTGTGTTTACTCAGAGCGTTGTGTTCTCAGTCTGCTGCAAGAATGAGAAAGGAAAACTAAAAACACACATGACTACGCTCAAGCTGAAGAGAAACCAAACATGACAAATTCAGCAAAATACAGAGCGACAGCAGAAGCAGGATCATGCGCACAAACACACACATAAAAACAAGCAGATTGTTGAAATCTTGAATCTTTGAATCGATGTCATCACAAGGAGAATAAAGCCTGAGGAACAGCGGAGGCTTTTCTCCGTGTGTCAGTGCAGATACAACAATCACAGGAAAACATCCTGGAGCTGTGGGAACTCTTGTCAGAGCGGATACGGCCGGCGAGGACTTACCACGTACGGTGCTTTGGAGAACTTATTATCGGGCTGACTTGACTGAAAATTCCAGGTCACCGAGGTGCCGCTACTGACCACTTGACTGGACTTGAAGGTGCAGCGAAGAACCCCCGTGGTGCCGTTCTGCATCATCACCTCAGCGTCGGCGTATATGTCGATTGCAGACGTGGGTTTCGTGACTGGAATTAAAAAACAATTTCCAAGGTTTAAGTGACAAGTTTGAATGCGGCAAAGGGAAAAACAGAATAACAGAATTCACTTCTGCATTAACCCAGAATGAGCTGTGTTGGCGGGGGTGCGCCGTTAAGAGGCTGCTCTTAAACCATGTAACACGATACAGTAAATCCAGTTTGAGAGACAGGTAAACGTTTAAATCTCACCAAACACCAAAACACTGCACAACAGTTTGCAATAGAGCTGAAATGAAACCAGAACTTAAGTGAAACCAGAGCTTGTGAGTTTTGTTGCGGATGAAAAACAAACTCTAACCAACTCTGAGCCTCTTTCAACTGTACGACAAGCAGCTCGTTTCATGCGTTTGGATAAGGACAGTAGATTTTTTTGTTCAAAAAGGATGTAATATTGTTTTATATTGTAGTATTTCTGTTTATTTTTATCAATAAAAATCCAATAGATATCGCAACCAGACAGAAAAGGTGTGTCCATGAATGAGTCGGGGGTCATGATCATCTCAGACATGTCTGCTCGGTGCTTTCTAAGTAATTATTTAATCTAGTTAAAATCTGAAAGGTTTCGATTTGTAACATCCAATCCGATAAGAGGAAGCTGCTGTTAGATTATGGACAGAAACCATCTGGAGAACGATTAAATAAATGATGAACGAGAGGTTGTGATAAATTACAGAAGCTGGTGAAACAGAGGTCAATACTGATGTTTAGTGACTTTGGTTCTTTACACTAACAAGACGGATTTTTAAAAACTTTTTGGTTGAGTACAGGATCAACTAACGTTTTAAATAACGTTATTTTTACACTGAGAAGTTACATTTTCCGTAAATGTGGGTCCCAAAAATAAAAAAGAGGACATTTGATGCTTCCTTGTGCTTCATTTGTGATGAACTTGCAGTTATATTAAAAACCAAGTAGCAGTTATACACGGTGTGAGCGTTCTAACCTCACACTGTACATCTGTCACTCAAATCACTGATATAATCACAGCAGATGACCCTTGATCGCAGGCTGAAGGACATGGATACATTTGGGACGTTCGGCGGTTCCTCTCTCGCATCCCTTAAAAAACAAACCTTGACCTCGTGATCTGTTCTCATGTCAAACCGTCATCTAACGGAGATTTAAACTCCAGCATAGAGCGATGAATGTGACAGAAGCCAGACCGTGAAATCAATGTGACAGCATGGAACTGAAGGAAGCGCCTGTCAGATGAGAGTCTGTGATTCAAAACAGAAGAACCACCACTTCCCTAAACTGCAGGACATTACTAAGCATTATTCAAAAAAAATGGCAACAACAAAAAAAAAGTATGTATTATTCAGCAGGAAGGTGTGTTTCATAAAGAAATCTGTGCTGGTGCTGGTTTTTAAAGTCCAGCTCCCTCTCATATGACAAGACCAACCAGTACAGACGTCTTACTGGGATTCAGGGGTGAAAACATGACTGTTGGGCAGACATTAGCACGAACAGTGACGTGAATCTAAATATTTAAGCACAATAACCACACGCATGCTACGTGTACGATCTTTGTCCGGTGGGGGGGGGCGAGGAAGTGAGATGTTATGGTTTTGTCTCTGGACGCTAAGCTAACGAGGGAGCTGATGCGTTGGCACCGTCCTCCTGTGTGTTAATGAAACCTCCCCGCGATAAGGACTCATTGTCCCGCTGGACACGGAGACATGGAGTAACAAAGCTGCTCCGCCGGACTCACAACCAAAAAAAACGAAACCCTCATTGGGAAACCGTGCACTTTAACGTCCGTTCGCTTGTTGTGGAAAAGCAGCTGCGGCGTAGCGGACATTTTTAAACATTTACTACACCGGTGGGAGACCGTCTTCAAATCGGCGTCGGTCCAACACACCTACGGGTTCGTGTCGCGGCTCAAATGTAACGTCAATCAGCGGGTGAGGCTGCACGCTCAACGCGGCGGGTCCCACCGAGGACTCCGGGGGAAGGACGCCAACAAGGGCGGCAGCCACCGAATCTGCACCAAACCCTGTTGTGATTTTAGCCAATTTAAGAACTTCTCCTCGCATTGCACGTAACGTGTTGTGTCGAGGTGTGAGCGGAGAGGGGAGACAAGGCCCCGCGGGGGACGGGCGACGGGGTTTGGTTCTAATCCGAGGGGCCCAACAAAGGGAGATTAATGAGCAGATCCCCCGGCAGATGTTCGGCTGTTGTTAGGTGTCTCCCAACATCGGATGCTAGAGAACAGCGCTAGCTAGCTCCGCTGATACTCCACCTGAACGAACGAGCTCGAGGTTACACATTTCCGAGCCGAGTTCGAACCCGGCGCGGGCTGCGACACTCACCTAGTACAACACACAGCGTAAATCCAGTCAGTAAAACACGCGTGCAGACGGAATGTGTCCATTTTGGCTCCATTATGTTGTTGTAAACAGGAGAAACTGCTCCGCTGCTTTTTTCCTCCCTCCGAGTCCTTTCTTCTTCTTCGGCGGCGTCACGGCTCTGGGGGAAGCTGCAGCTGCTGCCCCCTGCAGGATCACAGGCGCAGTGACGGGCTGCAGACCACAGCCTGAGAATAAAGTGACTGTTAAACATTTAATTCTGCTAAAGTTACACAAAACATATTAATAGTGCTACAACAGACTGTATTTTAGAATATAGGACATCATGGGGAACGTCCCTTGTACGTTTGAGGGTCAAAATAAGGGATGGTTCACCGAAAGTTTTTTAATATTCCCTCCTTGTCTACTCACCACTATGCCGATGGAGGAGTGGGTGAAGTCCCACAAAAAATACTTGTTTCAGGGGTAAACAGCGTTGCAGTTGAACCCATTACAATTGAAGTAAATGGTGACCACAAGAAAAACATAAAAATGCTTAATAATAATCCTTGACTTTCAAATTCGAGTTGAAACGGCGTCATTTACGCGAGCCCTAATAATCCTAGCGGTAATGTTTTCACTAAACTAAACTTTCACTACATCTAAATTGTACGAATTGTAGCTTTTCTTTACACCAGAATGGGACCTTACTTTATTTAAATACTTTATATTTACATCAGGAGCAGGTCCTCTCTACGGAGGCCACCATGTTTTTTGACAGTAGCCCAAACTGGACAAAGTTTTAATGACAACTGAAGATTCCACATGTTCTCTTCCATGTTTGGAAGGGGAGGGTGAGGTGAGGGGTGTACACCTGCAATATGCAACTTCACCACTAGATGTCATTAAATTCTACACACTGAACCTTTAAATAATGATCCTAAAGTATGTGAAACAAGTTGTAGCAAAGCTCAAATTGTGCATGCGAGTTGGTGAACAAAAATTATAATTTAAGATAAGTATTAAAAGTATTTGTCTGCTGAATTTTTAATATTTTAATATACTGGAAACAAGACTTCTTTAATTCATTTATTGTCAATGGGTATGATGCAAGAAGTGACGGTATATTACAGCTTTAGATATATTCTGAGTGTACTTTTATGTATACACTATAAAGACTATAGTGAAACAGTTGTATTCTCAGTAAACATCGGTTACAAAAATGTCCAAAAAAAGCACATCTTCCACACGTCGTCCTTGTCAGACACAAACAAACCTGGGCTTCAAATGTGCTTTATTTGTTTTGAATTTGTATTTATGCTAAAAACCAAGTAGCGGTGGTACAGTGTGAGCGTTCAGACCTCACACTGTACGTCTCCGACCACAAACTCAAACGGTTTCACATCTCTAATCATTTTTCAGGGAATCGAGGATACAGTCTGCAGATGTCCAGCGATGTTAGATCAGAAATTAATCGATAAAAATCTACTTTTAATCATGACCACAGTGAATTAGTAAATGTGTGGTAAGACTCTCCGGATTAGGAACCGTCACATTAATGCCATATGGGCCACGAAAGAAAAACGTTTTTGTCACGGACATTAAATTAAAAGAGACATCAAATGTCACAAATAAAATTAAAACACACCAAGCCAATGCAATAAGGCCATCGGAGAAAAATAAATGTGCAGACTTCACACGGTTAAAATTTATACTCTGTAGGTTCAGTTCACCAGTTTTCATGACGAGGCTGAACTCGTCCCATCAGCCCACAACCACACAAGCCGAAAACATACAGGGTTCTCTCAGTGCAAGTCAGGCTCGCTCGCCCACACATCCACACATTTCATAACACATTGCATGAATCTATCATAAATATCAACTCCAGATATCTACAGTATTGACATATGCAACAGAGGGAAATGTAATACATGCAAGTAAACAAACAAAAAACAAAAAAATCCAGAGATCATGTCCTTGAACCAAACAACGCAGCTGTTTGCAAAATTCATTCAGCCTCATATTTTTCTTTTTTCTTTCCATAAATCCGTGTTTTGCCGCCTGGTGTGTCAGAATGAGAGCCGGGCAACTGAGTCGCCATCTTTATTCAAAGCACTCCGTGACTGCCGGCTCCTGGGGAATGGCTCACTTACATGGAAGTTTGGAAAGAATTAATTCCCAACAATCATGTTTGTTCTCCGAATGCACACAAGGAAAGTACAGAGTTTCACAACAGTTGGAGGGGAAACATCTCCAGAGTTGTTTTTCCTCTCAGTAGTCTGATTTTCTTAATCGATTAGAACTCAATATGTTTTTTCTGAGCTCGTTTTGACAGAAAAGCCCGGAGACTGAAATGTGGCAGCTGATAATGAACCATTTTAACACGAAGCCACATCCTCCCGACTCGTATCAATATTCAAACATTTATTTATTCTATTTGAAAAAGGGTTTTTGAGGGAATGTGCAGCTCAGTTTTACACCTCAAAGGTCCCAGTGCAGCTGCTTAATGAAAACCACCTGTGTGTTCCGGCCTTGCCGAGCTTTAGATGCTACAATTACTCAAACTGCTTGAATTGAACACGGGTTATGAAAGAAGGAGCTGCACTGGTGTCAGTTTTAAATCAGGTTTCTAAACAAAGTCCTGGTCATCAAACAGATTTTTCAAACTTCCTGTTAATCTGTGTCAGTTGAGTACAATTTTTTGTAACTTTTCCGAAAAGCAGCAAGTCGCACACTTCCACCACTTTCACGCAGCGGTTGGCTACGGTGGTGAAAGTTGAGATAGTGGATACGATTTGAACTCCGGTCTATTCTCCTTGTAGTTTATCAGGTTGAGACAACAGCACGTCCATGTGACAAGACAACAGGAAAACGTCCGGAACATTCACAGCGAGCGAGTGCACGTGTTGATGTTTCCAAACTGAAAAAGGAGCGTCAAACACGTAGAAGACGTGAATTTGGAAAGACGAGGACAAGTCAAGGTTTATTTTGGGGATAATGGCCGAAGCCACTGTCGATGTTCTGTAAACAATGTTCCTGACATTTTCCTGTTGTCTGAGCCGCACAATCTCCTGCTGCCTTCTTCATATGTGAAAGACAAAGTTCATGTCCAAAAACATCAATAGAGATCTTGTACATATGAAACGTCAGTCTCTAAACCCTCCCCTCCCCCCCCATCCCGAAGTGTCCTTGAGCGACACAGAAACGCCTCGTGTCAGCTCAGCGTTGTTACAGCGTGATCTTCATTTCTTTCATTTGAATTTCATGATTAAACTTAGAACAAACTCAGTTTAAAAAAAAAAAAAAAATCTATGAATAATTTAATCATCATAATTAAGAGTGTATTAAAATCTGTTTCTTTCATTAAACATTTGAATGTTGACACCTGATTCTTCTGATCTCTTCATTTAACCAACTGGGTTAAATCGTTATGTTGTTATTTCAGCAGCTTTATAGAGCAAAACAAGACACAGTGGAGGATGATAGAGAAATTCATGGTATTGCTCACTTTGTGTTATGTTCCTTGTTTTTTTTTTTTCAATCCTATTTAAGTTACGTGCAAGTATTTTCCATCCTTCATTGTGTTTTTTTTTTTTTTTGCAAAGGGTGAAATGACCAGAACAAGGTGGAAAATGCTTCAGGAAAATAAAACAAAAAAAAAAAGACGTCGGAAAAAAGAACAAGCGAGTGAAACGAGGAAGCGATTATCAAACCGCTTCGAGAACAGGAGGAGAAGAGTTTACGCATCCAATTGTTTTTTTCTATTTACCTGGAAAAAGAAGTCGCAGATGAAAAGTGCTTTAGAGGACGACAAACCTTTTTGGTTGAGCCTAATATAGACAAGTCATATCTACAGTAGAAACGAGACACAGACAGACCCACATGACGATGGACTTCCTCCCCCCCCCCGTCCACAGTCACACATTTAGTTATTTACATTTTTTTTTAGTAGTGTTCTTCTTCATAATTCTATCCTTGGTGTGTTCCATGATTTTATAAGTTACACAAAAAGGCCATGAGCTCCTCATGCTGTGTCCGTCCTTGTCCTTCCAAACTCGTCCACGGGGGGGGGGCGGGCGGCGTATGGGCGGGAGGAAGGAGGCGTCAGATCAATAATGTTATTGGGCCAGTGATGAAGAAAAAGGAGGGGGATGAAGCTGAGGGCAGTTTTCATTCAGTGGTATCATGTGTCTGGAAGCTGGTTGATGTCAGTCAAGTTGGTGTCGTTGAGGATGACTCGGATTCGGTCCAAGGACTCCGCCTGTCGTATTCGCTCCATCTGTACCTGAGGACGCAGACCAACAACAATACATTCATTCAGATGTTTGTTTGTTAAGAGATAGAGACAGAAACACAAATGCAGGGGGTCTGGGGTTCGATGCCCGGCTCCGAGTGTCCTTGTATGGAACAGTGCTGCATATAGAAGTGCTGTGTACAGGTGTCCTGTACTGTAAAGTGTTTAAAGTGGCACAACAGACTGGAAGAGCCAATTCCATCTCACCTGAAGAGTCTGAGAGAGTTTGACAAAGTCCTTCTGAACCTGTTCACTGACGTCCAGCTCCGTCTGCAGCCGCTGAGCTTTGTCTTTCTCGTCGAGGGCCTGACGCTCCAGTGCACCCTGCAAATCCCCACGCACACAAACACACACACTAATCAGACCAGAACAACTGAATGGAGCCAGTGACACGCAGGAGAAAAGAACCGTAATAAATATTTAACTGAAACACACTCGCTGAATAATTAAAAGAGGGTGTAGACTGTGAATCGCTGGCTGTGGGACTGGTCTCGTGTCAGACTACAACTGTTTCTGGATTTTTAGAAACATAATGTTAAATATTTACAGCATGTACAGGCTCTCTCGTGCATAGAAAGAACATCCTGCTCAACGTTAAATTACAAACCACCTGCTTTAAAGGGTGGAAAGCCCGAACTGTCCAAGGAGCTGCATCACACTCAAGCTAGATTCGATATAATATCTGCAATGCTCTGATATGATTGGCCAGGTTTTAAGCGACGGGCTGTTTCTGGTGGTTTGGTGCAGCACAGTGTCAAACTGACCTTTGCAGTGTTCAGCTCTTTGAGTCTCCGCTCCAGGCTGATCCTCAGGGCCTGGAGGTTTTCCAGTGTCTCGGTCTTCTCTGCTAAACTTCTCTCCAACTACATAGAGAAACAGATTACAACTGAAGGGAGGGTTGTGCAATCAAGCGTTTTTAAAAACCTACACATGCTCGATTTTAACATTTCCATCTTTGCAGTGACAGATTTTCAAAATAAAAGGCTAAATACATTCAACGTTTTTTCGGCCACTTGGAGGCAGCAGAATAAACTATAAACACAACATCTGATTTATATATATATACTTTAATAGTTGTGTTTCATGATAGTTTCAAACATGTTAATAAGCCACTGTGAAGTGAATCATTTTTCTTCACTGAGGTTTTCTTCTTCATGAAATCAAAGAGAATAGTACCTGTTCCTTCTCGGCTTTTATTCGCTCCAGCTCCGTCTTCAAACTGGAGAAAGAAGCTGCAGGAGGGAGACGTCATTAGAGGATCTCACAGAACTCATCTGAATCTCAGTGCCCACATGTTCCCTCTGGAATAATAACCTGGCACCTTGAAGATTATTACGCCATTTATGAATTATGGAACAAAGCTGCGAGTGGAGCTGCTCGGCTGAGTGATGGTGTGTCAGTGTGTGTGTGTGTCAGTGTGTGTGTGTGTGTGTGTGTGTGTGTGTGTGTATGTGGTTGGCTTGTGTGAAACAGACAGTGAGAGGTGGTTTACAGGAAAAACCCTAAAAACTAAAGACTGGCAGCTTTGACTGACGACCATGAAACACTCAAACATGGACGTGTTTGTTCCCCAGATTAAATCCAAGCAATTCACAACAGTGTGTTAAAGTGGAATTACTGATTAGTTGATGTTACAATTACTAATTCAAGAAACAATTTGAAATACATCCCACCTTGTGTCATCTGATTTTTTTTGTATTTCAAATAATTATACTTATGTTATTACACCTTGGGCCTAGAGAACTCGTGTTTGTGGTTTTCCTATAACCCTCACAATTGATTAAATTATATTTCAATACTCAGCAACAGTTTAAATGAGAGTCAGAATTATTAAATGCATCACATCACAAACATGGAACACTTTACTAATATGCCTATAGGGACGGGATTTAATGGCTGGATCCATTTTGAATGAATAAAGTTCCCTGATTCATTTAACTCTACAGACAACAAATCCATTCTTGAATCTTTCATTCTGTCTATGATCTGTTTTGATTCTTGTTTGTGACCTTTCAAGTATCTGCACAGAAAGAAAACACTGATGATGTAAACAAACGTGTGCTCGGTCAGCGACAGACTTGATATGAAGAGCGACTAATTGTGGCACCTCGACTTAAATTAAATGTTCCACCCAATGGAAACACTTGTAATACAATTGTTTTGCAAAAACTACCAACTAAGGGCCAGATTTGTGGAAGGGAAGTCACATTGTAGCAGGGAAACTTTTTATTTCCTGTTCCTCGTGTTAAAAAAAGGAACTTCTGTGCATTTTTTTAGACTTGACCCAGACGAGTGCACGACCTCAGTCTTTGCTCTGATGCAGATTATGATCTGCAGCAGTGCAACAACCATTTCACCTATAAATAACTTCAAGTGCTTGAAACAATTTGCACTATATCGAGTCAATATTTACTGAAAGACAAAGTGCAATTAATATTATATCCAAGGCCTGAAGCACATGAATATAAAAATAACTTTTCCGGGCAACAAAGGGAAAGCGAGTAAGGACAGATAAAGTCAGTGGTTCAGGTATCTGTGGGAAATTACTGCACTGATTGAATATATTTTTATAACTAAGATTCTCCACCAAACAATCTAGCAAAAGATAAACACCAGGGATTTGAAAGGATTAAAACTTAATAACTACAATTAGATCCAATGAAATGCCCCTGAGCTCCATCCCAGGCTGCAGCGTCAGTGTTGCATGCTTGATATATATAGATCTAAATCTACAGTGAAACATGTAATGATTAATCTATGGCATGGGACAACATACATTAGGGGGAAATTATCTATTAATGCACATTATAGCCACTTCAAACACATGTGGGGGAGCACTACACTGATGTCACACTACAGTTATTAGTCTCGCAGCTCTGCCATTAACACACACACAGAAGCAGCTCCAGTGAAACTTGTTTTTCATACCTTCCAAGATGTCTGAACGACAGAAATCAACGGAGAAGAAACAAAAGGAGAAACAGAGGAAAATGTAAGAAATGCCCATAAAATAAAAAAGTACGTGTGTCGGATGCATTGGTTAGATATTTACCGTGTAACGAACACCGGTTAGTAAATGACGAAACCGAATAGTTTAAACTGAACCACCTGAGTCTCACCTATCTCCTCCTTACAACCCTCGATCTCCAGCTGCAGCGTGTCCTCCAGGTTCTCCTTCAGACACTGCTCTGCCTGGATCTGCTCCTTCAGAAACAGGATCTCCGCTTTCAGCTTCTCCTCCATGTGATCGGCCGACGTCCGCAGCGCCACCGTGTCCTCGCGCAACCGCAGCACCATCCCTTGTAGCTCCTGGAGAGGAATCAGACCACATTACAGGGGATCAATGTGGGGGATCATCATCACCATCATAGAGCACAATCTGGTAAGATGATGAGCAGAGCCAAAGAAAAACAATGTGGAAGCAGCTCCCGGGCAGAATTGTGACTTTTTAAATGTTATCGTTTGCTAATAACATACTTTTCTATATGTAGATGGTGAAAAAGATCGGTTACACTATTTGCAAAGTGTTCACTATAACACCAAGAAATACGTCTGTATCAGCTGATATTGATAAAAATGCTTTGAAAGTAATCCTCACAATAAAACACACTATAGCAAACATGGCCCAAACTCTGAACATGTGTTGGAGAGACACTGTAAAAAGAGGAAGAGGAAAAAGCTCAAATACAAAATAGTGTTACCAGGGATTTGCTCGTCAAAACATTATGCAAGGCTTGAAAACTTCATACACTCACTCATCTAACGCCTCGTCTATTAGATTTCAACCTGTCAAAGTGGCATGAGATTTATCCTACAGCTGTCTGAACGTTTCAATGCATCGGTTTTTGTCATCTCGATTGTACTGCAGCTTGTTGAACCACCAACAAGATGTCACAGGACCATCAGCGATGTTCTCCACCTCCACTGAAGCTCCACTCTTTTTTTTGTAATCCACTGGACCACAGAGAAAGAGGCTCTGAGTAACAGTGTGTGGGACGAGATGTGTGTGGAACCTCCTGAACAGCGGAGGGGTTGTAAGTTGTAAAAATTCTCTTCTCGTCGTGCAGCTCAAAATGAGCCCGGGTGCCATTGATCGGTGAAAATGAGCCGGTGGAATCATGAAGGAATTACCACAGGCAATTAGCTCCTGTGTGCTACACTGCAGGGATTATTTTCTCCATCAATTGGTGTCAGATTCCTCTCTCTCTCTCTCTCTCTCTCTCTCTCTCTCTCTCTCTCTCTCTCTCTCTCTCTCTCTCTCTCTCTCTCTCTCTCTCTCTCTCTCTCTCTCTCTCTCTCTCTCTCTCTCTGGCATGAATGGTTTATAGACGGTTTATAAATGGATAATGTGATGCATAATGGAGAGCTGACTCTGAGTATCCACAGCAACAGACTGTTAAGAGTCAAATCATTGTGAACTGGGATCATCTGTGTGTTTTTTTTTTTAGCTGTTGTAGAATGTCAGTAAAAATACATTTACTCATGGTCAGTACCTTCAGGGAGTGTCAGTAGTACGTTTGTAAAAAATTAAAGCCAAAATCAACAAATCCCTTTTTATTCTGCACTGCATTAAAAAAGATTTGTACAACCACAGCAATGTTTCTGTAAATACGACCAGTCATCGTAATGCTCTGTGTATTCAAAGATCATAAAAGTCCCCGGGGAGAAACTTTTAAAATGGTGAAGTCGCAGCACTTTTACTTGTAACAGTATTTCTTATGTGTAATAAGTGTATTTCTCCAGTTCATTTGAGCGAGAGGTGAATGCACTGCACACGCTCTGATTAGCATTTGGAAAGGAAATCCACTTAACACAGTAAATCCTGATTTTAAAGCTCTTATCATACTTTGATCTTATCATAACCTTGAATTTCTTATCTTATTGTATTATTATTGCTTCACATCACAAAACAATTAAATCTCAACTAATCATTTGCTCCAAGGAATGAGGTATAAAGGCCGGGCACTGTCATTAACGCATTATATCACATAATTGAGTTTTGAGGCAGAATACACAGCGCTTCTTGGGTTTCACCTACTTGCACAGTATTGGGCATCTGGAAGTCTTCCTGTTGCTGGAGCTCTACGTGCAGCCTGTGTTTTCCCTGCAGACTCTCGTTGTCTCTCTGTAGTCGACTCAGTTCGTCCGCCACCTGCTCCCTCGACTTCACCAGCACCGCCTGGAAGAGCACAAACCAGACAAATCACTCTTTCTCATCGTGTGTCAGTTTGTTTCCCTTTTTCTAGCTCCTGTCACAAGTAACCAGCTCCACTTCTAAAACACAGAGTGATTCCCCAGCAAGTCTCTGGAGCCACGATTCATCCGATTCTCCCCCCCAGAACTTATACTTTGCTTAGAGCAGCGCCATGACTCACTTCATGACAGTATTAAGACTCATGCTCCTTCAAACCACATGAAGCAAATGTAATGTCTCATTGCTCTGGCGGACGTTTGAAAGACCTTCAAGTCCCATTAGGGCTGTTCCTGCTTCCAGCTGCACATTCATTACTGAGAATGTTTGTCTCACTGGTCACCCTCCTGTTTGTCCATCTCTCTCTCTGGATGATATTCTGCGAGAACGAGTAAGTACTTGACTTAGAACTGCACGTGATGTGCATTTGTTTTTTCTCTGTTGGGGTGGAAGACCAATTTTTGTACATTTAACTGAAACCGAGAGCTTCATAGTGTCAGGAAATATTTGTGGTCATGAAGAACAGTGACGTCATGTGACAGTTCCTCTTTAAATTCCAGAAATTGACCGATTAGTTTATTTTTTAGGTTTAAACCAGATGTGAAATAATTAGGTCAATTATCAATTAGTAGACATAAAGGAAAATTATATAAACAATTGATATAATCAATATGCACTCAGTCCTCAGTTTTTTATTATCTACTATATCTACTTCTAATGTGTGTTGAGAATACTTTGTTCAAACTACATGATCATTAGCCCAGATTTTTCACTCGCCAACAAATTTTTGAAAGCCAAAAAAACGGAGCCACATCTGCATTCGACACGATTCAGGGGAGTCTCCCACACGTCTCCTCCTCTGGATAGATTTCTAACAGGCTAATTATCTATGGTGCTGTTGAACTGTGTTAAACTACTCCCAAGAAGTATAATGCAATACAGTTCAACACTGAAACATTGTGAAAGAGGAGTTTTCACACTTACTCTCCTTAGTGCACATGGCAATAGTTGCAGTGAAAAACAAATCTGTGAATTTCTCTCGTGGTGGAAGAGCAACCTTTGGACATAACTTAATTTTTTATGAGCGACCACAACTCCCGTAGCCAAGAGCTCCTTCGTATCAACAAATACTCGCGGTAAGAAGGAACAGAAAAGTAAACCCAAAACACGGAAAGCCAGCATCCTGGAGCTGCAGTTCACTGTGGCTGCAGGTCAGATTACAGAGATGGTGCTTGTTGTCAATCCAAAAACAATGATATGCTTATTTGAAGGGCTTATTTCGTGCCAGTGCAAACTCAATCCCGTCCAATATTAAACTCTGTGACCTAAGACGGAACGAGGGATCCAAACACAGCTGTCGAGAGCAGGCAACGCAGAGGCTAACGGAGGGGTGTGCTGCTCACCATCTGCTCCTGTGTGTTCCTCTTAGCGTCACTGAAGGCTTGTTGTAGTGTGCCGAGCAACGCCTCCGACTCCTGGACTCTCTGCACCAGGGCGGAAACCTGCAACACAAAACACATCACTGAGACAAGAGCAAAAACGCCTTCAGGGCTTCTCAGACATTTACAGAGATATTTACAGGACGTGAACATATGTTTGTGCGAAACGCTGTGGTAATCTTAGTCAATGAATGTTAGCATATGATCAGTGAGAAAATCCAGTGGAGCAAAATGTTGGTGAAAGTACTGTAGGTCAGATACTTCAGTGTCTGTGCCGGCTGTGAACAGAGCCGCGGCTGTGAGTGACATCTGAACCCATGCAAAAGATGCACTTCCTGTGTGTATCCCCCAAAGCGATGCAATCTGAGCTCCTGCAGATTCACAACTTGTTGTGGGAGGGGGGGGAAGGGCGGTCACATCTATTATGTGAAAAGATGACGTAGCCCACAATGTTAGGTATGTTGTTGTGTGCACAGTTCATGGAGAATTTAACCCAGTGAGCAGGAGGATAAACAGACAAAATTGACTCGAGCAGCTGCACTAAATCAAACACCCGAAAAGAGAAATAATCAACTTAATCATTTAGTTTTCAGACCTTAGCAGCCGTTTCCTCGTTGCCTGATTTCACTGAATCTTCCAAAGCCTGTTTCTCCGTCATCGTCCTCTCCAGCTGATCGTTGGCCTGACGCAGCATCACCTGCAGTTTCTTCACCTGGAGCAGAGAGAAAGGCAGAATCCTCGCAATGAGCGTTTCTCTTGTCAAACTGCTGATCACTTCAAACACAAAGTGGCTTCGTTAAAATTACAACTCATCATGTGTTCAGGCGATGACATATTCCTCCGGCCCCCACAAAACTTGAAAGAGCAGATGATTTCGGTGCTGAAGTCGTAATATTTCTCTCACGAAACCCAGAATATCAAGAGGCACCACTTTGATACCTGATTAACATATTTGTTTCATGATTCTGCTCCACAAACGAAAATATTACAGCCGAATGGACAAAAAAAAACACAAACCTGGTCTCGTGTCTCGGCCTCTTGTCCCTGGATGGCCTGCAGCTGCTTCTCGTAGTTGGAGCACATGTCACAACGTCGGCCGAGCTTCCTGCCGGCGTTTTTCACCTGGCGACAGACAAACCACAAAACACTTATTGATAACTGTTTGATGACATAATGTCTAACACCTAAAGCGATACATTATCTATTAGTTAACCTGTCTTGAGAGTTAGAGATAAACTCGAACACAGAGAAAGACATTTTTAAAACTGGCTTGTTCATTAACAGCAATTTGATAATTCAGCTTTTTCGTTAGATTCATTCATTTCTGGAACTGGAAATTCATCAAAGTTAGGGCCACCTCAAAGAGAGTGTACTTTTAAAAAAGAGATTGTTACTCTATCATCATCACCATAATTCTGTCCAGGAAATGAAAATTAATTTATGGGAAGAAATCCCTGGAAAAAGATACATATTCCCAGGAACCTTTCATCTTAAAAAACACAGAAAAATCTTTACCAACAATTACCAACTGTATAAATATGATGTCCTGCCATAACCACTATGTAGCCACTAAATAGTTTGAACCACATTTCAACCTCTGTGAAACAGCCTCTGGAGGAGGACGCACCTCTTGCTGCAGCAGGTTCCACTCGCTGTCGCTGACCAGTCGGTAGCCTACAGGCGGTAAGTAGGCGTTGTTGGCCGTGTGGGAGATGCTCGACAGCAGCGACGCCGTCTCCTCCTGCTCGGGCGTCATGGCTTTGATGGCCTTCTCCTGGTCTTTTGTCAGCAGGAAGTGGCTCGACGTCAGCTTGATCGAGCTGATGGACAAAGTTTCCCCGAAACTACTGTCTGTCACGCTGCAGTCGGCCCCCACCAGGGGCCCAAAGTCCGATTCTTCCAAGTGGCTGGCCGACTTGGCCTTGTGGTTCTGGCCTCCGAGGCCCTGCTGGGCAGACAGCGAGGAGCCGAGGCTGTCCGTCGACTGAACTCTCCGCAGGTTTTCTTTGTAGGGGTCCATGGTGCCCCCCAACACCACGTCAGTATCTAAAGAGTGCATCGAGCCGTGAGCGCTGTGGTTGGCGTGGGGCTAAAAGAGAAAGAGCAGATTAAGTTCTGAGAAAAATGGAAATATGAAACAATCACAAGGGATTAATTTCATTCATGCTGCAGATGAGATGAATAAAAAGCAAAAGGGACTTTTTAAAAATTCAATAACTAACACCAAGTGTTTTAGAAGCTTTGTGTGACTCTGATACCAGTGGAACTAAGAGAGAACACGCTGACTTCTTTCTGCTGCAGCACAGTCGGAGTCAAGACTGACACGACATGTAAAATACTCTGATATTCAAACCAGCCCAGTGCAGTTTATAACTGCTCTGCAGACAGCGGCCGTGACGGAAACTGAATCAAGGAACTGCTCAAACTGAAGACAGCTGGTCAAAGTCTCTGACATGCCAGAAATCCAACTGATTCAGAGTTCTTTCACAATAATGAGGTCACTGTCACCTTTGACCTTTAACCACTGAAATCCGATCAGTTCCTCTTTGAGTCCAAGTGAAACTGGTCAAAATGGGAATAAAGTCCCTAAAGTCAAACTTGAGATATCATGTTCAAGAGGCCAAACAAACATGGTTTGTGAGGCAACCGTGACCTTGATGTTGTGAACACCCAAATCTAACCATTAATCTGAGTCTAATGGAACATTTGTGCCAAATTTGAAAGGATTATCTCGATGCGTTCTTAAGATATCAAGTTCACAAAGTAAAAGTGTTTGAGGTCACAGTGACATTGACCTTTGACCTCCAAATTCTAATCAGATCATCCATGAGTCAAAGTGAATGTCCTATGGAGGATTTTTTAAGTTACAGTAAAGGAGGAACAACGTTTCTCAAATCATCACTGCTCCTGAGTTAAAGGACAGAAGTGACGGTGCCATGTTGTGTGTCTGAGGATCACTTTACTCAAAGGGGAACATAACACGACGATAATGGCCCGGCTCTGTTCTCTCTAAGGGACGTATCGAGTAACGCTCAGACCTCCTCGACGCTCAGCCCGAGGAAGGAGTCCTCCAAAGGCTCGGTGTTGTCTCCCCCGTCCTCCTCGTGCATCTCGTTCACTTGGCTCAGCCTCTCCTTCTCATCCTCCTCCTTGGATGGAGATAAAAGGTTTTAAAGTCATAGAGTTATTGTTTCATGTTGTGGTTTGCAGTGGTGTTGAACTGGACTACATTATCCTGAGGAGTTCTAACAATCATGGATTGAAGCATATTATCTTCAAACTGGACAAAATTTCGTGAGTGTTAGAAATAGAAAATACTTTATTTGTCAAGGCAGAAACGTGTCTTTGCTGTCACATCTAAACAGGCATATTTAAAAGAAACGTTTACAATAAAGACACTTTAATAAAACACGACAAAGTTGTAACGCTGCGTGTACCTGGTCCTTCTTCTTCATCTCCTCCACCTGGCGCAGTTGTTCCGATGACAGCACGTTCTCTATCCTCTGCATGTCCCTCATGAGGAGGCGCTGGGACTCCAGGAACTGGTCGTTGGCTCTCTGCCACGTGTGCTTCAGCTGATTGTGCTGCTGCCGCTCCAACTCCAGCTTGTGGCAGACTGAGACGCCAAAGAGACAGAGAAGGTTGGGGCAGTGGTGTAGAGCGGTATGGAAAGATTAGGTGCCAGAAACAATAACATGACACTGCATGTATATGTGGCTATTATTTTTTAAGTGGCCAACTTTCACGAACGCAAATGTAGGAAGTCCTATTTCAAGGTGGCTTTTATTGTGAAAAAAAAGAGACCCAAGAGACTAAAGAGCAACAAATATAAACCAACCTGTCAAGATTCTTATAAAAAGAAATATCACAAAGTACCCTCATGTAGCTCTTTCCGTAGTTTCTCTGCGTCTTCCTGCAGGACAGATTTCTGCGTGTTCAACACGGCCACATACATCTCCAGGTCCGTGCGACATGACTTCTCCGCCTCGAGAACGTGATTGAGCTCTTTGACCTGTAAATAAAAGAAAAGCAGAAACATGAAAATGCGGTTCATCTTCTCTCCTATCGTTTCAATTTGTAAATGTAACAGTTTTATTGATGAGGTGGTTACTGGTATGACGAACAAACACGCGATATTTCAGCCTGAGTAAGTCAACGCAGCAGCAGTGATGCGGTTTGAAACTAAAACGTAGTCGTGAGGATGTAGCCTGAGAGAAATGCCCGACTCTTCTGCTGCTACGTCCTCTGACTGTTTACAAGCAAGTCCCTAACTCTGTCAGTCTGTGGTTGAGTGGCACAGAGCGTTTTTTTTTTTTTGCTGACAACAGCCATCTGCTGCGGCAGGAAACACGCTCGATGGGAAATTTGTGGAAGGCTGTGGTCACCCTTTTCGATTCCGCTCAGTTACAGTAGATTCCAATGGTGACAAAGCTTTAAAAAAGGGGCAATAAAATATCAAAACATCCATTAAAAACGACTGAGACGTCGCCTCGGTCCGTCTGCATCATCACAGTGGACTCATTCAGCAGAACACAGCTGAAACACTGCACTGCATTGTAACCGTCCCACACGACGATTAAACAAGTCGAACTGAAACCAAAACCGCGACGATCTGTGAGGAAAAGCAACTGTCAACGTTTAACAGCCATTTTTCATGCTTACGACTGGTGAGAACTACCGACAATAAAACACATCGTAGCTGCAGTATAATTTTTTTTTTTTTTTTAAACAATGGTACCACAGTAAAATGACTTTATAACTACTGTGTCAATACTGTCAGACATAAATAAAACAGTTTCTACCAACACAAGTCAATAAATCATCCTATGAAAAGGTTCATTTATGAATTTTACAGACAAGTTGTCAAGCAAAACATGGATTTAAGTCAATGAGCTCTCTATTATTTCAAAAACATAATAATTAAAAAGCCTGTCACGTGTTTTCATTTTAAATTATAATTAATTTTACTTGCTCTATCGCCCCATCAATGCTCAAGTAAAAGTGACTATACTATTTTATTATACAAAAAATATTTCATAACCAACAATATTACTACTCCCAATCAGATGTAAAATTAAGAGGCACTACTTTAAATTACAGCAGGACAAAAATTACTATTTTGTCCTGCTTCATTTTCATCTGATTTATAATTTTTTGACATTTGGTAGTTGAAGATCTTAAAAAGTCTTAGAAAATCTTTAAAAACAATAGATTTGAATTTAAGCATTTAATTTAATTTACATAGGTTATAAATATATATTTTTTGCCTGATGGGTTTCTTTTGTAAAAAGGTATTTTCTGAATGTAGCATTTACACATTTATACGTCAGGTTTTCCGGTGCGACTGAGGAAAGGGACATAAAACTAAAACAATGGAAGAGTTTTCTACTTGTAATGTAATTAACCTTGTTAAATTCGATGTGGCTGCCACTCATTAACATCACGCCCAGTTAACTTCTTATTGTGCATTAATTTTCCACAATGAATGATTGATTTGTCGCCGACTGACCTTCGAGGCCTCCAGTTCTTTCACCCGCTCCTCGGCTGTCGTCAGTCGGGCTTTCAGGGCTGCGATCTCCTTCTCCATGGGCATCACCACCGAGCGCAGCTTCTCTGCGTCCTCCTGGGCCTTAAAGGGGTTTTGAACTCGCACATTAAAAATGTACACATGTGGATAACTGCACAGCTTACACTTCTTTTATGTGCTTCACTTCCTCTAACCGCAGCAAAAACACACGATATAACGTCATCATAGAAACTGAGACGCATTGTAATTCAGTCTTTACTTAAAAATAATTCAGACTGATACAAGGTAGAAAACAGGAAGTGACATCAGGGACCTGGGTTCCTGTTAAGTTCCATTTTTAGACACAGTGAAATGAAAAATACTACTTTCATAGTATAGTTAATTAATTTCTTGGTTTCTGTAGAAATTATTTTGATTATCTAGATATCAAAACCTCTCTTTTTTCTTCCAGTAAACCATTTAAATATTTCTGCTCACATTTTGGGGGCTTTAATGATAATTTATTTATTTTATCATCGGGTTTTTTATATATTTCGATATTGGTTTTAGGATTTATTATTCAAAGGCTTGGAAATTACTAATGTATTTCATACTCTGGCACATCTTGATTGTGTATATTATTTTTTAATTTAGTTTAGTTGAGCTTGCCAAGACAAACTCCAACTTTGTTGATATAGCAATAATGTAGTGAATCCTGATTCTTGAATTATATTATTTAATCTGTTAATGTCTATCTATCATCATAATTATAAAATAATAATAATAATAAATAAAAAGTGCCTAAAAAAACCCATCAAATCTTCACATTTGAGAAGCTGAAACCCAGGAATAAGTTTGGTATTTTTATAATAATGACTGAAATAATTATTTATTTATTTTTATGTCAAAACCAATTCAGTTGCTTATCCAATAAAATGTGATTTGGGTTGTGAAGCTTCACAGCTCTCTACGCTCAGCTATGTCAAGCGAGCCAATCAAAGGTGACGGATCTGATCGGTCTTGTAATCACACCAGATGCACATTATCTATTTTCAGTCTTAACTATGTGACATCTCACACACTCTGCTACTCACAGTAAAAAACCTGGAGCTGACCTGGTGATGTAAAGACTCCTGTGCCTCAGTCTGGAGTCATTACATCACCGGGTCAGCTCCAGTTTGGTGTGGAAAATCTAGATCCAATTTATAGGTGCTTATAGAAAATTAGTGTAACAGGAGTATGAGCTATCGGCTGCCTAAAAACTCAACATTGGTCAACACCTCGTGAGCCGTCCAGCTGGCTCCGGTGTCTGGCACAGTCTGAGCTGTTCTCTGGCTCATCTCCATGTTTCTTGTTTTGTTCTTTTACTGAAAATGTGCGGCCACAAACTAGAAACTTAAGATTCCATATCAACACAAACTCATACACTTGCCAACAAAAAAACGATCTGTCAAACCAAAGGAAATGTCTTTAGTACAGAAGTGGAGAATAAGGCTCAGCTTCATGTACAAGACTCAAGGAAATATATTGAATAAAGAAGCCTACTTTTTTCATTTCCTCCTCCAGGTTTTCCTCCTCCTGGCCCACCGTGAGGCGGCGTCTCAGGTCTCCCATTTCCCGCTCCATCGCCTCGCGGTACTGGTTCCACTGGGCTCGCTCCTGATCCAAGCGCTGGTGGAACTGGACCTCGTATTCACACACGGTTTCTATGACGATGAAGCACATAATCCAATAAGAACAAATCTTTCAGGCCGGTTTTAAACCAACAACCATACTGATAAAAACAAGCAGATTATATGTGTTGATTAAAGATGTTTTACGTTTTCAGATCGGTGACAGAGGTTTTCACTGCACATTGAAGAGCCGCTGGGTTTTACCTTTCATGATGGCCTGCAGCGAGGCCACCTCCTCCTGCCACTGGCCGCGGACCTGGTCGATGGCTTCCTGTTTGGTGTTTTCCGACACGGTGGCCACAGTTTGGATGTTCTCGATCTCAGACTGGGCCTGAATCAGCTGGATCTGGACGGAGCTCAGCTCAGCGTGGGCACCCTCCAGCGCCGCAGTCTGCCTCTTCCACTCCTCTGGAGACAAATCGAGGAGGACATGAATGATGGTGGAGAGGGAAATATACAAGAGTAGAGAGAGAGATGCTCTTCGGTTAATGATACCAACAAGCTTGTGTGATTATGGATCCGTACCTTCCTTCGTCACAAAAAGATCTTTAATCTTGGCTCGTTTCTGGTTGAACTCGGCCTCCAGCTGCTGTTTGAGTTTGATGAACTCGGCCCTCTCCTGCTCCAGAGCTGCCACTCGCTGCTGCACCACCTCTGGAAGATGGAGAAGACACAGGACAGTAATTAAATCAACCGGTAGTTACATATAATGGAGTTAAAGTCTTAACAAATCCTCCGGTTGGGAAACTGCTAGACTTTGCAGAGTAATTGCGATTAACACACGTTGCCCAGGATGATAATAATACACTACAAGGAAGGAATAATCGTCCTAAGAGCAAATTCTAAACAAATACTTAAGATACTTTAAATGGAGACCATATGAGTATTTCTATTTTTTGGATTAATACAACTCTCAAACTAATGTATAAAATGTTTCCAAGTCATAGGGTTTTCCAACAATCTAGTGCATCTAACTTCCTGTTTTTCCCAGTTGTTATTTAAAAGCAGTCGGTCAAGACATGGGACGACTGAATCCTCAGACTCAGACAGAGGCATGGAAACATTTACAAGCAGCCACAGCAGGACTCCGCCACGCCACCGTCATGTGACGGCTGAACGCTGAACACTTAGTCTCATGTGTTCCAAGTGAATTTCAGCAGCCGGGATTTAGTGATCACCGAAAAACAAAGGAAATACTTTTACTCCCAATGATTTGTCACGGTGTCGACCTCCTTGTTCAGATTTTTGATTTAAGATTGAACAAAGATCACATGAATCACAATGTAAATACAATAAACCAGAGGAGCTTCAACATTGATTCACAGACAATGGAAAAAACGGATCAAGCTAAATCTCAAGCTTCTCTCCGGCAGTTTACAAAAATGTGGTGAGATCTTGCATCAATGATGATCACTGATATGGAAACCAAGTGAGAGAAGCTGAAGATGAACACATACCAACATGTCAGCTTGAAACTTTCTGCAGCATCAGTTAACGATAACTTACGCCAGAAACTGAAAACAGTTTTTTCCTTATTGATTTATCTGCAGAATATTCTCTCCATTAAATCGTTTAGTCTATAAACTATTAGAAAATACTGAAAAACTATTTCCTAACACCAAGATGCCGTCATCAACTTGATGTTTCCTCTGAACCTTAAAAATATGAAATATAAATAAGAAAATAGGAAAAAGAAAATCTGCAAATCTATAAAACTGAGAAGATGGACCTAGGAAAACATTTTTGCTGGATAAATTACTTAATTATTAATATAAATGTTGACTTATTTTTATAGCAATTAACTAATCGACTAATGGACTAATCGTCACACATCCTCACAATCAGATTTCCACACTGATATTACAACAAGCTACAGTTCTAAGTATTGACCTGAAATGTTCAACAATCTATACATTCCTCTCTGACTCTGTGTTTCTATGTCTATGTCTGAGCTGTTCAGGTGAGAGATAACAAAACAAGTCAAAGGTCAGACGCGTTAGGTTTGTCAAGTGACGATACAACTCTGTCAGGAATCATTCGTGAGAAGGACAGAACTCGCTCCAACACAGACACTGAGAAATAAAGACTGACAGAATGAGCAAAATGTTGCTATAACCTCAAAGATGCACATGGAAAAACTTTTACTGCTGCAGAAGTGTCTGCTAGTGATTCAAGTGAAGCATATAAACAAAATCCAGCTACAACTAATGGTTTCGTTCTGGAGTCTATCAAATTCAATAAGAGTTCAAAACCACAACCTTCACTCGGGAGCAGAAATCTAGATAATCGTGAGCCAAGTGAAAGCTCAAAACTAAATAGTGACGATGAACAATATAACTTCTTCGATGTCATGGTGAGGTCACGTGAAGACGAAGGAAAAGCTTCAAATCCTCACATTCTTAAAGCTGCAACCACCTAATGTTTTGTAAATTCTTCAAAACAGTTGCACAATGATTTTAAGCTAATTATACATTCTTATACCCAAGTTACACAAGTTAACATACAATGCAACTCCTCACTCAACATGTCCATTCTTGCACGTATCAGCTGTGCATTGGGCAATATTATGTTTTTATTTTATTTTCATGTGCAATATTACCACTCGTGTGCAATTACACCAATCACATGCAATCTGTGTGACATTACTGTTTTGGTGTTTGGCTATGTGCAATATTTTCAAAAGATTTCAATATCACGTGCAAAACATCATGTGCAATATTTCAATATAATTTGCAGTATCCCTTATTACTTACTCCTTTATCGTTTCATTTCTACTTTCTGCCACTGAAGTTAAGTATTAGTTTCTCTCAATAAACTTCATTTCATTATAATACACTTATATATTTTACTTTATCTTAATCTTAACTTGTATTTCAGACTTAATACGAGTTGTATCTTTCATCTTGTCTGTATTTTATTCTACTTTATATTGTTCTGAACAGTAATATTGGAGAAAGCTGGTACACGAACTTCCTTCGGGGTGAATAGAATCCTGTGTTATTAAATGTGGATCAGTTCCCTGCAGGACCCTCCGAGGTCCCCGGACCCCTCCGAGGTCCCCGGACCCCTGGTTGAGCAGCAGAGGGGTGAACCTGCTGCAGGATCAGCCTCCTGTGCCGGTGCTCCAGCCCCCGAGCGAGTGCGTGTGCGCCGGCCACTCACAGCTCAGAGTACCGGGCTAATAAGACCCATATGACCCGTGTTAACCGCTGACCAGGCTGGGCCAGAGCTTTACACCAAATTAACCAGGACTAGCCTCAGCTGCGAGCTAACGTGCTAACGTAGCCCTGCTGGTAAACAGACAGCGGCGTTAGCTCGGGTACAGTTAGCACGGCACGGTTCGGATTTAAGCAGCTTTAACAACAAACACGCATGGAGTTAAATGTAGAATCCGAGGCGGTGACAGCCAGTGACACGTCGCCCGGATGCTAACGAGCTAATGTTGTCAAGGATGCAGAGGCCGCTAGCTCCGGCGCTGGCGGCCCCGGGCACCCCCTCCACAAACCCGCACACACACGAGACATTTACCGTCATGTTGCGGCGACGGGGCGGATCCCGAGGCCGGCTCGGCCATGGTTTCCTGCGGGGGAACTGGAGGCTATTACCGGGGCAGAGGGGCAACAAGCTAGGAGCGTCCAAGTAAACAGGCTAACATCACAACTGCTGCGGCAAGCTAGCGAGGAGGCGAGTCCGCTGGTTCCGGTGGGGCTTTCAAAATAAGATTCACATCGTTTCACGTGGGTGACTGTGATGTTCAATCCGCAAGAGATCAAAGGTCCCTGGACCCCCAAGCCTTTGATATTGTTAACATTTGTTCATGAAAATATACACAAACGAAAAGTAATACGGCCTTCGCACTTTTGGTGCTCGGTGCCCTAGTTATAAAAATAAAACACCTGTAAAGTTGGACTTGTTACTTCACTGTCTGTTTTTAAAACATCCCTCAGAACGTACTTTCACCGGGTGGCTTTTATTGGACTGTTTTAGCTTTTAATATGTTTATTTTATCAGTTTCCTTCGCCATTAGATTTAAATGATGCTGTATTTTATTTTAAAGTTGTCCTTTATTAGCTTTCGAATTATTATTTTGCTTGTTGCCTCTGATGTGTAAATATTTTGTTGTTTTATTGTCGTCTATTGTAATGGCTGTTTTTAAATTTGCTATAACGATATAATCAATATTATCATTATTACAAAGGGACAAACTGAGAAAAAAGAGGCACAACATGTCTTTTTGTCCTTTGTATCATATTCCATCCATGTTGTACTATAATATAAAAGCAAAACCCATAAAAACTATTAAAACCATAAAAAACTTTTTTATCGCAGTTCACCTTTTTAACGTTGATATTATGAAGCTAACCCACCTATTTCCTGTAAAGTACTTACTAAATATAGGTGGCTTTGATCATTCCTGTAGCTCCTTTCAAAATAAAAGCAATCCACATGAATCCTTTAGAGAAGTAGAATTAATGAAGATCCACCTTCCACGTTTAAATTTAAGATTTATTTGGACATAAAGACAGTTAAGGGTCACTAAATAATACAACATATGAAATTCATAAACAAAAATTCAAACGTGACTAAAAGGGGAGTTTTAACACTGTCAGACATATGATGATACACACACACACACACTCTCACACATACACATACACACACACACACACTCACACGTATGATGTAGTCACTAGAGGAAGGCAGAGGGTGGGGACAGCACATTCTGAGCATTCAAGTTTCGTTGTTAATCTAAGAAAAGTAGAAACTGTCATGCAAATTTCACATACAGTACAGGATGCCTCCTCTCATCTCATATCCACTTTCCCCTTTCACTCACTGAGACCATCAACCCTCATCAGCCCTGAAGTCGTCAGCTGTAAAAAATAAAAAAAAAAGGTAAGATACATACAAGTATTGTGTTTTATTCAGTGGAATGTTTACACGTTTTCTGTGCATCATGGGAAAAAAAACATCTCATTTCAGTCGGACTTGATTCTGAATCAGCAGAATTTGTGACTCTTGGCAGGAAGCTGTTGCACAGCGAGGATGTGTTTCGTACAGATAGACATGCAGTAAAGAGTATTTATGCCTTTCTGGTCACAGAGATAAGGAAATAAACTCAAACAATTTGTTTGTAATGTTCCTTCTTCTGTCAACAACATGACAGGTTCTTGAAGGACTTGCTCAAAAAAAAGAATTGCCCCAGAGCTTTTCTGGAATCAAGTTTGATTCTAAGAATGCTGTGTAGAAATGACCAAAATAACCTGAGGACTTAGTCAACGTAGAAAAGAGGGAAGTGGTGAATTGTCCTCTTTCCGATGAACAGCGCTGAAAAGCTGCAGCACAGATGTTTTCTTGTCCAGAAGCGTGAAGTGTGTGTGTTTCAGCTTTAATGTGATATTTTCTCTTTAATCTTCAGCGGCATTGAGAAAGAAGAGCGTCCATGGAAGTTTTACGTAAATACATGTGGCTGTGGGTGATCTGTGGGACCGTTTTTGGGAGTGTGTTGATCGCCATCCTCTTCTTTCTCATCAACAAGTGGATATCCAGAAGTGGTATGTCTCACCTCTGCTCCACACGTCTATCTGTCAGCTTAATAGATGCTATGTCATCAGTGTTTACTTTATAGACAGAGCTTGAGTGAATATGTGATTGTTTTTTTTCCCTTTACACCAACTTACACAATGTATAATTGTGGTTATGTCATTGAAGCAGCCTTGAGTTCATCATAGACGGACAATTACAGATAGATATTGGTATTGTAGTGTAGAAAATGCAGCAAAACTAAGAGTGCTACTGCTTATTTGTGCATAAAAGTGAAATAAGATCAAATTAAATGCACAGAAAATGATTCTCAGAGTGGTGAAATTTGGAATCACATATCTAAAACACCGACTCTGCACTTTGGTATCAGATGTGACACAAGTCAGATTATTCTACACTAGATTCAGGGTTTCAAGGCTTCTTATGGGTCCCATTCACGTCACAGGATGAAGAAGGAAAAGTAAACTGAGGAGCATCACAATGTAACTAAGTACATTTACTCAAGCAGTTTACCAAAGTGTAATAAGAGTATTCAAAGGGAGGCATTGTACTTTATATGCTGCTATAATCATAAATACATTATGATGTACTTGAGCAACTTAACAGTTATAAAGTTGTTCAAATTAGCCACAATTTTACTAATTGTAACATTAGAGTAACGCTCGTATTTTAAAGCATCAATATTTAAAGGAAATGTCTCTACCCCAATCAGGCAATGCTAACTTTTTGATATAGTAATGATGTCATTTTCCTCATCATGACACAATTTATACCGTATGATTACAAATGATTTGTTAATCTGAATAAGCTGGAGATCATGTCTTGCTGCAAAAGTTAAAACATTACTACACTAGTTGATGTAATTGTGTGACTTCACAGTGACCTCCAAATGACAACGCTATAATTTTTGGAAGTATCTTCACTGAGGATATTTGTTACCTTGACATTTGACCTTTGACCATTCAGCTCCAATGGTTATTCATCTGCGAATAAACTTTAATTAACTTAGAAATACTTTCAGTTTTGATATTATTAACAATTTTGATTATGTGACTGTTGTGTTTTTAGGTGACTGAAAGTTTGAATGGAGATTTTGCTTAACAGACTATTTCTAATCAATAGCTTCAATATTTAAAAACAAATAAATAAATACAAATCTACATAGGACATAATCACGCGAGTTCTTCTGCCTTAAATCACTCATCTGGGAAGTGAAACAAATGCTGAAAACGAATCGAAAAGACTTTGCAGAAACACATAAATCAGTTAATGGTTGTGTATTGGTTCCAAAAATGTAAATGGTCTGTATCCCTCTAAGCGCCATGCACATACAAGTCGCATTCAACAATTCATGCACACACTCATAGAGCGCTGCTACACACAGTTGAGGTTTATGTGCTGAAGTTGTGAGAGATCCACCTCATGAAGATGAACCATCACACTTCAGTGATTAATGTCGACCATCTGCTGTCTGTCCTGAACAGGGGCCCCCTCTCTCTCCTCCTCTCGGCCTCTTTCACCCATTAAAGTTGGGTTTTTTTCTGAGGGGAGTTTATATTATACAAACTGAGCGTGTAGGAATCAACGCCGTCCAGACTTTAAACCCCCTGAGGCGAAGTTTTGTGATTTATAATTTTGGACGACATAAATAAAACTGCCTCGACTTCACATCGCATTATCTGATTACTCTGGAAAATCCACAGACTTTGACTCTGAGTTTTTTCCTGGAAACGAGTCTCTGGTGAGAAAGGAGAGAAGAGAAAAGAAGTTCCAGTAAAAACAGTGAAAACTGCTGGAGCCTGAGATACTTTTTCAGAGACTTCAATTGTACAAAATGATGACGAACAAAAACCTAAACGAAAGTAATACTTGAGTTTGAATTCAACTTGATCTGACATGAACTGTACAGTACATGCTATATGCTAATATAAGTACTGTTGTACTATTGTCTCTTTGGTTTTTAAAGTTTCAGTTATAAACAGTGTTTCTAACGAAAACTGAAGCTACATCTATACCGACACATATCTGCTATTAACACCATCGTGAAATGATGAATACAAATGATTACATAAGAACAAAACCACAGAACTGTTACATATCCATAAGTTGACTCTATAAAGAGCCTTTTATGATAATCGACGTGTTTTTAAACATAAAAAGCCAAACTCAGCCTTTGTGCTTCATCCATACTTATCATAAAAACTTGCACTGCTCCATTAAAATGTCACTTATATGAAAAAGTACTGTATTAAAAGAAAAATTTTAAGTAAAGGTACTCATAAGTATAAAAATGTATCGAATTTTATGTATTAATGTATGAAAATAGATCATGTTAAATATATCAGTGGATCCATACCAGTTTTATTGTTGTAGTCGGTCAATGTGGAACAAATTTTTAATATTATTTTGGATTTTACATTAATCTACAACAGTCAATCATATTTTATAAGCTTTTATTTATAAGACTGCATTTTTATTTACAATTTTAATCTTAAAAAATGTATAAAACTGTCATAAGATGAAGCAGGAAGTACAATATTTCCCTCTGAGCTGAAGTAGAGTACAAGCATAAAGTATCATGAAATAAAAGTACTTAAGTAAATGTATTTAGTTACACTCTGTCGATGGAATGTCACCTAACGTGCTGGGTCAGCGAATTCAAACACAATTTCATGTGAAAGCAAAAAGATTTACAGTGAAATGAGCGGTTTCATTTTCAGTAGCAGTTTAATTTGTTATAAACACCAACACATTGCAGATCTGCACCACAACATAGAACAGGAAGGGAAACTAAAGCATTGTCACTGTTACTATGGAAGTACACTGTATGTACTGGGACGGCTTTAATACAAAGCAACGGAAAACTGATAATAATTGTACAAATTGCTATTATTAGGGGGTTTCCCTCTGGATTTGATTAGCTGAGATGAAACTTTAATGATCCCTGTGGAGAAACTGGGCTGCGGATGAATAAATAAAGAACAAATAAAGGGAACAAACTAATAATTATAAGTAAAAACACATGTGGAGATAAAAGAGGCTTGTATGCCAAACACTCAATAATACACTGTATGTATATAACAGGAATTAGGAGTCTGTGTGTGAATGTGAATGTTTATTATTGGGTTTTACAGTATTTCCTATTTCATCCTCATTATATGGTCTTTAAAATCCTATTGTATTTGTCTTTGTCCCAGTTTGTTAGAACAGGATCCAGGCCCCAGCTGTTAATGAGCTCACTGCAGAAAAGACCCTCTGGTGTTTTTATGATGTTTGAAGATTTGACTTAAAGAGTTTTAAAATTTTAATTGAGGGTTTTTCTGGGGGTTTTCTTATGTAACTTTTATTTGACTGGATGTTCTCTCTGTTTTGTTTTTTTCCACAGGCAAACACAGAGTCTCAAAGCTGCAGAGAGGATTTCTCTCCAATGTCGAGTAATGCATTAATGTCTTCAGTATATTTTTTATCAATTTTAATATGAAATACATAGATTTTCTTTGGGTTATTAGAAGCACAATGTCAGTGAACTGTTGAGTCCAACGTTTTGGGGAAATAATAACTTGTTTTCTCACTAAGATATATATAAAAGAACTGATGCCTCTATTGATTATGAAGCTACAGCTTGGCAATGTTAGCTTAGCTTAGCATTAGGACTGGAGGCAGGGGGAAACAGTTAGCTTCAGTCTATCAAAGGCAGAAATATCCACCTACACCAGCAGCTTTAAAACTCACAAATCAACAAGTTACATCTTAGGGTTGTGAGGAGTAAATGAAGCATGTTACTCAGATTTACTTTCAACATCCACTGCAAAAACGTCAAGCCCTGTGATTATAACAAAGTGGAACAATTATTATTTATTAAAAACTGCAGTTCCTATGAACAAATACTTCAAATTGAGTCTAAAAACAGCTGCAGTGTTCAGTCGCCTCTGTCTCGCTGTTATTACCTTTGTTATCACCACTTCTTCACTTCACGTGACGTAGCGTGATCAGGTGTTTTTGACCACTTTGTTAATATCTAAAGAAATACTAGGTAGATTTGGATTAAGTTAAATCAGGACATGTTTAGAGAACTGATTTCTATGAGTGTGTGGAATCTGCTGTGGCTGGAATGAACTTTGTTCTCCTTGTGCCAATCAGAGAAGTTTAAACTAACCACAGCCTCTCAACTCACAGTCTCACTTCTGCCTGACGGTAACGTTCAGCCTTTAGAGGTCCAGGCTTTGAGGTTAAGTTAAAGGTCACTTAAAGAAAAAGAACTGAATGAACACCAAGAGATAATCGTTTTTCGGAAAAGTATTAAATGTCCTTATCCAAGTATGAAGTAGAGGAACCAAGACTGGATTTTTTGTTTTTTATAGTTAACTACAAATGTCAGTCGGATTTTAAATGAGGTTTTCTTTCCCCCGAAGCAGAACCTGGTTCTAGTTTCACTGCGGCTTCGGAGTTTCAAAAACACATTTGAGGATCCTGTTCACATACTATTACCGTTTCAGTTTCTCAGTTTTTATTATGACAGAATTTTTGCTCTCTTTATTTTTGGAAAAATACCTTCATCATTACAATAACAGAAGAATAACAACATACTTAGTTCTTAATGATTCATTCTCAGTAATGAATTCATATTGAAACGTGTCTCTCTTACTCAAAATAACATTAGATTTGTATCTATTATTAGTATAATCGTTAAATTGTGATTATAACATTAGTACAGATAGTATTTATAATAGCAACAAAGATGTTGGGCAGTTCCTTCATGTCAGATTTCACTAATCACTAAAACTTTGCTGTCCTCGATTCCTCAGGAGCAACAACTACCAGGAGAGACGCCCTGCGCCCAGCGTCACACCTCCTCTTCCTCCTCGGACACAGTTTCTCATTGAAGGTCTGACTCTGCTGGATCTCGAATGGATCATATGATGCAACACTTCCCCTAAAATCCACCCACACCCTTCTTCTTCATGCTCTTACAACTAAACTACACATTCTCTGCTCATTTTTACCACATCATCCCAAAAACTGGACACAAAACCTCAAGAAATCTAAAGTTTGATCAGAACCCCCAAAATCTGAAGGGCAGATAAGCACGAGTACATTTGCGGTGTCACATCGGTTCGGCTTCACAAAGCAAACAATCATGACCACAGATGACGGTAAAATTAGACAATGTAAAGGGAAGTGAAAAAAAAACCTGTCTGTGAACTGGACTCAGGTCTGAGACCAAACACATCCTTGATTCAGTGGAGTGAAGTATTACAATCAAATGTTACTTTGCCGTGAAAATACGCAAAGTAACCGACTAAAAGTAAAATTACTCATTGCAGAAAAATAGTCCTTTGACTATCGTTAGATTTGTGTTATACATAAGTATAAGCGGTATTTTACTGATTGAGGTATATCTTATTTTTAAACTATTTTAATTTGGATTAATCCCCTGTGACCATTTTATTTGATCAATGAATTACTTCTTTAATAAACATTAGAATTCAAATACTTATCACATTAAATTGGATTAATATTGAAAACCAATTCCCGTAAATGGCTATTTGTGTTCTGTATGCTATATAACTTCAGTTTATTCAATAGGACAGTAACATTTCTTTAATCTAATAGTTTGTTATTCTCTCAAATACGATGGACTCTGAACTCTTTGTGACTCTTGTTGTTTCAGAGTGCCAAAGCTATGAAAACCTGGCTGAACAAACGGACAATGGGGACTACGAGGAGGCGCTGACGGAGTTCGAACAGGCCCCGGATGAGCAGTTGGACTATGTGAAGGTGGAGAATGAGGAGGATCTCCTCCCTCCTCCTCCTCCTCCGTGCCAGGATCCAGACGTAGACAATGACGACGCTTCCACCGAGGACTACGACGACATCGGAGGCGAGGATGAAAACCAGGATGAGGAGGACTACGACGACGTGGGATAGAGAGATGAAGAGATTAACCTCAGTGACACTTTTGACTCTGGACCACTTTGCCTTTCCACAGAAATGCTTTTGATCATTTGTATTTTTTGATATTATTTATGAAGAAGGAAGTAGAGTTAGGTGTGGTGTGAGAAAAGCACAAAGAAAAACAGTTTAGAGGTTTTTGTTCTTTATCACAGGAATCTTCAGCCAACTTTACTTTTATCTATAAACATAATCTCTATGAACAGATTCTACATGTGAGTATTTAGAACATCCTGTAGGTGAGGGACAATATTTTGCGGCAGGAAGTCGTCTGGTTTCCGTCTCTAGTTTGACCGATTACGTTTGAACAGGCTTTGGTTGCCTACACATCACAAAATCTAACTCACCAGAGTGTCAGTCACCAATCATCCGGTCTCCAGGGGGCCAGCTCCAACCACCAACCTCCACCGGATCCTCAGACCTCACACAATATTTCTTCTTGTCTCCTTATTATGTCTGGAACCAGCCAAACTTTACTGACATCGCCCGCAGCCACCACAGGTTCCTGTTTCTTACTTTCTTCATTAAAAGTTGTCAGTGGTTCTGTTTTTAGGTTCTGAGTTACTTCTGCGCATTACTCAGAACCTAAAAACAGAACCACTGAACAAAGTGATTCAGCTGAATTTCTGTAATTAAGTCCTGCAGTTATAAAGAACGTATGATGTTAGGATGCTTATAGGACAATTATCAAATCAATAAAAAAAAAATACTTCTCCAGACTCAAAGAGAGTTTAAGAGAGATAAAGAAAATGCGTAAGAAAGTTTTTATTTTCTCTACTTCTGTTTATGGCTGATTTGCCCATCACACATTTCCTCGAATCCACAAACAAGAGCGAGCGCCTCGTCCACCATAAAACCAGAGTTTACGCACACAACCGCTGTTTGGCAGCAGCTGCAGCAACAGTCAGCAGAAAGTGGTGGAGCTGCTGCCGCTGCTGGTCGTCCAGTCAGAAACCGAAGCTGGCTTCGTGTCCTGACCGCTGTGAAGTCAAAAAGTGCTGTCACAGTTTGGAGGGGGGGTGGGGGGAGATGCTTTAATGACATAATGACAGAAAAACTGTTGGGGAAAGAAAAACTCTTCTGCCTGTAAATAAAGAGTGAAGCAAAAATACAGATGCAAATAATGAATGATTTTACATCTCTGGGCCTTGTGCAGTCGAGAGGTTTAGAGAAATGTGTCTTCGGTGAATCAGGAAACTAACAAGTCAAAAACATTCAACACAACTATTTTATAAGATCGGAAAATTTCCTTTCATAAGCAAGAAGATGGAAATAACAATAAAATGTTATAACAATAATGGTTAAAAAAAAACTTCACATTAACATTTGTTGACAATGGAACATGAGCAGAAAAAACTATAACAATGAAATAGATCAAATCATATTAATTAAGTAATAAGATTTGTCAGTGTAAATAAGAGGAAATATCATTCAATCGTGAAAGTTTTCACAAAAAGAAGTTTAAAAAACGTTTTAAAAAACTTAATAATAAGAGCTTGGTCGTCCACTGTTATCAGATGTGTATATAGATATAATTGGAAGTATAAAAAAATAACAATACTACTATATACAACTAATACTAATATACAATGTAAACAGAATATATAAAGTGTGGATAGTTGGATTCATTGTAGTGAATTTTATAATATTACTGCATGTTTTTAATGTAAATTCTCACCCTGAGAAGAATCCATCAAATTAAACTACAATATTTCATATTTTAGTACTTCAAAAAGATACTGGAGTAAATCTTTTGAGCTATTCTCCACCTCTGCCTAAAATAGATTGATCTGCGATAAACAAAATATCAAATTGAAATTATTCATGGCCCCAAGAACAATTTTACTTTTTTAATTACCATAAATTTTTACTTTCTTTTTCACGCTGGTTGGCTTGAGGGCCCCCTGGTGGCTGCACAGCTCAGAGAGGCCCCTCATATCCAACCTATACATTGTGTCTATGCCTTAAGCCGTACCATGCTGAGTCTGATTATTAGACATGGGGGGGAAAGCACTTAAAATTAATTTGGATATGTTTATGACAAAAAAACCCAAATCCAATAGTTTGGTGACCTACATACATGAAGTAATCCGTCACACACACCACATAATAACACACTGTCAGTCCCCACTCGCTGCTTCACTTGCTCCTGAGCTGTGTGATGGGGCGGGGGGGGGGACTGGGCCACAGCTCAGGGTTTAGAGAAGTGAGGGGCTCGCCACAGAAATGACGCAGCACACAAAGTGGGTGAAAGACTCAAACGGCTCAAAAAAAGTGAATTCAGCAAAATGAGGAAGAAGAGCTCAGTTACAGATTCACTCTCAGCAAACTGACGAGCCTCCGGTCAAAGGGTTTTCTGGAAGTTCTTCCTCTGTCTTAAGTTAAGTTATACAAATAAAGTTTGACTGATTGATTGATGGTTTCTGAAGTGTAGCTTTGGTAGAGATGGTGCAATTAGTTTCATTGTACCTGTAACGACTACATGACACTTTTTGAGTTGGTTTAATTAGAAAATAGAATTGAGTGAGGACTTTAACTTTGAAAGGCTAAAACCGGAAGTCAGGTTACAGCTCAAGGCATTAACTAACAAAAGGCAAAAGCTACAATTGGCCACAGTCAATTATTAGATAGTGTCAATAAATATATATAAATTCATTGAATACAATAGTTAGTCTAATTTAAGTTAATATGTTTATTTGATTTAAAAAAACCTGTGGACAGACGTTATTCTCGTCGAGCAATTTAAAGTAAAAAACTGGGAATGATGGTTAACAAAGGGGCCCATTCTCTCACGTGTGCCCCAGGGCACAGCAGCAAGTTAATCCGGCCATGTTCATGGTAATATCCTGTTTGAAGGCTTGAATTTGGGCCAGTTGTAGATACTCGCTGCAGCTTGACTGTTTGTAGAAAGTCAGAAACACTTAAAAGAATGAGACAGCGTAGAGGCAACATTAGTGTTCCTCTAATTCAATCTGGTTTAAAGAGCATGAGCAATTTAATATAGTTTATAAGGTTTTAAGGCCACCGCATTTGTAAGAATTAATTGTAAAAATTGCTGGTATTTTTAAAAAAATTTTTTGTTTCAAGACTTTTACTGTTGCCGCTGTGAACTTTGAAACAGACCATAAATACATTTGATTTAATTTCATTTTAATACCTTAAGACTTGCTTGAAATAACTTTTTGCTAAAATATAAGTATCATTTGTCAATTGAATCTAAATACCTTAACTATGAATTATTTACTGTCTTTATACTTTTAGCTGCATCGTGACAGGTGCTATAAGCTATAAATAAAATGTAATATTATTATTATCATTAACTGTATTATTAGTATTATATTTGGTCTATATATTAGTGGGATCATGACAGGGATCAGGAAAATGTTTTATTTTGACGGTGCGTACCGGAAGTGTAACGCTGAAGCGCTTCCCCCCGCTTCACGCTGCATGCGGGCGGATCGCATCACATTCCGACGGGAGCGATGTGAGCGCGGCGCGGATCCTCCGCCTCTGAACGTCCACAGCCGCAGCGCGAGGGGGAACATGTCCGGATCGAAGGAGAACAACTCTTGTCCGGACGGCTACAGGGCGCTGAGCCCCGCGGAGCTGCGGGAGCTGCTGCACAGCGACGGCAAAATGGACCAAATCATCCGCCTCAATGAAACGGTGGGTCCCCCCCCCCCAAAGTGCTGGGAGCGATCCGCGCTGCGTTCCCGGTGCGGTCGCCCGGCTCCTCCCGCGGTTCGCGTCCGTTTCTCCGCTTGTTTCTCCCCCTGGAAATTCACGTGTTTCTGGGTGTTTTGGGTTCATTTGCGTGAAATGTGTGTGGGGGGGGGGGGTTTCGCGTAAATCCGCTTTTTCGAGGCTCATCGATTGTCTGCGTGGCGAGTGGTCGGATTTACAATTCGTTCCCCTCTCGCTCCTGATATTTACATTTATTAGTTGTATGAACGCAAACGCAACACAAAGGGATTCACGTGTTTTTCTTTGCGTGTGTTTGTTTTAATCCACAAGTGTCCAGGAAGAACCGCAGCGTGGCGTGAACACCCCGAAACGCGCCGTTGTGTTGCGCCGAGCTCCGCTTTGAAATCTGGCAATTTGGGTTTTTTTTGTCCGTTTGTGGAACCGCATTCTACCTGGAAGAGGATTTTACATAACTTTCAACATTTCATGACATAATATCAAATTCGGCTTTACTTCAATATACATAGCAACATCCTTTAGTGTAGAAATGCAACTTTTACAACTAGTCCTCCAATGCCTCCTTCCCTCAAAGGATTTTCTAAAAGGCTCTAGCGAGCCTGTTTAATTTCAAGTAACATTTCACTTTTCCTGCACTAAAATGATTTTTTGTTGTGCTGGATTAATGCCGAATTGTAGAGAGGTGTCAGGGCTGTAGAAAACATCCTCACTCGGATAATTTCGTGCGTGCAGGTTTGCGTATGAGCGTAGGAATTCAAAAACTGCTGGGACTTCAAAGGAGTTCCACGCGCATTTGTCTGCATGTCAGTGATGCACGTCTGGGAGGGCTACATGATGACCTTCCTTGCGTCAACCAATACTCCATCCATGTTCTCTCTCTCTCTCTCTCTCTCTCTCTCACACATTCTTCTACCTATATCTAGCATAATGCATTTGGCAGCCCCTAACCTCAACCATCACAGCTAATTGTCTAAGCGTAACCTAACCCTAAAACCAAGTCTTAACCCTCAAACAAGCCTTTGTAAAAGTGAAGACCGGCTAAAATGTCCTCACTTTCCAAAAATGTCTGTAAGGTCTGTGCTCCTCACAAATATTTAAGTACACACACACATTTCCTAACTTTTTCATGGGCCCCATTTTCATGAGGTGTGCCTTGGGGGTGCTCAAACCGAATTGACTCACTCAATCAGGATTCAGCAGGCTATTGAATTTCATTGCTTTTTCATAGCTGTGGGTGGGGTGACAACAGCGGTGGGTGTAGTGAAACATAACCAGTGAGGGCAATTCGTCATCGTACACGTTCTCGCTGCGTTAACATACATATTAAATAAGTGAAACTTCTTGAAATACCTGGCAGGCACGTTGGGAACAGCCAAACTGGTCCTGTGCGATAATGTCTTCGACCGCACTCTTTGTCCTTGATTCATTAAGACAGCAAAACCCACATGTCATTTGATTTTGCTTAGAAACAAGAGAAAGCCACGACTCTTTTTGTTCTTTGGCAAAGTGTGTGACATTTGAAACCTGGCTCTGATAATGAATTGGGAGGATGGAGCCACAGTGGTGGAATCTGACTAAGGGGTCATACAACTCTCCCCTGGGAGTCGAGCTCAGTGACTCAGAGACTCGATCCGGCGAGCTTGCGGTTGTTATAGCGAGTATTCACCCATCGTCTCATTTATCTGTCACTAAAGAATAATATCAAACTCTCATTAGCGTGCTCTCCTGCAGATACATTAAAAATGCGAACCATATGTTGTCGTGGCTGCACAAAATGATGATTTCACAACGCGTCTTTCTTCTCCGCATGGGCTCTGCGAGCAGGACGCTTCATTAATTTCATGTAAATGATGACTGTTATGTAAACTGCTGAGTTTAATCAATCATAATGATTCAGGAACGCTACAGCCGCCTTGGCAGTGTTTCCTCTCCTTCTCTTTATTAACTGTCCAAACAAGAAGCGACATGTCGGGCTCCTACAACAATCTCAAACATCAGGTTTTTGTTGTCGGTGCCACCGGAGCTTCCTCCCAGAGTCGCAGTTTTGTTGTGACCCTTAACCGCGGAGATTGGTGGATAAATATTATCATAAGTACTAAAGAGACCAGTGTTCAGGTAGAAATGTTTGGTGAGAGAACAAAGACTCACTGTGACCTCACATGCACTGTAGCTGCTTTGCTGTGGTGAGGTTTGGGGTTGAGTGTTGCAGTCATAACACACTTGATTGAATTGGGGGAGAACTTTAACCTGGACATGAAACACTTCCTCAGTCGAGCTCGTTGTTGTTGCAGACTTGAAAGTGGCTTTAACACCTTTTTTTTGAAAAACGGTCAAGCCCAGAAAGCTGACAGTGAAACGCTGCTCCTTCACATTTGGAACAGGAGATTATGCGGAGTTTGCCTTTCATATATAAGGAGCACGACAGCAGATTGTCCGGGTCAGGCACGTTCACACCAACAGGAAAATGTCCGGAACGTTCAGGCGAGGGGTGGCGTCCTGGAAAAGTACGCAGTGGGCGGGATGTGATGTATAAAATGTGTTTTTTGTTATATCACATCTACACCAGTGTCGGACCTTATCGCCTAAAGCTCTGAAATCTTGTCTTTCCGAGTTGACGTCGTTGTCGCCGTCTTCTACGTGTAAATGGATCTTTTTCATCCTGACATATTGTTGTCTTCCAGTTTCACAACCATAGTGTGTTAGAAACATCATCTACACGCCCACTGGTGCACAGTATTTTCTGTAACTAAGCAACCAACTGCAGAGAAGACAATCCGCTTCCTGTTTATAGATTAATGGCACATGTTGTGTTTTAAGGTGTGTGAGTGTGTATTCTAAAATGCTCATGTGAGTTTTAAAACAGAAGACGTATGGATGAAGTTCTAAACTCATCCCAAATGGTGTGAGGAGAGAGTTGAGTTCATTCTTTCCATTCAACATTTTGGAGAACATGCATATTCCCTTTATTGCAGAGCAGGACTAGTGTTACATGAAGGATTCTCTTTCATGGAAAAGACTTCACACCCCATCAATTTCTGCCGTGACTTACGCCTTTGGTTTCCAGAGGTCTCATTAGGTCTGAGCCTCACTTAAGATGAAAGGGAAGCACCTATTTACTGCATTTCATGTGGTCAGACACGTTGAACCGCAGAAAACAACAGCGCCGCTCCGGCAGAGAACCAGACTCTCCTAAGTGCTCCCCGAGTGTCGTTTGTCAGGGATGAAGAAAACACTATCGGCTCTGTTCTCCTGGCTGTGCATCACAACACAAAGAGCATTCACTCCCCCAAAGACGGCAGCGGGGGCTGTTTGATGAGCAGAAAAGCCAACGCCGGATATGGAGTGTCCGTTTGGATTTCTGTTGAAGGAAATGCGACGCATGTTAGGGCTTTGAGCCTGAAACAAGCTGTGCTATTTTTATTCCTTTTTGAATGAACATCCCATCTGTAGTTTCTCACTTCATTCGACCGCAGGCCACATTCTGCAAATTCCTCTGGACTCGGGACTCCGACGTCCTTTTTGACGACCCGTAAAATGTGAGACAGATGCACCAAACAACTCCGGACCCAGTGAAACGGCCTCCAGGCCCCAGAGCGACTCGCTGCTGAATGAAAGCAGTTGAGCAAGAAATGTATCCGGCTGGGCAGAGCAGCAGGAATGTGGAGAGTGATGGAGTCTTCAAAGACGATTCGGGCTTTGTGCAGCGAGTTCCTCACAAAGTGTCATTGTGTCAGTGTTTGAGACTCTGAACCGTCTCTTTACAGTTATGTGCCGTGACTATATTGTTTGGCAACACTTAGAGAGGGAGTGGCAGTTTTTCAATAATTTATAGCTTTCTTATGGTCTGGTGACAGTCCCCACCCTTCCCCCCCCTCGACACAAGCCTGCATTTAACATATTTAATCTATAACAGAGTGAGTTTATGTCCTTTTATCACAAACAGCAAAATTGTCAATTTTAATATTTAAAGTTACAATCTGTAGGGTTTTTATTATACTGAACCCATTTTTGATAATACTTATGGCCAGTATTTGTCTACAAGAGCCTTTAATTGTATTTTCATGCTGTGACTTAACGATTTATAGATTAATTGAATAGTCAGTAAAATGAAAAATTGATTGGCAACTTCTTTTCCAATCACGTTTTAAGCAAAAATGTCAAACATTCACTGGTTGCAGCTTCTCAAAGGTTCCGATTTTCTGAGACTAAACTGAACATGTTCGTGTTTTGAATGCACCACCCTGTGCTTCAGGAAGTATAACAGGCATTTGTCTTTCGTTTTAATGGAAAAGCCATTAATGAAGAAATGAACTGCCAGTTTCATAGATGGTTGCACCCCTAAAATATTGGCCTTATCTTTGGTACTGCTGGAATCTGCCTTTCCCAATTGGACATTGAAGGAGTGATATAGTGCCTACAGACGAGGTGTTTCAGGATTTCCTTCTACAACAGACTTTGGGCTTTTTATGTCTGCAGAGCTTCTTAGATTCACAAAAAACCCACATAATGCACCAGATGGAAGAAACACTAAAAAAGCATCGTTAGTCTCCTTTTAAGTGCGACCGCTGCTCAAGGAAATGACACAGGAAATAATAACACCTAGCAGTAAGAAAACACAGTTGGCAGGATGTGGCCCCCTCTCACATGTACACTCCTGCAAATATTTGCAATTGTTTCGTTGACTTTGGAAAGTTTAAGTCAGGCCGCCGTTGGTTAACAAAAGCTCTACTGTGTTAACACATGTTTGAATATGTCATCTCATGCCTGTAGGGTCCAAGACTGAAGAGACTACATAGAGAATAGTTAAGGTCGTATGCAGGTATTCATCAGCTACAGACAAATTAAGACCGGCTTCACAAAAGCAGCTCATAAATCTGCTGTCATTCGGCCGTGACTCCATCTTGACACCGACCGTATGAACTCGTGCGTCTGCAGTGGGTGTAACTGTTTTTGTTTAATAGGCCACGAGAACCACTGGGACTGTCTTTCATCAATTTATCGCAAGGCACCATCACGACTTTCCTGCAGCTGAAAGGAAACAAAGCGCTCACAGGGTCTCTTTTGCATAAATGCTCCCTCTGCATTTTTTAACACCATGAGCGGATTCCGTTAAACGCACCAGGACGGTAATACATGGTGTCAACTGTACAATCGAGTGTTGCAGTGTGGCTGGTCTGCAAAGGGGCTGCACGCGTGTTGACATTAGCGACTAATAATTGCATTTAATAAATAGGAAATAGAGCATTTTTTGGGCTACACATGCTTTTTATGTAGAAGAAATGTTCGCTCAAACATATTTACATTGAAATAAAGTGAACTCAAGAGATACATTTTCAGGCCATAATGTCAAATGAACCACAGTAATATTAAAGCTCCTGTGAGAAAAACATCAACTCCTCATATTTGAGAAGATAAAACAGCAGATATTTGATATTTCTGTCATTTGATTGTATATAACGGAGAATTACAGACATATTGAACAAAAATAAATTGTGGAGTTTCCAGAATATACGAGAATCAAGTTGTGATTGAAAAAAAAAAGTCATAATATTAAAAAAATAAAGTAATTTAAGAAGAAAAATTTAATTTATTCTTGTAACATTACGATTAATATATTTAAATTAATATTACATTATTAATATTATAATTTCCCCCCTTTAAATGACCCTAATCCTCTCGTCATTTTCAGATTTGTTGCTGATTAATTTTCTAAAGATTAATTTTTTGCTGGTTAATCCATATATTTACAGGAAATCCCCCTTTTTCCAGTTCACAATTGAGCTTCATGTGCTCACTGTGACGCAGTATTATCACACGCATGATAAATGTATATGAATCCATTTCTGTTCATCGTTTTAATCATCGGGTTTCTGTTCAGTTCCAGGAGCTTCAGGTGGACAGGGAGATGCTGCTGACCACCAACCGCAGCCTGGCCGAGGAGAGCCTCGCCCGGCGACCCCGCCTCAATAACGGCAAACTCCAGCTGGCGGAGAAATACCGGGAACTGTCCAACCTGGCAACCACGTGCTGGGAAAAACAGAGTCAGCTTGGTGAGTGCACCCAAAAGACAAAGAAGGGAGAGGGGGGGGGCTGGTTCTGGTTTCATATAGGTAAGACCACAGTGGTAGATTTCTGTGGTGGTTATGACAAGGTCACTGGTTCAAATTCCAGGACTGGGTTGTTAAATATCTCCGTAAGCAGGTTTTGCCAACATCTATCTGACCTTAAGTTTACTTTACTCAGAGGACCACACAAGCTTTAACAAGCTTTTACGTCCAACTGCAATGAAAACAAACCGAAAGACGAAATCGCAGAAAGCCCACAGAAAGTTTGCGTCCTAACTTCTTCGTGTTGAAACACTTCCACGTGACGTCCCACAGTGGCTCCTCATTGTCTTCCCTTGTAATTGCAGTGAGACTTGCAGCCTTGTCTGCTGCACAGTCTGAGGCACAGAAATCACTGCAACACTCTCACTAGTTCACAGTTGGGGGAAGATTCACATCAGAGTGCGGAGCAAGCTTCAGAGTGTCAGCGAGACGAGCCTTCAACTGCTCAGCGAAAGCCTCAGCATGACTGGAGTTTGGTCATGGGAACGAAATGGAGCATATCAAATGCCAGCAGGAAGCTTGCAGCAGTTGTCAAGGAATTTGCCGGGTGAAAGGGGCCTTGTCTTTGTTTAGGCAAGTCAAGCTTTTGACAGGGCAGCTCCAGGGCAGCGCCGGAGGATGTCTCCTAAGCCTCAGCCCCAAAATTTTTAAGCCTCATGGGCAAATTCCGTGCGCTCTTTACAGTAGAACCAAGCCAAGGGCAGGTGATAAAATAAATCTCTCTGCATTAATTTCCAGAGGTAATGTCAACTGCAGCTTATTCCTAACTGCCAGTGAAAGCTTTTAATGGAGCAGTCGCTGTGCGCCGCGTTTACCCCTCGTGAAGAAGCCGGTTGCCAGATCTCTCCGCCTCAGCTGCCGGCCAGTGATGGAAGTTGGGAGGAATGTTAAACTTCCTGTCAATGTGCGCGCTTTACACAAGAGGCAGTCCCACCTCCCCAGCAGAGCAGGATGGGTGGGGGTCCGCTCTTCCTCTGCAAAAAACATCTGATTCTCGTTTGGTGCGACGAGGAAGAGGGGGCGAGGGGGGAAAAAAGAGGGGGAACGAGGAGGGTTTTTTCTCGTGAAGCGTTTTCTCGGGAGGTTTAATCTCAGCAGAGACAAACTGTGCAGTGTATCGAGGCCGACGGCTGAATTGTTTAATACATCCTGCTGTTTGCTGGACGGATCTGCGACCACGGAAAGCTGGAGGAGAGCGATGTGGTTCCCAGGAGGCGTTGGAACTCTGAGTGGTTCTTAATGTCAACTCTGGACAGTTTCTCACAGCTTTTGTTGGCGTCTGTTTCTCTCTGCTTCCTCCTCCTGCTGCTGCACTGTTTACTCTGACTTTTACACTTTGGAATAGTGATGCTCAAAGCCAATGTTTTTTCACCCTAGAATACAAACGCTGATACCCAAACCTGGAGATCAGCTGATACGATGTTCAGATCATTATCGTTCCTCTTTTTATCCAAATCTACAAACTAGAGTCTGACTGTTTTATGTTTAGGTTGATAAAAACTGGTCTTTTACAGTCTTATCTTATTGGCATTTATGCACCAATATGAAATATTTCACAATAAATTTATGCAGAATGTCACTTTAGCTGTTGGCATCATAGATCATTCATAAAAAAATGTAGTTTGTTATTATTAGTATTATTATTACTTTAAAAAGATGTTGACAATACAAAGGGTGTGTTAAAAATTAACAACACTTAATGTTGCATATATGTTGTAAAACACTTTCCAAATTGTATTTAAATTTAATTTAACTTCTATTTCTTTCATTCAACAAGTGAGCAACACTGATGTTTCCCCGAAGATAAAATAGTTAAGTTTTACAGTTCTTAAAACATGACACATCTATATTTTTACGGTCTATGCAAAACAATTGAGCGAGAATGATGAGAAGTATTCCACCACTTATACAGGAAGCATCATTATTCTGATTTTTTTTAAATAAATGCTGCCTGTGCAGCTCCTGCACGGCTTGTCAGTAGCTGCACAGACTTCCACTTGAATGGGGACCATGAGCACAAAGAGAATAGACAGTGAAAGTCTGCTCACTAATTCATCTGCACTGTTTGTGTTGACAAGACATCGGGCTGATTTCCGCAGACAGCTGCGAGTGTTTGCTTCCCGGCAGAGACCGACAAAATTAAGCCGAATCCACTCACGGTTCAGTCGTCTTCCACATCTTCACGTCTCTCAGCCAGAGATAATATCTCCTCCGCGAACTCAAACAAGACTCAGATCAGTGTGCCAGGCTTTTTCTTCCCAGTCCATCCGTCTCATAGATGTAATCTCTAATTCATTAAGGAATATCCAGAGTCAGTTAATCATCCTGAGCGTCCACAGACACACAAACTGTGGCAGCTCCACAGAGACGGTGATTATTCATGTCACAGGTTTTACAGGACTGTTGTGACTCAGGGAGGATCATGTGTCAAGCTATCGTCTACACAACGTTTAACTTAAAATAACCCTGTGGTGCTCTATTGTAAGAGCTTTCCACAACCTACACATTTTACACATCATGCACCAAACTGAATTGTTCCCAAGTAGCCACTGCCTACACACAGTATTTAGCACAGATATAATGAATGTGGCGCTGTCTCATCTTGTTTGTTGTGGACCTCTGGACTCTTCAGTTTAGTGTGAACAGGTGAGAAAGGTGCGTCAGTGCCTGGTCCTGCCACACGAGGTGGTGTCAGTCTGGATCAAACTGAACCATGGGAAGGTTCGTTTGCACTGTGAAGACATGTTTTTGTTTCAATTGGTTCGCAGGTTTGCTTGCCTTCCTCACCTCTGTTGATATAATGTTGAATGACGAGTAGGTTCATTTTGCTGGTAGTGATTTCACAATGATATTACAGTGGAAATTTACAAATTGAAACAGTTCATTAATTTTCTCCCTTCAAACTGAAAGACTAAGTTTTGCATTTTATACCAGAAAGTTATCAGAAGTGACTAAACGCCGCAGCCCACGTAGATGATGACAGGAAGTACATATTTCATACTAACTTCTTTAGTCCCTAAGTTACAACGTGGAAGCAAAACTAACAATAGAACAAAGAAATGGAATTTATTCAGCCCTAAAAAGGTGAGGCTGTAATTGAGTATCAAAAACAGTACAAGAGCTAATGTGGAACGAGAGACTTGCCAGAGCTCGGGGGCAGCAACACAGAAAAATAAAGTCCAATTCATGTTTCTGTGTCGAAGCTACGCTTTTGAATTTTATTTCACTTTATTATTTTGTCCTTATTTATATTATTAAACTCAAAATATACCAACACACATATATCATTTTTCTGATGTATTTGAGACACTCAAAATCATTTAAAAGTGCAGTGTTTAGTATTTTTTTATTTAGTCTCGTGGCCTTTGTACATACTTGTCTCACTTTAACGGAGAATGGACCAAACGTTGACAACACCAGATCACTGAGATATTTTCAGCACGGCTATGGTTCTATTTAAAACATCAATACACAGCGTTTATCGGGTGTCAGCGACGAGGAATTCAAGAGCACGAGCCTCTGTAGATTTCACACTTAATGTTTATACGATTCGACATTAAAAAAATGACTGTTATTTCAAGTGACAGCAGTAGTTTTGAGTTATGTGCACGTTCGAACGTACACATCACCGTTCACATAATAAGTGGGGAGTTGACTGTGTTTCTATGCCCATGTGGCCACTCTAGATTCCTCAGTGGGTGTTGAAACGCAGTCTGTTACTGTGCCGAAGCAGACGTAGGCGAGATGGGGCTGAAGTGCATCGGCGGAACGGTTGACAGTTGTCCAATAACAGCTTAGCAGCAGTAACTACACACAGTCTACCTACTAAATTCAGGATTTAGAAGCAGCACGCACGAGGCTGCTGGACGAGCTGGAGATGGTCAGTTTATCAAGAGGATAAATGGCGGTTTGTTTTCCCTCAAACCACAAGTACGAAGGCTCGAAGTGTAATTAATGCATTAAACATGGTTTTTATCTGCTCTAACCATCATTTGATGCAGTGTTACTTCCAAGGCCAGCAGCAGCATTTCATACTTCATATTACAAGTTTCATTAAAAACAAGTCCTGTCCACGGTGAAGTGTTTCCTGGCCTAGAACTAGGTGCTATTATATCAGAGCCTTTGTTTAAATTAACATTATGTTACATTTCAGTGACTAGTTTTACCTGAGAGAGCGTAACGTTAACCAAACAAGTCAGTTCGCCCTCAATCCTTTTTCTCTTGTGATGTTGAAAAGTACAAAACAAGGACATGATCATGGACTTTATATGAAGATGGTCGACAGCAGGTGACAACCCAGCTTTTTAGCCTTGGACTTTTAGCATGATAGCATTAATTATGTGCATTAAATAAGTAATGAAGTCACCCTTACTGCATAATTCTTATAATGCATCATCTGCAAAAACACTAAAGCTCAGCATCAATGAGCGGTGACAGTGTCACGTCTTCAAACTTCACTTTGTGTTCGACCTTAAGACAAACTACTAACAAAGCTCTCTTGAGCCACAGCTGATAAAATGAGCAGAGTTTACAGCTTTAAACAAGGGATGTGTTCAAAACTACTATTTGATGGTAAGTCTCTGACCGTTTGCATTAAGGTAAATATGCGCTTTGCAAGTATATCAGCTTAACACAAAACGTCCTGGGTGACACGTGTCTCTGCAGCCAAGCTGTTCCCTTGTCGATGCTGCAGATGTTTGAGTTCAGTGCCATTTTCAATGTGGAATCTGCTGTTACGCCGTTTATCACCGAGCAGAGCCGCCTCTTGTTTGGCTCCTGGCATCAGTTTAGTTAAACCATCGCAGGTCTGTTGTGCTGCATTGTTTGATGTTATTGAGCAACTGTTGTTTTCATCTGTTTGACTGCTGCCGTCTGCTCCCCGCGACAAGACCGCACCTTTTGTCTGGTACGGTTCCTCTTTAATCTCCTGTAATCCGCGTGTTAATCCACGTTTCATTTCAGAATGAGCATGAAAGAGCAGAAATTCAAATTCTAAAACAGAAAAGATCAAGTCCAGCCTTCGTTTTCTGACCGAGCGGTTAATTTCTCTTGTCACGCCCACGAGTTCAGCAGGAAGAGGGGTCAGCAGCTACAGGACGTATTTGTGATGTTGGGTGCGGCCATCAAACAGGGATTTGGGGGGTTTGTTTGCCGTCATCATACGAGAGCGAAGGCTTTTATGTTCACTTCCTCTGGGATTGTTTCTGTCCATCTCCTCTGTAGCGAGAGAACAAAGTGCCTACAGTTTATTTGGGACTTTCCATATTGAGACTTGAGTAAAAGGATCCCACCCTTTAGCTCGATGTCAACTTGACACTTGATGGTTCTGAGGGTGTGAAGGTGTGAAAGGTCTGAACGTTCCCTCAAGTTCCAGTGCGTGATACAAACTGGAGATTTAGACATTTATGAGGTGTTTTGCCGTCGGGGCAGATTCAAAAAAAGAGTGAGCTCAGTGTCTGATACATATTTTAAGGATCCAGAGTAAAAGAAGTTGTGTGAAGATGCTGAGTGTGTTCCTCTCAGTCGGGTGAAGCCGTCAGACAAACCACAGGGTGAGAGTTTCCATTGACTGCGGCAGAGACGATGTGAATGGTACAGACACGTTTCAGCTTAGTTTGGGCGTTTGGGCCCTCAAGCAAAATGGACCCTTGAATATGATACCAAACCACATGATTCCAATCTTCAATTCGTTGTTTTTATCATTAAAATTATAGACAAAAGACAAAACACACATTTAGATGTTCCAGTCTTGGACCAAAACTCTAAAACTTGAACACAACTGACGCTGCAACCTGGCTTTGCATTAATGAACCATGTACAGTCAATATAATGAAACTCAAGAGGAACATGAGCTCAATATAAACTAAAATTAGAGGTGCAACCTGCCCAAAATAAAAAGTGAAAGTATGTTCAAACAGCTGTTGAGGGTTGTTTTTTTTTTAGCCATGGTGGCGTAACGCTATGGACGGCAGTGTTAGTCCACCACTTAGTTCCAGAATGAAATATCTCACAAATCGTTGGAGTGATTGACATGAAATCTAGTACAGATGTAGATGTTGCCAGGGCAACAAATCCTACCAACTTTCATGGTCCTCTGAATTTCCCCATAACACCACTTGGAGGTTGAAATTTGTGTATTTGGAGTCAACAACTTAACAACATCCCCACAAGCTTCAGTTGTACTTTCTTCAGTTCCAATTAGCACATTTTCTTGCTTTGAAATAATCGTACATTCTAAACAAAAAAGGGTGCACGGTGTACATTGCACGCTCAACATCAGCGTGTTAGCATCGTCACTGAAAGCACCGCTGCTCTTCCTCACAGAGCCGCTAGCATGGCTAATGCTCTTAGTCACGTTTTTTTTTTTTTTTTAAAGAAACAAGATTGAATTAATTGCAAGCCCCGGGAGTGTGAAGCACTTTTCTGAAGAGGTTTGTTTTAAGCCTGTGGAGAGAGTGTTGGAGTTTGGTCTGAAGCGGAATGGATGGAGATGCAGTTAATTTATTAATCCCACAGGGAAATGCCAGTATCAATGATGGGAGAGGATCAGTTCACTGGATTCTAACTGTTCCTGTTCTCTGGTGTTCGCTTTGAAGATGCAGTGACACTTTCGCTGTCCCCGTGCAGATTATAACACTAAACCCAGTGTGTCATTGGAGATCAAACCAATGTCATTGCTTGTTTTCTGAAATTCGAGTCCAAACTGCTGGCACCCACCCCCAGGAAGTCTCATTTAATGTGGCTCAGTCATGTCTGATACCCGGGATCACCTTGTTGCATCCCGAGGCTAGTGCAGGTGAGAAGCTCTGGTTTGTCACTACACTGTTCATACTCCTGGTTTGTACAAGCAACTCCACTGCAGAGCATTATGGGATAGCGTGCCCTCCCCTGACCAGCAATAGAGTTAGGAGTGACACGGATTAAGATACATTGGGGACAAGTTCTTTCCAAATGGGAAGAGAACAGGGGAAAAAATCCTTGAAAAAGATTTAATAAACAGCTTTTTCCGACGAGGTCTTCCACTCACTGGTCCTGGCATTAGACGGCTGTCTCAGAGCCAGCGTTAATCCCATGAGCAGCATTGTCCATGACAGAACAAGCTGAGGAAAGAGCATCAACCTCCAAAACAGCAGGAAAGTCAAAGGAAAATAAGATGTCATGGATGCTGATCATAGTGTTTGATCGGCGGGACTCACCACAGCTCTGCACTGTGAGTGAATGGAAGGAGCAGATGGTGGAAGAGAAACCGATATATAACAGCTCCTATTGTCAGTTTGATGTCAGTTGTATTATTTTTTTTTTCCTCTCGGTGCAGGAGCATGGCAGCGTGGCACGAAGTTAAAAACAGCAAAGTGTTACCCTCGGCTCGTGGCGCTTCAGGAGGAGCCGTGAAGCCGTTATCCCACTTGAGTTGGATTCAGCACAGAGCCTCTCAGGGTTTTTCCGTGCTCTAGAATTGTGGCAGAGACGACAAACAAGAGGCGGGGGTGCTGCAGGGGTGTATCTCACTGCTGAGTCGCTGGCTAATTTTCAAGCCTCGGATACATCCGTGCCCTGCAAGGCCCCATCTGTAATACCATGACCTATTTGTGTATAATCAGCAGCAGATTGCTTGCCCAGCATGTTAAAGTGCATTTATTCACTTGATTTCTCACAACTATCCGGTGCAGTGGAGAAGGCAGCTTTATAACGGGGGGTGGGGGGGGAATTGTATTCATTATTATTGACTGATGGCGTGTTTGTGTTTCCAGCTGGCGCTCAATCAGTCGGGCTCATGGATGTCTAGCGCCCGATGATCCGGGACGATGTTAGCTGCAGGTTAACTCGTTGTTTAGCCGCCCAGGCCGTGTATTGACTTATTTCAACGGTGTCGTATTGAGCCACAACAGGAAGCTGTGTACAGTGAAAAGAGCTGTAAAAACATAGGCCGTAAATAAAGATGGAGAATGTGTCTCAACTGCACAGAACATCATGTGGAGCTGTGATACACGTGCTTGGCCGATCATGGAATTAAAACGTTTAACCTCCTTTTTTATGGCATCAGTTAACTACATGAACACTCGAACATGCATTGGTTTGATAAGAAATTCCTAAAACCTCAGAAACCACCTTTGAGAGGAAATTATTGTGACGTGTACTTTGACTTTTTGGTTTGAACCAAGTACCGTCTGCGAGCATGGAGGGGGTTATGAAGTGTACTGCAGCCAGCCACCAGGGAGCGATCAAGAAGATTTGGCTCAGCATTTGGGAGCTGTCATGTTGTTCATCTTTACAAACTGTCTGTAGTCAAAACACACATAGTCCACTACCTGCTCTTCTAACAGCTGGTGAATCTAGTGGAAGCAGTTAGCAGCAGAAGCAGATGTTTCCCTCAGGAGTTTGTAGAGAACAAAAACGGAAATGGAATCGTTTAAAGGATGATGATGTTTCCACGCAGGTTGGAATCTCAGTTTAAAACATGGACGTACAAGCATGAGTGTGTGAAAAACCAGTGTGGAGTCGTATGAACAGTGTGGACACATGGGCACAAACCTGGAAAAGGGGCTTTTTATCCAGTGATTTAACGTTTTTACATGATTATAAGACAAGTAAATCAGATTTTAGGAATTTTTAATGAAGCAATTGAAACAGATTTTGAAAAACCATATCAGATATAGATTTTTATATATATATATATATACATACATACATACATACATACATACATACATACATACATACATACATACATACATACATACAGCTGACCTTTGGTGAGCAAGACAAGTTGCAATATGAATATCAATTGAGTTATGAATAATGTACCAGATTAATCATTTATATATTATCCATGACCTTTAAATATTGCTGTAAAGAGGAAGTCTTGTTGTCATATGAAGTTAATATTTTTTCCAACGATACATCTGTGTGTAAAAGCTGCTTTTTCTGCTTCAAATTGACCTTTTCATCGTCTCAATGTGAATTAATTACCTCCACATAGAGGTTATCTCTTCACCCCTGTTCGTTTGTTTGTTTGTTGTTTGGTTGGTTCGTGAACAGGATTACATAAAAACCACTGGACTGATTTTCATAAAACCAAGAAAATACTCATTAAATGTTGGCAGGGATCCAGTAATTCTTATTTTATCACCTTCTTTAACATTGTGAGACAAAGTTTTCTGGCGTTTCCATCAATTCCCAAGGGAACGAATTCAAGGATCTTTATGAAAGAAATCAGGCGTATTCAGAGTTGTTGTGTGTGTGTGTGTGTGTGTGTGTGTGTGTGTGTGTGTGTGTGTGTGTGTGTGTGTGTGTGTGTGTGTGTGTGTGTGTGTGTGTGTGTGTGTGTGTGTGTGTGTGTGTGTGTGTGTGTGTGTGTGTGTGTGTGTGTGTGTGTGTGTGGATTGAAGGGGACCGTTGGGCCTTGGCGCTGCTCTGCACTCTACTGAGTATCATTCTATTTTTGAGTTGATTTATTGACTTCATCTCTCAATTCGTGATGTTACATGTGAAATGCGACAGAAATACTCGTGAGGAATGACGATGCCTTCAGGGAAACAATTAAAAACCCTGCCTGCTTTCATACCTCTGCACACCTGCCCTGTCACTAGGTAGAGCGAGCGGCTGTTTGTCTCTTCTGTAAAGTTACAGTAATCTGACAGGCTCATATTTTGAATCCTGCCACGACCTGAAACTGACCCCTGCTTCCTGCTGTATTTATCTGATGCGGTATTAGCCCTGCATATGGCACATTGCGGCATTTAGGGCCCAGATTACAACCAAATCTCACATTTCAGCTTCTTCCTGCCAACCTGCCGTCTCAAAGCAGAAGCGAACTTCTCCTGTTTGGTTCCTCGGAGTTTACTGGAGGACTCCTGCAGCCTTGGCAGGGCCCATTAACATGTCGACATCAGCTGTTTGCTGCGAGGTCGGTGCTCAGCCCACCGTGCGTTCACAGCAACTGTCACATCGATCAGTGTTTCCCACAGCGCGAGTCCTCCAAGACGATGTAGGCTTTGACTTCACATTGTCTGAGGTCACAGTCGAGCTCTGACTCTAAACCTGACCGGACCGGACACCTCGACAGTGGGGGCTTCCGGGGCATCAGTGCCCCTCAAGGTGGATCTGATCATTCTGTTGTGGGGACAGTGTCTTCAGCTTTTTAATGACTGCAGACCTGTCGTAGTTACAGGGTGTTTTCGAAAGATTTCTGATCTAGGTGGTCCAGTCCGGAGCTGTGTTGCAGTGCATGACTGAAATAAGAGAAGTCAAATTTCTAAATACGTTTTACAGGTGAAGAAATATCTAACCCCGTCTCGTTCTCGTTAGTGAGGTTTAACTCTGCCGAGTCCCAACGGCTCCCCTTGTAAAACTACATTGAAATCCTATAGATCCAGAATTTTATTTGGATCTGATTCTGCACCAAATTTCACACACTCGTAGATATTAGTCCCCTAAATATGTCAGATTTTCTACCATGAATTATTCCCTGAAGAATCTAACAATGTCAAATATGACCCATCCATCAAGTTTCATGGTTATCTTTTCTGTTGTGCCTGCATCTTGCTTGCTTACAAACCAACAAACAAAGGGACAGGGGTGAAATCACGACCTCCTTGGTGGAAGTGAATGTTTGAACTGCAACTCATTATTTTCATTATTTTAAACCACCCACTGTTTCATAGAAAAAGCTGGAAAGAGCACGAGCTAACTAATCATCCAATCGGTCTATATTAAGTATCTGTCTCCGTATTGTTAGTGCATTCACATAAACCTCCCAGCGTGCACAAGGTTAAACTTCCCCAGAAAAACTTTGCGGAGGCTATGATGTGTCTTTTTTTTTAAGCGTGTCTCGAGGTCTCAGGCGGTCTCTGATCAGCGTTTTTTAAAATATGTGAATCTGACTGACAAACGCAGCAGAGAGAGAACTCGAGACACAATGAGGCGGAAGCGGCGGCGAACGCGGGTTTGCCTCGACTCCTCATCGTCTCATATCCGCTCCCAGACAAAATGTGTTACTCCATCAGCGGCACCATGCAGTCGTTAGTGCTCCGCAGCGCTGGCCTCCAGGTCCTCTGCCCCCCCACGTCGCTCTCCACCTCCTCAAATGTAGGGCACATTCAGCTTCTCCGTGCGCGTTTGTTTGCCTGGCTGTCACCTCACATTACACCCCCATCTCCCAGCAGCTGCAGTGAGGGGTCATGAAAAAGGCCACTCCTTAATACATGCTTTCTTCTTACTACAGCTGAGTCCGCGTTGACACAACGACGGTCAGAGCACAAGGAAGATGGATTATTAATGTTGAGGTCACTGCGTCACAGAGAGCTTCAAGGAATCTGGTCGTCATTATGTTTCCAGCTCAGAAGCTTTGATCTTTTTATAACAAACGTATCTCTTCCAAAGATCTGGGTGAATTATTTGATTGCCCAACTGCATTAGGAACATTCAAAGTGAACATCTTGACTCGAACCGCAGCCGCCTGCACGCTTTGTCCCTCTCTCTGTGGATTTCCCCCGAGGCCGGAGAGTTATTCGAGTCAATGCTGTGACCTTTGTTTGCCCCTCAGTTTCCAGTGAACCCAGTCTGACTTGTGGGGGGTTTAGCGTGGCTGTCGCAGCGTCTCTTGCAGGGACAGGACACACCTCCCAGTCAGCTGGGTCAAGCCTGTTCACAATGATGGCCGACTGCCGGCCCCTGGGAGGTGAACACATGCTGCGTGGGAGCGTCATACATATTCAGTGTGTGTGTGTGTGTGTGTGTGTGTGTGTGTGTGTGTGTGTGTGTGTGTGTGTGTGTGTGTGTGTGTGTGTGTGTGTGTGTGTGTGTGTGTGTGTGTGTGTGTGTGTGTGTGTGTGTGTGTGTGTGTGTGTGTGGCGCAGCTGGTAACACGTGGCGTTGGTGTTACTTCCTGTATGCAAACGTGTATAGTTTGTTTTTTCACGAGGTTGAAACGACTATAAACTGAATTAAAAGTCTTAAAGGATCATTTCATTCTTATGACATCGTGGGTCCAATTTTCATAGTTTCATACATCATTAATTCCGCCTTCATTAATTATTTAACGAAGCTAATTAAGGACATTGTACTTGCAAGAATAAATATTCTGAAATTAAATTGATTTAAATACTAATGATTTTACACCTTCAACTACAGACGTTTGCTGTGTTGGACTCTGAAAGGCAGCTGTGGGCTTTTATCTCTATTAAGCCTATATTTATATATGCACCACTGAAAGTTAAAAAGCTGTAGCAGCTCCTGTTTGATATGCACCAATATATGAACAGTCAATTATCTCCTATGGGATAGAAATGCGGGGGGGGGGATTCTACAAAAATACAACACAATATGGAAATGGGAGCGTTCAGTTCTCCTCAGCGTCTCCGCTCAGTTTGCTGACCTAACGTGTCACGATGACAAAATAATTTCCCCTCAGTCCTCATGTCGCTGCTCCGCGGCTCCTGGTGTAGCGTTGATACGAGCTGGTTTGAACGTCCTGTGGCAGATTGGACTGGTTCAGTTCCTCCTTTGTTCTGCGAGCGGCTGCTTTCATCTTTTTCTCGTATTGACACGGCCATAAATAATTCAAATACAGCATGTGTGCGTGAACAGTAACCTCCTGGGCGCCTCGGGCAAAGCACGGCGCCAAAGAAAGCGCTAATGTGCTTAATTATAACATTTATCCTTAATTAAGTGTTGGTTTTAAGTTTGATAGTTTATGTGGGTGCGTGCTGGAGAAAGTAACATGAGGAGATACAGAAAGACTCTGATATGGAAGTCAGCTTCGTGGTCACCAGAACTGAGACCAGCTCCCCTAAATAGCTCAAAGTCAAATATCTCCAGTCCCTGTTTCCCCCTTCTTCTGGCCAGAAGCTGTCCACCACCATCTCCTCGTCAGCACATACTCTGAAAGGCTCTTTGTGATCTGGAAAATAATTTTCTCTGCTGCGGTTTCTTGGTTACTGGGTTGTTATTTTTTTTTCTTTCTTCTTCAGCTCCAGTGAAGTCATACCTCATCTCCCTCCACATGCATCACTGATGTTTCCTTTGTCGTTGCAGGAGCTCACGTCCAGAAGCACAGCCTGCAGACGATGCAGAACCTCCTGCAGGAGGAGGTGGCACAAGCCGAGGAGCATTCAGAGGTAACAACGACCAAACCAGCTCTGTTCTTTTGTTCTTGCCGAGGAGGAAAACGAACAGTCCTCCATCTCGTTGGCCGCGCCGTTGTAGTCGATTCCTGAAAAGCCTGGAGTCTCGCTGGCAGCCCGCCCACTTCTGTGCAATCTGATCCCTGAAGACATGAGGAATATACATCCACAGTGAGCAGTCGACCAGCATCTGAGAGGAATATCCATCTCAGCAGCCGCGTTAGTGACCGTTAAATATGTGTTGTGTTCATTCTGCCCTCTGATGTTGCAGCTTTAAGGATTTAAGAACAAAAAACCAACATATTTTCTCTGTTAAAACGTTTTCCAGAGTCAATTTAGATTCTTCTTGGGGATGAAGCAGCTTTAGATCAGTTGGTGTCACTGTGCCACTAAACGCTGAAGACAGATCTTAAATGTTCGGGTCCGAATAAAGACACACGAGTGAGTCTATTTTTCAAACTGATGGAAAACTCAACAAAAGCGTTCATGTTTTGAATGGAAATGAACATAAACTGTAGATCAGTGGCTCCCAACATAGAGATAAGTGAAACCGAGATAAATCCAAGGGGCTGTAATGAGGAATTCAAAGTTATTTTATGAAATATTTCATCTTTTCATGCTTTTAAATATCCCTCAAACAACACAGAGGCAGTGATGAGGCATCAGAAACTGATCCAGACATTCACATCACTGATAATCTGATTCAATATGTTGCAGGTTGAATTTTAAATGAGGAAAAATGCAGCCTGAAGGAAAAAACGTCACTTACAGGCACAATATCCCAAAGCGATAATCACCCGGCCCAAACACATCATGTTCTCACGTGAGCAGCTTATCTTAGATGTTCATCCACATCGGAGCCAAATCACAACTAAACCTCAGAACCACCCGTCCATGAAGAGACCGGAGCTTTGGTTTTATTTTATTCACAGAGATTTGGTGACGTCTGCTTCAATGATTCTCCGACATGCACTGACATGAGTGTTTATACACACACACACACACACACACACACACACACACACACACACACACACACACACACACACACACACACACACACTTGTTTTCATAATTGTGCAGCCTGTCCATGGGAAATGTGTCACATACAGGCTCCATTTTAAAAACATTTCAAATTTAAACCTATCGAGAGGAGAAACTCGTCAGTTTAAATGCAGATGTGGTTCATAAAGACGCAGCACAACACATTCAGTTCAGTATAAGCTTCTGTCTTTTGACTCTCCAGTGCCTGTACAGACCGTTTCACAACAGACTGAGCCACTGACAGAGCCACTGACAAAGCAAACTACTCCACAGAGAGTTAACCAATCAGTGTAAATACTGTTTAGTGGCCTTTGAACTGAAATCTGCCACAAATAGCATCAAAAAGCTCTGTTTGATATTCTAAACATCTGAAGGATTATAACTTTAAAACAGTTTAAAAAAAACATGCCTGCAGGGGCAACAGTTTGCAGCACAGGTGTGTTTACACAGTGTCGTGGCTCAGCCGCCAATCAAAGACTGTGGTTTTCTTCTTCTAAGTTAAAGGAGAATAAATGAATTCAAAGATGAATTTTAGTTGCAAAAGCATCAGAAGTGTTTGGTTCATTATGGGACAAATTGAATGTCCACAGTCCAGATAACTAACAGTAAACACTGGATGATGTAACCTTGTGTATATTCTATAAGTTTTTCCTCTGTATAAACATAAAACATTGAAGTAAAGCTAACGATCGTCCATGTTGGAGTAAAACAATGTTCATGTCTGAGCAGCACGATCACGTTTCTCTGCTCGTTGTTCACAAGCTACAGGAACCTTCAGCTTCAGTCTTTAAATAACGTGATGATGCACAGATCCGGTGTAAATCCTCCGTCCTCCTTGTCTTGTTCACGGATGAAATCCACCCCCGGTGCCCGAGTTGCTGCTCCAGACTGGGATTGATCTGCTCTCTAACACCTCCCCCCCCCACCTCTCCTCCGATCAATACCTCCCCCCTCCGTCGTTAGCTGCTGTCCGCTGATTGATTGAGGAATGCCCAGCACAGGCCGAACAGCCACGCTGGCTGAATGCGAAGAAAACGCCTCAACACGGACACAGCAGTAAATATTTGATAGACGCTTGGTGTTTTATACCTGAATCTGTGGGTTAAACAAACTCTTTAAGAAGATGGACGTGTTAAATCATCTGTCTATGTTTGGATTTTCTGATTTAATAATGTAGGTGTACGTTGACCACAAAGACAAAGGCGTCTCTCTTCAGCCTCCGTGTTCTCTCCTCTGATCTCACACATTCCAGATTAAACCCTCACAGGGTTTTTATTGGTTCAGTGGGAAACCGTCGAGCTCCTCATCAGCGTTGACATCCAATACTCCAGTCTCCAAAACATCTCAGAGCTCGGACGTAGCCACTGTAGTGTTGACGTGACTGTGGAGAAAAGATGTGTGTTTTAAGCCTTTCGAAGACTTAAGTCAACATCATCTTCTGTTGCCTTAAGTCAAACAAGCGTCCTCGTTGGGAGGATTCCTCGTCAGGTACCAACTTGAACAGAGCTATCTGAAGAAGGAATCAAACTTTAACCTGTTGTCGTCCATCGGCGCTCGTGTAAATCCCTCACGCCCCCCTGCAGCCTTACAACAGAGCTTTACTTTATGTGTCCGGATATGAGCTCTGAATCGAGGACACGCTCATTGAACTGGTTCAGGCTTTAACTGTAGTTCACAGCCTTGTTTTCTGAAGGGGCTGCAGATTTAGTGTTGCAGCCGTGGAGGTGACTTCTCTTTGTCTTTGTCAGACTCACACTGACGGCTTCACTGTATTTAACGGCTGGTGAATAAGAAATCCTGCTGCAGATCTGGATTCCTGTTATTTCTGGGAAAACAGAGTTTAACTGATGCGTCACTGATCGGTTTTCTTCGTAAACTGTGGAGAGAAAAAAGATTTTAATAATACATTGTGTTGACATAAACTATTGAAGACTGTCTCTGCACTAATCTACATAAATTCAGCCTCAGGGCGAAGTTTAAAAGTAATTTAATCTATGAATCAAAGTAAATATCAGAAACAGATGTTGCCCCTTGTCTGTTTTTATAGATGGAGAAATTCATCGTACACTTTTTTTTTTTTATAATCTTATTTGCTCAAAGCAGTGTAACCATCCCTGTTCTGTTCTGCAGACACTGACACGGACAGTAAGTTAAACACATCATGAAAAGAATCATAGTTTTCTGTTGAATCGTCCATTCATCTTCCTCCACTAAAGCCAATAATCAAAGTTAAAAAACTTACTTCCTGTACAAACTTCAATCATATTTCTTGCATCAGACTTGAGGTAAGAATCCAGATGTGGTTTGATGTCATGATGAAAGGAGAAGCAGGAGGTTTAATGTCGACATCCAGCTGCAGCTTTTATTTTTGATTCCGTTCACTTGTGCAAAGTCAGAACATGACGCTGCAGAAGTCGGTTTGTTTACCACACGTGACCATGAACAAGCTTCGCCTGTAGCAGCTGTCGTGTTCTCGACAGTGAGGTCAGTAGATTCACTGCAACCTGAGGTTACTAAACGCCGTCCTTGGCAGATGGAGAAGCTCTCGTGTCACAGTGGGTGAAGACGCAGTGGGAGGGAAGGCAATAAACCAGAAACTCCACCAATCACACGCTACGGTTGACCAGGGGGCGAGTGACAATTAATGGAAGGACAGTGAGCGAGGCTGAGAGAGAGAGTTTTACACTTCAGCAAACAGCAGCTGTAAAGTTAACGTCTCAGATTTAAGCTTTAAAACAACTTTTCTAAAAGGAAACGTGTGGTTATTGCATTAATGAATAAAACCAGAGCAACTTTGAATTGATTGAAGTGTTTTCTCTGCACCTAAATCCTCATATATATTATTCCTCAGGGCGTTAGAGCTCTTTTTTTTAATAGAAACTTTTAAAAACCGCCTCTGGGCGACATCACCTGTGGTTTATTTTGAGTAAACCTTCTTGTAACCAGAGCGAAGAATGTGTTTTAATTAACTGCTCCAAACAGCAGCACTTTTTTTTTTTTACTGTGTGAGTGAATTGTGCTAAAACTACAGCTGTGTAGTCTTTTTATAAAGTGAACATTTGTGAGGTGTTTATAAAGATTTATATCTTTAATTAGAATAGATGTGCTGGAGGCTGAGAGCCACAGACGGAGGACGTGTTTAGACTTACACGTTTCTGTCTTTTCCTGACGGACTAAAAAACAGAATAACACCAACGTTGTTCTTTAAATGAAGGAAAAGTCCATTTGTTTGATGTAACTTCTGTTTCCAGGTTACTTGAAGCTTTAGGTCTGAGTAGATCATCAAATATCAACTGTCCAAACAATTGTAATTAGAAATCATCCTGTTTTTACAAATGATCAATGAAACTAATTTGCGTACCTGTTAATTCACAGGTCATCACACTGAAGCTCAGAATGAACCAGGTCACTGTTACTGTGAACATGAAAAACACAATTAGAGCTGAAAAAAATCAATAAGGCCAATCAGCAGAAAAATAGAAATCACACCACGTCAGTTTGGCTTATGGGAATTTGTGATTGACCAAATGACCAAACACTTAATTGATTTATGAGATTAATTGATTTGATGGAATATCGTTATCATCACTGAGGGGCAATTTGGCGATCAGTGGTAGTCAAAACCAAAACACTGCAATGAAACATAAAAACACTAAATGCATGATAGTCCAAACCAGCAGATCAGTGCAAATCTAAAACTGATAATAGATAATTAACTTGTTTTTCATCTACACCTAAAAGAAACCTAATTGAAGAAGGTTTTAACAATATAAGTAGCAACGTTCAGTTTGTCCAGGAAAAGTGTGATAACTCTTAGTAGCTAGTATGTAAATCACAAAACGAGTGTAAAACAGATTTAGCATGAAGACAATTTACGTTTGATTTAACTTGATCTTCTTCCATGAGCAGATGTTTTACACTTACATGCAGCGTTAGTTCCTGTTCATACACATCAGCCTGAGCACGGCGCTGTACGTTCACTAAGTGGCGATGCACGGAGGAAAGTAGGTCAGGGGGTGAAATTAGGTTACATACATACTGAACACATTTAGAGCTGAAACAATCGATTAGGCTACGGTCAGGAAAAATCTGTTGCCGGCCATTATAGCGAGTCGACGAGTCCTTTAGGACAGGAGGTGATAAAACGGCCAAACTAAATATCTGCCTTTCGTCCCAGTTCCGTGTTAAACTGAATCACATTTGACTTAAGAACAATAACTGTGGTTTATGGGGCAGATTCACTTCACTCCCGAGCAGCTGAGGCTCAGACTCCTCACATCCTGGGAACGTACACAGAGAACCATCGCACGGCTTTCAAGCTTTGCCAAATGTAACAGTTGCTGCGCACGGATCTTTGTTGACTGTGTAAAATGTTCTTACAGTGAAATATTGTAGCCGGCAAACTGTGCCAAAGTTCATGGGTAAACATCCCCGAGCTGATTAAATCCTCTTTATACTTGCAGGAGTTTGTTTGAGCGGCTCCCCCGCGGTCGGACCTCCCTTTGTGTGTTGTCCTTCTCCGCTGATGCCGGTTTGTTTTGTCTGTGCTGCTTCACAGGAGCTGCTGGAGAAGTTCATGGAGGGGAACGTAAACCTGGACGACTTCCTGGACTCCTTCCAGTGCTCCCGGAAGACGTATCATATCCGCCGGGCGCAGGCGGAGAAGATGCAGGAGGTCGCTCAGGCCAAACGCCAGCCGGGCAAAACCAAGACGGCGGAGGAGAGTAGAGTCCCTGAGGTGAAGAGGGACTCGGAGCAGCCTCAGGAGCCGCAGCGGCCCAACGGCTTTGTAGCGCAAGGACCTTTAAGAGTGTTCCAGGTACGCTACGGCCTCACGCCGGCCATCCTCCTGCCTCATTACCCCGTTTCTCCTCCTGCCTCGGCCCCGTGCTATCAGGGTAGTACCCCGCTGCCCGAACCCCAGCTGGGGCAGACCCACATCCTCAGCCCCAGCACGCCACACCCAGGACACGGCCAGCCGGTCGGCCTCAGGGTCATCGGACAGCTATCAGGGGGCTGGCCGGCGAACGGGCGGCCGGTGAGAGTGCAGCAGCTTTACAGGCCGAACCCTCAACAGCCCGAGCCGCCGTTCCGGTAAGCTGGAGGAGGGCGGGGGGGGAGGAGGAGGAAGATGAGGAAGAGGATGAAAAAAAGTCTGTTTGAGAGGAATCAAACAGTGGCTGTCACAACCACGTAAGCAAAGACTGATGCAGAGGCAGGCGGAGATGCCGACGTCCGTCTCTGTTCTTCATCCATGACACGCAGACGTCACCATCAGAGGAACCCGGGCAGAGAGGCGGCGGAGGCAGGGAGGACTCGGCATGGTTTTTTTTTATAGCTGGTTCCATTTTGGATCCGGTGAAACGCCAACAAATCTCACATCAAACCTTAAATCTCACATTGTTCTTCTCCGTTAGTGAAGAGCAACAGAAAACGTACAGTTACAGGGACGAAGTGAGACCGTAAACCAGTTTATCATTTATCAATCATCATAATTTCTGGGAGATATTAACTGTGATGGTGCAAACTAGTATTTTTTTATTGTGTGACATCACTCGGTGTTAAAGTAACGACGGTTACATTAAGAGGAAAAGCAGCAATAACTGAGCTGCAGATTATCCTCCTGAAGGCGATGACACACAATCTGCAACAAAATCAAAATTAAACAGAAATAAAGTGTTTAAATCTCATTTCAAACACAAACGTGAGCTGATGAAGTCCGTTAATTAAGTGTCAGATAACAAGCTGCTACTGAAACTGTAGTTTCTGGCTCCTCCGTCAACAGAAACATCTTTGAGTCATAGTTTTTTTGTTTTTTTTACTCTTTACCTGAGATAAGTTATTCAAAAACAATTCAAACCAGACTGTGGATTTGAATTCAATAAAAAATGCTATCGAGCCCCGTCCCCCTAGTGTTATTTTAAATCTTATCATATTTTTATACTTCAAACTGGAGGATGTGAAGCACATGGTTGTGAAGCACATCCACAGGGAAAAGAACAAACTCTGGTTGTTGGATGTGATGCGGCTCAGGACGCCGGGTGTCATCAAAGTGAACAATGGCATCAATAACGTGGATGTTTTTGTGTAAACTCCTCCGTCGAATGAGGGGAAAACCTTCACACCTGGATCCTGGGGCGACGAACAATGGGTTTTAGATTGAAGGTGAAACAAAGACGCACTGTGGGAGCAGAGCAGGACGTATTTATTAATGAGTCCCAGACTGTAACCTGTCAGTAGTGTTTCCTGTGTCGTGTGTGTGTGTGTCTGTCTGTGTGTGTGTGTGTGTGTGTCACCGTCACAGGAGATTACCCAGAGCCCTCTGCCTTCTTGTGCGATTTCAGCGAACAGTGTTGCCGCTCACACATCCGTGAGCCGTTTTATTTATTCATGTAAATCCTATTTTAAATGGCTGACTTCAAAGATCCTTGTTTACCGTGCTAAATGAAGAGCTGCGTCTCCTTCACAAAAGCAGCCGGTGTTTGTGGTTCCTTTTTTTGATTTTTAATTTTTAATTTTTTTATTTCTGCCCCCGAACTGAGATGCAGAGTGAGGTGGAATTTAATCTCTATGAGAAAAAAAAAACCACAGCCGAACATCTTCCTCTCTCTCGTTCTCCGTCCTGCAGCGTTTAAAGGGAAAAGCTTCGGATTGTAGTTGTAATGTGTCGGCTCTCAAACACACATTTAGCTCATTAATAACTCAGATAAGTGCATGCTTACTACATCTCGACAAAGTACATGAAAATGCCTTTTACAGGCCAGTGCCCAGTTACATAAATACAAAAATGACTTTCATATTTCTACTGTAAAGAAGCTCTGATTTTAACATCTGTCATTTTCTCATAGGAAATATCTTGATGAATTTTGAAGTGGATGTCAAAGCTCTGAGGATTTTTCTTTAAAGCGTTCTTCCATTTTTATTTTTTATTTTTGGGTGATATTTAAAAGTGTGGGTCATGGTTTCTATCAGATAACGCTCAGAACGTCGACTGCTGAGATCTGTGAATGTTGTTTCTGCAGCTCAGCGTCTTATGGAACCACGAGGTCAGAATTTGAATAAAATTATAACCCAGGCTTTGTGTTTGTTCACAGATCTCAGCAGTTAGACTGGTGATGATGGTACAGCTGATAAAAAAAACAATGGCTAAAACTTCTTTAAAGATGAGAAAGAAATAAACTTCCTGTTTGAACAAGATGCAAATGTGCCAAATAAAGAGTTTTGTAACTTTTAAAAACCCAGCGGAGGCTTTTTGATTTGTTTGTTTTTCTTTCTTCGGACTGGATAAAAGTTTTTAGGTCTTTTTTCCTCTTGAGTTCAGTTTTTATAGTTTTTTCATTTCATGCCTCCAACCACAGGGTTTTGTTTACAGTCTGTCGTTAAATCAGTGAAGGACGCCTCACCTTCTTTTAACGTGCACACTTTTAATTCAACAGAATCCTTGAGGCTTTCTTGCAGGTCCCTTAAAGGAATTGGTTTAGCATAAAGGTGGGGGGGTGAAGCATTAGCCCAGCTCTGTCTGACGGTAACGAAAACTACACATCAGCCCCTGGAAAGCTCAGTAATTAACACATGATGTCTTATCTGTTTATTCTGTACAACAAACAAAGTTTAAACGGGCATGTTGTGGTTTTACAGCCCTGAAACTTCCGGGATTCTGCAGCTAAAATCAATCATTTGGTTTTATGTTATTTCAGAACATGTGTAAAAATGACTTGATTGATTGTTTGGGCTCTAATCTGATTATAGTCGGGTAAGAAGACTCCAGGAAGTTTCCACGTGTCTTTTTCTGATGGAATAATCAAGATGCTCATGATGTTAATCAGTGACAGTTGTAAACGAGGCTGGAGGTGAAGTTGTTTCCTGCAGACAGAACCATGCTACCTGCTTCTATTCACAGTCTTTATGCTACGCTAAGCTAACAGCTGCTGGCTGTAGCTTCTGAGGTTTGGATGTAACTGGGCACCGGCTCCGACTCATCATGCAGTTCTGTGTCCACTCAGGGTCTTCAGGGGAGAAATCAAGATGCAGTGCGGCTTCTTAAATTTAATTAATGTGTTGCACAGAGGTCGTACCCCCCCCCCCCCTACACACACACACCTTCACAGGTTCATGTCAGAGTCTTAACCATCAGAACAGTGAAAACCTTCAACATTCCATTGTTGCATTGAGATTTGACCGGTGTAATAATATAATAATAAAAAGTTTGAAACACCAAATTTTTCAGTTTATTTTACTGATCCTGCATTTTACAGCTTATTTCCTGGAAACTTTACACACAAGTAAGTAAAAGTTACCTGGTATTCATCTGTAAACTTTATAAATTAGTTTATTTACAAGGGAGAAATGGAGAAACTGTTTTTGCTGCAGTTAAAATTCATTCTGTTGAGTTTTTAGTAAAGAAGTTATTGATGAACTGCTTCGTTTCTTACTCTTCCATCAGCCACACAGTTTATCCTGATGTTGGCTGAGAGTCATTTTCTAATTTCAATTAAAGACTTTGGATTTACAGCTAAATACCAGAAAGTTTCCAGGAAATTAACTACAACACAGGACCTGTAAAGTTTTCTTTTTGCAGAACTGTCTGAATTCTCCTGAAGCAGAATTCATTTAGTTCAGACCTGATGATTCATGCGATGATCGGACACTAGTTTGAAATATCCTCCGACTGTAAAGTGCTTGTTTCTGCGACTGTGCTTCTGTTCGTTCAGCCTGTTTTCTTGTGTCTCTCTCTCTCTATATCAGGGACTCGACCCAGCAGCCTTCTCAAAAACACAAAAGAAATAAACACAGTGATAAAACAGATAAATGAATGTTGCCTTTTAGAATAAAACCTCTTAAAATGAAGTCCAGTCGTTGAGCCTGAACATTAACATCTCACACGAAGGAGCCGTGGCCACAGGCGCTCGGACCAGGTGACTCTGAACCATGTCACAGCCGATCAGCGCCGCACTGACTGAACATGAGCTAATAATATCCAACTCATTTCTGTTCATGTGTGCGGAGCCGCATGAGCTCGAGTGTTGAGCTACAACGACACAACATGGGACTGGACGCACGTGGACGTCAAAACCTTTCAGAATAAAGTGTCAATTTGTAAAAAATCTCAAACAAACATTTGAATGCATTGTTTTTTGGATCATGTGATCAGTGGCTGGTTTTCTCCCGTTTAACTGTCTTTTCAAATTAAAAATGATGGTTATTTAAACTGCAGGATCCTCGTATGTTAATTGTTTTTCTGGGATTACAACAAAGAAATCGTTGATTCCTGAAACTGGATGGTTTTCGTGTGACAGACTGATGATTAAAATGCTTCTTATGCATAGAGCAACTATTATTAATTCATGTTAAAGGACAAAGTGGCACAAGGCCTCCGGAGTCTGTTCCATCTCCATCAGGACGTCGATAGAGAGAACATGTTAATGTATGTATGCGCTAAACATCAGTGCTGTTATATGTGGGTTACATGATGATTACATGACTGTAATGTGCTGTGACGGCTGCTCTGACTCACAATCAGTGAACTAAACGAGCTTTTATACAAATTCTTCAACCGCAATGAAGCTTATTATAACATTATACTGAACAATGCAACAACTACAGCGCTAAAACACAAACACAGTGAACAACACTGGAGATAATGTCATTCATTAGTATTGTTGTGCGTCACAATAAGTTAAGTAGGTTAGAAATACACAGGAGAAGTCAAATGTACCTCGGAGCTGAACCGAAGCAGCAGCGGAAACATCTTAAATATGAATTACAATAATGTCACTGCTAAGTAGCACATAACAAATGTGTTCAACATGAGGGTTGGGATCCCAGAAGTGGTCACGGGAGGAATCTGAGGGGTCGAGAGAGAGTTAAAGGGGAATTCTACAGAATTTGGAGTTTGTCTGTTTGTTGTGCAGAGTGCAGGGAGGAGCGAGGAGCGAGGTGTGATCACATGCTCCCGACCCTCCGTCAGACACTTGGATTAATTTCTGGCATAACAGAAATTTGAATGAGCCGTCTTCAGGCTCTGGCACAGTTGAAGTACAGTCACGACTCAACTCTCCAAACTCCCAACAAACACAAAAGTGAAACCAGGACATGGTGACGTGTTATATAGTCTGAAAACTTGGAGGCCAGGCTGGTGGAGCTGATGTTCCACGTTTCCTCCTCCTCCTGTTAGAGCGCAGTCTAACAGAACCCGACCGGAACCTGATGTGGAACCTGCACGTAGACAAACTCTGAGACCTCAGAGGTTCTGATTCCTCAAAGTCCCCGTGGTTGAGCCGAGAACTTGACATCACTCTACATTTAAATAAGACACAGCCATCTCTAGTAAACCTGCTCATTATTCCCTTCTCCTCCTGAGGGAATCTATAAAGCTCGAGGCCGAACGTTGCATTGGTTGAGATTTACAGAGGTAATAACTGTTCCATAGGGAAACGAATAAAAGTCTCTATCTGACTGGCAGCAGGTGGGAGCCTGGAAGGTCACTGCTTCGTATAAGTGGTCCAGCTGGTGGTGGTGTGGGGGGGGGGGATCCTGACCGGTCACAAACCTCCTCCGTTAACTGTGAAGTGCAATAAAAAGTACTTCATACAGAAGGTTTCCGATGTGATTTCAGCTTTGTGAGTCGTGTCGTTTTAGGGGAAAAAAATGATGTTTTGATTAAATAAATGTTTGTGTGTGTGTCTGAAGTGCATCATGTGCAGGCGGGCGTCTCCCGGGGGACGTTCTTTAAGTCGGTCTGTCGGACGCAGCTGAGGGAAAATGATGCTAAAATATTTATATGGAGTACATTAGGCCATACTCTGCGTCTGTGGGTGGTTGAGACGCTGCTAAACCACGAATCTGAGGAACATTTCTGCTGGCGTCTGACCAGCTGCTCCACTGAGACGCCGCCTGAACAGCTGATATACAGTGTGTGTGTGTGTGTGTGTGTGTGTGTGTGTGTGTGTTCACTGGAGACATCATTTAGGAACAATGCTGTGGAGGAGGTTGTGCAACATTTTTCTTCTTCTGTCTGAAACGACAGGATGTTAAAATGTCAGAATCTCTCGGCAGGCGTCACATCTGGAGTTTTAGTACGAGGACGAAACAAAAGTAAACACAGCTGCTTCGCTCGCTTCAATCCCACCTGGGACTTTAAAGCTTTATCTTTTCAGCCGTGATAGTGGTGTTGACTCTGCGGGTGGCAACTGGTCTGACAGTGGAAATATATCAGGAAGTATTGGATGGAAACTTTCTCCGGTGAATTCAAGGTCCCCAGAGGATGATCCCGCTGTGTTTTGGGGCCTCGAGGTTGGAGACGTGGGCTTGAGACCCAAAGGTTGATGAAACTAAAGTGACAGAACGCATCTTTGAGTGGAAACGATTTGACGTGTCCCATCTGCTAACATGAAGAAGAAAAAAACTCTCCCCTTTATGAAAGGTGGCTCCATTAGCGCCACTAATTAATTATTAATCATTTAACAGCTATTAGCACCGTCGCTTCACTGTAATTATACAAAAAGCAGATGTCGTCTAGTATTTTAATTCATCACCTGATGCTACTGAAAAAAAGATGTTCCTCATGAATAATGTTTGAAGGTTGACTCGCTTTTAAATTCTCGTGAAGTCACATTTAAACGTCCATGATTCCACAAGCTGAAAACAAATGGCTGCAGTTAACAGTTATTTACACAAGTTAAATTCACTTTCTGATGGGAAAGTTCTTACACACGCTGAGCTTCACTCTAATACAATCATGTTGACGTGTTATTGGATAAAACTCGACACTGAAGTGACCTGAAACAACACGTTTACATGTGACATCATTTACGTTTGATGCACGTATGGATCCGGAAGTCGTCAATAAAATACATTTGTCCGATCGAACTCGTCCAGTTTGTCACCAGCTGAAATCAAACTGAGAGAAGAAATGTGTTTTTTCACAAACAAGAATTATATATTAAACTTAGAATATAATAAAACCATTTGTCCCACTAAGTTTGTCAGAACTATGATGGAATACGAGTGGAACCAAACTAATCATTTAAGTAAATAATGTATTTGGGTAAATGATGAAAATTAAGGATTAAAATGGACTAGATTCTTACTGTTCAGTTGCATTTTTAATTTGCAAACTATCACACACTGTAAACTTATTTTAACTAGATAAGTTTTACTAATCACTCAAACAGCAGTTTCTCTGCAGAGTTCATGGCTGCATGTCTGAGATGTGACGTCTCAGCAAGTTGCATGTTCCTATGGTTAAAAATAAAAAAGTGAACTTCTCAACCAGAACCTCAGAGGAGCCACAGCAAGATGCAAATGTCAGTGGTTCTCAAAGGGCAACCTGGTATTTACTGTTGTTCAGTGTCGATGGAAGCATGAGGATGAATGCAAAGGTTTACTGGAATATTCCAAGTGTTCAGATGAATTCACAGTTCATCATTCAGCAGGAAAAGGACCCTGAACAAACATGAGCTGTAAGAGCTTCTCAGGGTGAAGAGGTGGAACGTCCTCGACCGGACGAGTCACTAATATCTACAAGTCTGCAAAAAATATAGAATGTGATGATTTTTTATTTAAATAAAATTACAATTCACGTTTTCCTCTTCCTCTCGTTGGCTCCTCTGGACCGACCATCCCTCCATCCATCCTCCAGACGTCCTCAGGTGAACCTGCTCTCCTGCCTCTTCTTTCCCACCCACTCACTCTTAAACCGCCCGTCTCCACCAGCTCTTCATCAGATCGTCTCCTCGTGCATCTGTTTTTAAACCTCCGTCCTCTTGAGGGAACCATCTGAGTTCCCTCACTGCGTCTTCCTGCTGATTCCACCAGCTCTGTTACAAATATATCTCAAATTAAACCGACTCAAATTACAGCTGAGGCTCGGCCCTTTAATGTAGAATCCATTATTTTATTTCAGATTCATTGTGCGGAGGCTCAGAGCCTGAGAATCGGGCCTGTGTGTTTATCGTCTCCATCTCGGGGGGGATAGAGTGTGATTGTGATCAGTGAAACCAGCCTCTGGCTCCTTCAGATTAAAAAACGCTGCTGTACCCTTCGCTCAGTCCTCTCATCTTCATCTTCATTTTTTATTTCCCCTCCTCAGCTGCTCTGACTCTCTGAGCCGATCCCCCACAACACTTCTCTTCATTGTTATGCAGATGAAGCCCAGTTTACTCGCCTCTGTAAATCCAAATGGGATGACAGCCATTTCAGAAAAAAGTGCTGGAGCCTTAAAGGAACAACCTGCCTCCACAACACACAGAGACACACAGCTGCTAAGTAACCAGGCCCGTCACTGTGGTCGCATCAGGGCCGGTCGTGTTGCTGCCAGTCAGTAAACTGAAGGGCACTGGGGGGGGTGGAGTTTGAACATCAAAAGTTTGCAGGCTGAACCTTTTCTCACATGAGTGAGCACGTGGAAGCTGCTGCTGGCAGAACTGGGACAATATGGAAAAAAACCCCAGAATTAATTGTTTATAATAAGATTTTCAGGGTAATTCCAGTAAATCACAGCAGCGCTCCGATGCTCTCTAGTGGCCGGAGAGGACAGGAGACATATTCAGGTTCATAATTTGAATTAGTGTTGTTATTTGAAAAGGTTTTAAAAGCTCTAAAGTTCAGAAAACACATGACTTCTCTCACACGGCCCATCGCTGCTGCTCCTCTTTTCAGCCTCTGTCTGAAACACTTGGTTTTAGCTCCTGTCTCTTTAATGCTGCGGTTCCCTTACACCTCGGAGCTCAGAATGACATCACACCCGAACAACCCGAGTTGATGGCGTTCCAGTTGCACAGGAACAACGTTTGAACGACACATTTAATGACAGAAGTGCTGATAAACAATAAAAACTACAGTGTTGACTACTGTTGATTTGCAGAGGGGCCATCTTGGATTTCAAAGTCGGGGGTAGTGAGGTTTGTTCACCACCCCCGTTGCTTTACGACGAAGCGGTCGGAAACTCCGAGCTCTGTAGTTTAATAGAACACGGCGTAAATCGGGGTTCAGTGTCTTGCCCAAGGACACTCCGCTCTGCCCCCTCAGCCACAGCCGCCCCCGCTCTGCTCTGATTGGTCCGTATTCCTTGAATGTGGGACGTGCTGATGGTTGTTAAGCTGTAACTCGCTGCAACTTCTCATTTTCATCCACCCACTGTGATTTGATAAATATCTGCAGCACAGTTCAGTCTGTGCCGCTCGCTGTCACATCCTGTTCTAAAAGGTTCCGAATAAAACTCTCAAAAGACATTTTCTTCTGCTTCTCGATCCTCATCGTTTATTTTTTTGCGTTTCAGATTCCCACCTCACCGACTACAGACGTTAGTTTCCCTGAGAGGTTTCGGTTTTTACACAACGTGATCTACAAACTGTAGACTGGTCACATTTCAAATCATCACATGTGCAGCAGCTACATTCACAGTTTCCTAATTATCAAGGCACATGAGCCGAGTCGGCAAGAAATAAAAACAGAAAAACAGCACGTTAAGCAAATCAGCAGGAATCATGAGAAAACTCTAAAGTCCTCACTTCTTTTTGTCCTCACTCAGCCTCTGTAGCGACAGATTTTCATTATAAAAGGCTCAGGCCCCTAATCTTCTCGAGTAGTACCCACTGTGCCATCCAGTATCCCCCCCTTTAATTTTCTACACATCAGAACTTCAGGCTCCAGCTTCCACACGTTACCTTCACAAGTCCCAACGATGCTTTGATTGAAATGAGCAGCTTAGCTCTCGCTCATTTCTGGATTTCTTTTTTATTCCAGACGGTTAAACAGCCTTGAATGTTTTTTATGCCGTTCGAGGCAAAAAGAGTCGACAGTGATTCTGAAGTCCTCATAGAATCGTTTCCTCACCACGTGGTTTGACTAACTGTGAAACTTGGCCAAAAAGGGGAAGTAACAGACACTTTCCCACAACCCCAGATACTTTCCCGCTCCTTTTTCACATTTTCGTGATGTCCACAAAGTCGTTGATGTCGATCACCTGAAACCCCAGGTTGTCGATGCCGCTCTTCTGCTGGCTGTGGCTGTTGTGGTTCCTCTGGTCCACGTCGCTCTCGAAGCAGTGGACGCAGTGCGGCGTGGTCACCCGGACGCTCTTGGAAAAGTTTGAGAAATCCACGTGGTACTTTCCGGTCTTAGTGCGGGAGATGATGGGCAGGAAGCTGTACCCCCACTGGATCTCCTGCGGGATGTAGGAGGTCCGGACCTGGCAGGAGGAGCTGGTGGACTCGGCCGTGCCGTCCAGGAAGACCACCAGCTCGAAGTCCTGCTGGGGGAGAGTGTCGACTGAGAGCTCGTAGAAGGGACTCGACACGTTGATCACATGGTAGAGGGTCAGAGGGCAAACGAAAAACAAGTTGTCCTTGCCAGCGTCGACCATGAAGTCGATGTCCACCTGGTCCAGAATGATGGTCTCTCCGTCCGGCGTGGTCGTGGTCCTCAGCAGCTTGCCGTAGATCTGGCTTCCGATTAACAAGGTCTTCCGAAGGTTGGCCACTCGGATCAGGAGGCACAGACTTCCTTTCTTCAGGCAGATGACGGCTGTTTTGCTGAAGGTCACAGTCTTTGCCCGTTTTTTGGGCGACGAGATCTTGGCCAAGACGACGCCGCACATGAAGCAGTTGATGAAGACTCCGATTATAGACTGGGCGACAATCAGAGCCACCGTGCCGGCACAGTGACCCGTCAGCGCCCTGCCACCGTACCCTATGGTAGTTTGGGTCTCCAGGGAGTAGAGGAACGCCGTCGTGAGGCCGTTAACATTGTCTACACACCGCACGTGCCCTTCTGTGCGGTTCTGTCCGGCCAGGTCCCCGTTGCTCTTTGCGATCCAGAACCACAGCAGGCTGAAGATGAACCAGCTCCCCGTGAAGGAGGCCACGAACAGGAGGAAGACGAAGCGCCAGCGGATCTCCACGAAGGTGGTCCAGAAGTCCACCAGGTACGCAAAGTGGTTGCTGTACTCGATGTTGCCAAACTCAATGTTGCAGCGCCCGTCCTTGGTGACCAGGCGGGATGTGCAACTTTGGTGTCCGTGGAGCAGCCGCAACATCCTGGAGCTGCAGGGGGCAAACGCAGGAGTTAGTTCAGAGCATCGAACAGTCGACCAAGTTTTACCAATTTGGCTCATGGGGGGGGGATTCACAATCTCACAAAACACTACTCCTTACATCTGTAATGTTTCGGTTCGGAGAAGGAAAAGTTCTTCATTGTGGGAATAAAAATAAAACAGAATAAACATGTTTCACACCGTTTCATTATTATTCGGTTACAACGGCCGAACAGTTGAGGAATTTGTTTGTGGTCTTTTTGGATGGATATACGTCCCTGTACCTTTAAGGATTAGCTTTACAGATTAAAACCGACGATAATAAAATCCAGCTCATGAAACTTCATTATCTCCAAAAACACACTGTTACTTTGAGTCACTTCCACTTTCTACATTAATGCCGAATGTGTTTTCATCCACAGCTGAAACAAATAGTCCCAGATAAATGCACCATATTCCCGTCTGAGCGACATTTTAAAAACTACATTTTGCCTCATAATCAGATTTTAACCTTGATTTCCCTTTAATTGTTCATGTATTTATTGATGATATACCGTGAGGTGTCCTTGGGTGTGTGGAAAAGTGACGTGAAATAAAAAGTATTATTGTTGTGACCAGTTTTCTAAAGAGTTGAGTGGGATCCTCTCGGGGCTGAATGTCACAGACAGAGCTGGGATGTTGAGCGAATTGATGGACGGTCTAATACTGTCTAGGTTTTGTTCTTTATACATAATTTATTGACAAACAGAAAAATACACAGCCGCTTTAGGCCCAATGTGGGAAACACTGTCGGAACATTTGATTACACAACCTGGAGTTTAGCATGAAAATGTGACGGCTCAGTTGTTTGTATTTTTCCAAGAACACGTAGAGCAGCTCGAGGCGTTTGAACGTCGGAGCGATTAATGGGTGACATGGGTTCACATGTGATGAATAAGAATCCAGAGCATGAAAATGAACAGAGCACAGAACACGTGACGGTAAATCTAATTTCCCCCTTTTTTCCAGTCATTACAGCAGAAGCACCGTGTGTTTGTTTAGTACAGAACAGTGAAGGGAAAGATATATAATTGTATTTGTGTTATAATGTGAGTTCTGTACAGTGTGAACCACGTTTCTCTGAGTCACTCACATAACAGACGCTGATCCAGATTCACATTCAAGAAACTTGAGAAACTTCAGAACTGAAATAAAGATTTTTGGATACATTTTATCGCACTTTAAGAATAATTTTATTGATAAAGTGTTTTTCAAATTTGTTAATAACTGTCTTCAAAGTGTCTGATCCCACAAGAGTTGAAGTAACTTAATAAACTAACTAACTCAAATCCTCGTTATGTCCTCGTTGAGCCTCTTTATATCTTTATAGTCTTTATTCAATGTTGTCGAAGTCTCTTTGTGCTCCTGCTGTTTTTTCCCCTGTGATTAAGATTAAATTATGTTTTTTTCAGAAATGCTGATGTCAACACATTCCTTGTTTCTTTGTATTTCTGATACACAAAAGTTCAATTTCACATTCAGCTGTAGACCACAGAGAGAAATTCTCTTAATTAGTTAACATGTTAAAGCAACTTTCCTCTAAGCAGCTGTAAATACTTCAGTAAAGACAGTCCTGTTTGAAATGAGACTAAATGCACAGATATCACAAATACTTGAAAACTCACTCTGTAGTGTAACAAGAGAAAAGTTTTACAGCCTCAGTTGAAAAGTTTGGTTGGAACGTACCTGGGAACTGAGACCATGGACCCCGACTGCTCACTGCAGCTCTGCTGGAACTTCTCCTTTCTTTTCAGCAAGTGGCCGTGGAGGCGTTGGAAAGATTTTAATCCACAGTGAAATGTCCTAATCCCAGCCACATGCCACCATGTACACTGCCTCCATCCAGACACAGGGACCAGCCACAGAGCTGCCAGGGGACGTCGGCTGTGTCTGACTGGCAGAGCGACACTCTGCACTACTCCACTGAAACCAGTGAATTCACCATGATGGAGTCATGGTGAGGACGGCTGCTGCAGAAAATGTTCTGGAAGCAGAGTTTGGGGAGAAAAGCCTTCAGAGCTTTTGTGTGGCAGAAGGTGAATCCATTGAAGGGGCTAACGTGGCCGGTGGAGCACCCATGCTGTTTTTGTTTTCAACCCTGAGAACATTTGGGATTTGCATCGGGCCTCACAAAGAAATCCCTCAATTGCATGTCCCCCCCCGGTCCCCATCCCCCCCCCTTGTCCAAACTGGAAGGCTGCCTCACATTTGCATTAAAATGAAGAGCTGCAGGGACCACAGTGTCTTTGCCACATTCTGCCGGCTGCACGAGGAGCATATTTCCCTGATCTGTTATGATATGAAAGAGGCCTCGCGTGGAGAGGATGCCCCCCAGCGATGGACGCAGATGCCACTGATGTGTAAGTGACGGGAAAATTGGATGATTCAAGATGCAGACTGTGTTTCTGCTGAACTGACGCAACTGCAGAGGCTCGGCTGCATCAATCTGAGAGACTGGTGAAACTTTTACAGTCGTCTCAGGTGCATCGTACACAAAAATAACATCCAATCAAATACTGCACAGCACACTGTATTCTGCAGACTAGATAGATGGATGGATAGATGGATAGATGGATAGATAGATAGATGGATAGATAGATAGATAGATAGATAGATAGATAGATAGATAGATGATAGATAGATAGATAGATAGATGATAGATAGATAGATAGATAGATAGATAGATAGATAGATAGATAGATAGATAGATAGATAGATAGATAGATAGATAGATAGATAGATAGATAGATAGATAGATGATAGAGAGATAGATAGATAGATAGATAGATAGATAGATAGATGGATAGATAGATAGATAGATAGAATAGATAGATGGATGGATAGATAGATAGATAGATAGATGATAGATAGATAGATAGATAGATAGATAGATAGATAGATAGATAGATGGAAAGATAGATGAAGATGAGGATAGATAGATGGATGGATAGATGAAGATAGATAGATAGATAGATAGATATAGATAGATAGATAGATAGATAGATAGATGGATAGATAGATAGATAGATAGATGGATAGATGGATGGATGGATGGATAGATAGATAGATGATAGATAGATAGATAGATAGATAGATAGATGGACAGATGATGAGATAGATAGATGGATGGAGTAGATGGATGGATAGATAGATAGATAGATAGATAGATAGATAGATAGATAGATTAGATAGATAGATAGATGGACAGATAGATAGATAGATAGATGGATAGATGGATGGATGGATAGATAGATAGATAGATAGATAGATGATAGATAGATAGATAGATAGATAGATAGATGGACAGATAGATAGATGATAGATAGATAGATGGATAGATGGATGATAGATAGATAGATAGATAGATGGATAGATAGATGGATAGATAGATAGATGGATAGTGGACCTTTAAGTCCATGTGCATCGTGCTTTAGTCATGAAAGCTGTTTCTTATCAGCGTAAAATCTCTTTCTCTGACTTTTTCTTTTAGCAATAAAGAAGGTTTATGATTTTCTCCTCCAAACTTCACTCATACAAGTTTTCAAAGGTCAAAAACATCTGATAAAAAAAAGCCAAGATTTTAGAAAAGTCTAAATTATTAACACATATTCGTTTCTTTTCATTCTTCCCTTGTCTTTGACTATTGTGGAGATAAACTCACTGTTAAATCAGCGTGTGCATAAAGTACCAGATGTGACGTGAGTGTAATTGTTCACATACTTGCTGTGTACTGCACGTACCACTGGAGTATTCCACTGGAGGATTCACACCACTGAACTCAGGATTCTGGATTTGTATTCTGTAAATAAGAAACATGGTGACCGTGGGAGGTCACATGTTTATTTCCCCCAATAATTGAATCATCTAAAGGTCATTTTCATGTGTGAGTCTCATTTTTCCAATTTGAAAAGCTACTTGTTGGTGCATCTTTAAATTATTATCACGAGTATAGAATCAGATCTTTTCCAGTAAGTAATTGTTCCTGACTTAGTATCATCACATCTTTTATTAAATCCATGTGTTAAATGTTGTGATGCTCTGTGCCGGTTCCTTGATTTAAAGGAGATCAGCACAGAAATGGCTCCATCTGGTGCAAGGTTCCTGAACAACTGTAATATTGTTGTTGCACATCTGTAGAACAATTTAAAATGATCTATCTGAATGTATGTGCACCGACGCCCCCTCTTTAAAATGTCCACAAACCATCACACAAGTTACAAATAACATTCTTTATTTTAACATTTAACATTGTGAACTTGAGAACCCACACGTAAAAAAATAAAATAGTCACATCTTATTTCAGCTTCCTGGCAAGAAAATGATAATTAAATAAACAAGGTCATTTATTGTTCCTGAGTCCAACATTCTGTAGATTAGTATTTTATCCCAGGTAAATAAATAAAAGTAAGTGTTTTTCTTGTTTCTGGGTGATTTAAAGCTTTTGTTTTCACAGATAAACAGTAAAATCAAATAGAAAATTGAAGCATCCACTAGCATCCACACATTATTCAATTTGCTCAAAGACAATGAGTCATTTTGTGAAACCCAGAATAAAATAAATAAAGAATTCAAACCAAATAAATTAAAATAAGCAAAATATTCCAATGATTTTAACAGGATATGGAAAAGAAAGTAAGTCAGTGATCGAGGTAATATTCAGAAATGAGGCCAATTTTTACATAAAAATGTCAAGATGAAATGTATATAAATAAACCCTAATTATCAATCTATTACCAATTGGTAAAATATGATGTGACTGTATACAGTATGTACACTATACAATGTACAGTTGACTATACAATGTACCTGAATGTAACAAAAATACCTTTGAGTATAATATAAATCATTACTGTACATTAATGAGGTTTAACAAAAACTGGGTATTGTGAAGCTTTTGTACACGATTGTATTATATAGAGATACAATATACATTATACAATTGTTCCCCCCCAGAGGACGACTCAAGAACTTAAAAAAAAAAAGGCCTCGTTATCTCAAACGTAACACGATTGATTATAGGAACATTATAGTCATCATGTCGTTGTTGTAAAGCCGATCGATAACAAAACATCTTGTAATTTCTTGTGCTGACGAAAACGTTGAAGTCACGGCTGAGATCTGGGAACACTGAGGCACAAGTCAGGTTAAACGAGCACATAAAAGGATATGGATGTGAAATTGAAAGCAACTGAACACCAGAACCCTAAAAACCGTTGCTATTGGACATCGCCTGGAACAGTATTGATCAGCTGAGAACGACAGAACCAGACTTCAGTGATTAATTTGGAACAAAGTTAACATTACTGACAGGGAAAACATTCACCGCTATGAAAATAAAACCAAGGTTGTCATCCTTTGTCACCGGCCGCAGAGCGAACGGGATTTTCCACGTCCTCTACACGATGTTCCTTTCCAGCATCGGCTCCTGGGCCAGGATCCGTCTGAAGTTGAATCCACTCAGGTCCAGCGTTTTAAAACCTCCGTCCAGGATCAGCTCGGCCACGGCCCGACCCACGGCGGGCGAGTGCTGCAGGCCGTGGCCGCTGAAGCCCGTGGCAAAGTACATGTTGTTGACCAGAGGGTGGATACCGATGATGCCGTTCTGGTCGAAGGTGTTGTAGTCGTAGTAGCCGGCCCACGCGCTGGTCACCTGAGGGCGGGAACAAGACAGAGGGGCCATAAGTACCAGAAATCAGCCTCCTGGTTTTAATTCTGCAGTAAGTCATGAAATTGGAGAAGTAAGTTTTGGTAGCACATTTAAATTAAATCTAATATATAAAGTGAAACAAATAAGTTAATATAACAAGAGATGAAAACTGTTTTTTTGGTATCTGGTACAACTTGTAACTTCTCTCAATTAAAACGATAACACAAGACCTAAGTTGATGATGTCATTCAGCAGCGTGGGATCACGGGAGCTGTCTTGACTCGATTGGAGTTTTAATCACGTTACGCAGCAAATGGAAATGAGTAATCCAGATCCTTAGCGAGTGACTAATACAAACAATGACAGCTAAGAGTGGGTTTTTCCTTTCGTCATACGTTGTTTGCAGCAGAAGTTATGACACTGAGAACAAACTAACTTCAAAAACGACCAATATTGTCTAAAGTAATGTTGGGAATCCTTGAGTGCACTGGACGTGTAGAGTTATTAGAACAGAGGAAGACATCGCAGCTTCTACCTTGAGCTTCTCAAAAGCAGGAACCCGATGAGCCAACGGCGGCCAAATCTTGTCCTCAAAGAAACTGTGATCCACCTCTAGATTACTGATATCCGGCTCCTCTGCCTGAGGGGAAAACAAATCATCAAAACAATTAGATATTCCATCAAACAGGTTATTTCGTATGTGTGGAACAAGTCGAGGAACAAACCTCATCTGGTGACGCACCGGCGATGTAGTTCCCTCCGAGCCCCTCTCTCCTGAAGTACACTCCTGAGTAATCGACCAGGAAGGGGGTGTCCAGACCCGGACCGTCAGGGCAGTGGAACACATACACGAACCTGGAAGAATCCACAGGCTTCAGCATGAAGTCAGACTTTGGATTCCCTCAGAGCTACGTATAATGTATTTCAACGTTCAGTTAATTCAATTTTCGTGGTGGAGTCTTTGGCGTGAAAACGGTCAGAGTTTAAACGCTTCCCCTGAGGTTCTACTCATGTCTGAGCGGGAGAGTAGTTGGATCCGTCCTCCGGCTCCGTGACGCAGCGTGAGGAGGATTTACTGAAGGTTTTTAAAGATGAAGCTGAAGCTGGTTTTCGTGCCAAGTCCACAAGTCGAAATGTGTGTGACAATGAGGTTTTTATTAATAACTAGAAGGGAAGAGCTCATACTTCCACCAAAAATTAATGGGCTGTTCATTGGGTCAGTCTCCACAGAACGTGGAAAGTGTAAAATAAATAATTATGGACCAGAAGTCAAGCCCCCGGGTGAAGAAGCCCTGGTTAACATCTGGTTTCCTTCAGTTTCATACTTTGGTTGGAACATGACACAGGTTTTAAATTACATTTTAACTTGGTGAACCCAGTGAATCCTGTATATGGAGAGAATTACATTAAAATTCTACCTTAATGATTTGGGGCAGTGAAGCGCTCTTCATCGCTTTTCCTCTTCTCCGGCAGCGAGTTGTAAGAAACGGTGACTCCGAGGTTGAAGTGCCGACTTAGTGTTGTGTTTGAGGGGCTTAGGGGTTCGGATTATTCACATGCAGTTCATCAAATGTGGAAGTAAACACCCTCGAAATTAAAGCTGACAGTCAGCGCTATGAAGTTGGACAGTTTTCCAATTTACTGGAGCGCAGAGTGCAGATGAAACTGCCAGAATACTAATGAGCTGTGCCGTGCGAGGCTCCGACAGCCAAAGGAAACCAGACATCTTGACAGCACCACTCGTTATTTAAAGGAAAAACTATAACCATCAAGTCGATGACCAACCTTTTCCGAGGCTCGACGGGCAGAGGAATTCCAGCGATGGTGCCTTTAGGGCCGAAGCCGATTCCCATGATCTGTGCCAGTTTAGAAGAAAAGGCTCCCGCCGCATTCACCACAATGGCACATTCCACCGGCTGGTACTCCAGGCTGTTGGGCATCTGCACCTGCTCGACACAAGCACACACCCATCATTCAGTGGGATGGTCCTGTGGTGGGGAGTCGGTGAAGCGAAGCACTTCCACATCTTTCGGGGGGGATGTTAACCTGATCAATGCTCTTTGCACATATTTCAGAGATGTTTCATTAGAGATGAGGAGATTTTTTAATGTTAAAGAAGCTTTTGTTATTTATTATTAGATGTTAACATGCAAATTAAAAGGGTTCTTATTCCTTTTTTTTATCAAGACAGATATAAAGATGATCAAATGTGCCTCATCTTTAAGAGTTGGGAGGAATCTGAAATAAAGCAGATTATATAAACCATAATATATCAAAGTAATCGATTGACAGACAAAAACTTGAACTTAAAACTTAAATATTTATTTTTAAGTTTTGGAACTGTTGGTTTACCCCCAAAAAACTGTTTGAACATTTAAACTCTGAGAACTCAGGTAATAAGGATTTGTCAATATTTTCTCACAATTTATAAGATGATCTATTAATCAAAAAGACAATCTATTGATTTACAGATATTAAAAATAAAAATATGAGTTTGTGAACTGAGATCATATAAATAAATTACAGGTTTATATAACAGAAGACAGAATCTTCCTGCTACATCAAATGTTTTTGTTGACTCTGGATTATAAATTCTCACAGTCCGACTTACTTTCACGGATTTTATTCTCTTCAAAGCCACATTTTCACCCTCGGGAGTCGTCGTCACATTTACTGTGTATTTAAAATCTGTGGAGGAGAAGGATCTAGTTAAAATACAAACTCATGCGTCACAGTAAACACAGACGGGCGTTAGACTGCAGGAGTTTGTGTTGAAATCAGTTATTGTTTAACACGTCTGCCTCTCTGAGATAACTGTGATACTGGCAAACTGGAGGAACTCAACTTTCTAAACGAAACCCACCTGTCACTTCTCCACAGCACTGGATCACTCCCATGGAGACGGCCTTCTTTCTGAAGGCGTTCAGCAGAGTCCAGGGGTCAAACCAGCCCTCGTTCTCCAGCCCTGGAAGGCAGGACGAGTGGAAGTGATTGTTAGAGATGTTGGATGAGTTGATGCATCCACATATCAGGTGTTGTGACATAAAGAAGCTCATGCATTCATTGAAACCTTCTTGAATTCACAAAGAATAAGAGAACTACTTCTCAAAATGATGTTTTATAGTTTTATTGGCACTCACCATAAGAAGCGAGTGCCACCCCGTCTGAGTTGATCCATGGAAACTTCTCCTTTAGTTGTGTGGGAGAGAGAAGTGAAACTTTGGCTCCGGCATACCTGGGATCAGATCATTGGATTAATGACCCGGTACTGACACCTCGGTTCCTCAACTGAAAACCTCCTGCATGAATTTTCTGAATAGAAATGTTCTCTATTCGCAGTTTCCCACAAGATGAACCTGATTTCTGTGGCACAGTTCTACCGAATGAAAAGGAGTCAGCACCTCTGGGTGCTGTAGTTCTGCTCCATGATGTGAGCCACCTTCTCACTGGCCAGGAAGAGGTACCCTGACTGATTGAACTGCAGGTCCACGGGGTCTTCGTTCATCACGCCGAGGTGATCCTGAGAGGGACCAGGGAGGAGACGGACACGGGATGAAAAAGATTTAAACAGCGAAACGGGGATGCATCATGCAGCCTCCAGCTCATACACAGATACAGTGAGTTCTACTGAGAGCTGCAGCAGAGGTGGTCCTATAAATAACACTCGTCCTCCGGGTGGTACAGAAAAGACAATACGGTTATTATAGGAATAGTTTAACATTTCTCACATCTGTCCGTTAACTATAAGCCAACAACCAACAGCCTGTTAGCTCAAGTGAACTAAGCCTAAGAGGGTTCTGCTCCAAGCTAAACAGCATACCTGCCATTCTACAGTATTTATAATATTTACTAACCCATTTAAGTGTTTAACATTTTATTGTAAAGGATTCATAATCAAAACCTTGTAAATAACTCGAAACCCTGTAAATAACTATAAATAAAAAGAGAACACAATTACAAATATATATATATATATATAACTTGAATGAAATGAATAAACACAAATGCTCGTCTTTTGACCTACATTGATGTTCCTCATGAAGTCTGCAGAGGCCAGGGACAGGTGGATGTTCTCTGGCAGGGAGAACTGCTGTCGGATCCCCCCAGCAGAGAGCACTGTGGAGGCCTGGGAGTACTGGGAGAAACACAGGCAGGAGGTGGTGGTTAATGAGGAAAGGATCTGCTGAGCATTACACTCACTTTCACTGAGATCTCAGGGATTTCACTCAGGAACTTAATAGGAGATAAATGCAGTGTTTTGACTCATCTCTTTTTAATGGATTTAGTGTTTCTGATATTTTATGTCAATATTATTAATTCAAAAAAAAAAAAATAGCTTCCATATCATTAACCCAGTGACTCCAAAAAAAAGTCAAATTGTGTTGTGACAGGACACACTTCTTTTTATTAGATTATAGTTTATCCTCTAATTTATATGAATATGAATATTTTTCAATACCTTCCATGTAATGTTACCCACCGACTCCAAACCAATACTGAGTTGTATTATGACCTCAGACAAATATGACACAGCTCTTTCTTGAACATTTCTGTGCTTCTTATAATCTAAATGAACAATTTTATGGAAGAACTTTATTGTCTTCCAACAGACTTTATGCCATGTTACACAATTCAAACTCAATTTAATTCAAAACAACTCTATTTGTCTCTTAAAACAAGAAAGGAAACTTAAAGTGTGTGTATATGAATGTTAAAAGGACGGTGAACAGGGTAACAGCTGTTAACAAAACTGATCGTATAAGAACGTAGATAAATACTGAATGATTAAAGTGATCGTAACACAGATATAGATTATGTACAGTTAAGGTGAATATGAATATATGTACAGGACCAGGCAGCAGCAGATGAATGAATATATATGCAGCAGATGTTCTATGACTAGATGATAATACAGTTAAGTATGAGTTTAGAGTCAGTGGATCAAATGTCTGGAATATGATTTTGCTTGTATTTTGGATGAGGATGAAATGTAACAGCAGGTATCTGGCTCCTCACCGTTGTGTCCTTCTCCACCACCACCACCTTGACCTCTCCGGGCACCCGCTCCTTCTGCTTCAGCCAGTAGGCGACGGACCAGCCCACCACGCCGCCGCCAACGATCACGATGTCGGCCCTCTCCGGGGGGAGGTTGGGGTTCAGCTCGAAGGGGCTCCAGCCGCTGCCTGGAAGAGCCTCCGCCGCCTTCTTCCTCACGGCCGCCAGCTGCACCTCCAGGTCTGGGCCGGAAAAGTCAAGATTCAACATCCATCCATCTTTGCATTGAAGATGTTGACTCACACTTTAGCACCCAACACATTTCTATAATCTTTAGCTGCTGTTCTTCCATTCGGTGCATGTTTTCATTCATGTATTAGAGAATAGACAATAATACACAACTTTACATTCAGAAATCCCCAAATTATTAAATGATTTGTTTCTACACACATATTTTCAACTTGTATGTCAGAACTTAAACTATCTCAGAAACTTTTGGGATCCTCTCTAATATTCGGCTTAGCTCTGATCCTTAAACACTCATTTTATTTAGTTTAATAGGCGACATAAGTGTTAAACAGCCCAAGGATCAGATGTAATAGTTTGTAATTAAACTAAATAAAACGAGTATTTGAAGATTATATCTATGCCGAATTCAAAAGAGATTATTAAGTAGTTCTTACATAGTTTCACTTGTGAAATACAAGTTGAATTTATGTGTGTAGAAACGAATCCTTGTATAATTTGGGGGTTTCTGAGTGTAAACTTGGGTATTATTGACGTGTTGAGCAGCCGGACTTTCCGCTCGATGTCCCCGCACCTTTGTAGAAGTCATTCCGCAGAGATGCTCCGGTGTTCAGGCCCTGACGTGGCGCTTTGCCCCCCCTCAGCCCCGGGTGTCGTTCTGTCACCGGACCGGAGGAGAGGAGTCCACGAGCGGTCCGCACGTTAGCATGTAGCCTCCGACACGCTAGCATCGCTGCTGTGGGCTAACTAGCTTTTGCGGGCTAACTAGCTAGCTAAGGGCTAGGTGCAGACTGTGGGCTGGACAGCAGCGGGAAACGGTGCAAACCACAGAACCGGGATTGAACACACGACACCAAGCTGCAGCTCACTTCTGTGGAAATGTCACGTGTGAAATCTGAGCGTGAGGTCAAAGAGAATTCTGTGAAAACTGACAAAACCACGAGATACACCGGCAATATCCGGCTGTCCTTCAAAATAAAAGCACAGGTTTCTACATGACTCCCCCAATGTAATGTTTAAATGTGTGAATTTATGATTTTAAACAGAGAAGGTGTATTTATGATAAATGCATTTTCATATGGTTGCATATAACATATTTAAATTGTTGATTAATCTAAATATTGTCTTCATAAGTTCATGACTATATATACAAGTCAATTAAATATCAAATCAGGTGAAAAATATCCAGCTTCAAGGTGATGATTCATATTTTGTCTGATCAACAGTCAGACACCTGAAAATATTCACTTTACATTCATGTAAAGATATGATAATAAATCATTAGTCCCACAATGGGGACATTTTCCATATTACAGCAGCAAGAGTCAAAAAGAGGCATCAGTAAGTAACACTTAAGTGTAAGAATGATAATACTTTAGTGAAATATAGAAAATACAAATGGAATAAAAACTAAAGTGTTGGAAAATAAACATGGCTAAATGCTTGGGCTGTAATATTTTGTGGTCATGTTTTTGCAGTTTTGTTCACTTGGACACTTGGAGTCTCCACGTGTAAATAAACATATGTAGGCTATAGAAAGAGCATGTTTGAGAGAGAAGATGTTTACATGTGGACAAGAGAGATTTTATTAATGTGAAATTAAGTAAAGGGAACTTTATATAAAACCATGTTTATTTCCCTTTGTGAGACTGTAAGGTGATATCTGGTAAACTCCGCAATGGGTGATCAAAACTGTCTACAAGTGAAAAATAGAATACTTGTTCATATCATACTTATTTTCTGATACATACTACTTGCAGACATTGTAAACCTGCCTCCACACTGATAAAGTCTGGTGAGCTAAATCAGGGACAATGATGGGATTAAGTCCAAATAAATAGGTTAATCAGAATATTGACAACAAACCAAACCAAACTGGAAAAAAAATATCACCAAGACTTGCAAGACTATATATATATATAACCAGCAAGTGGCAGTTTTGCATATGGCTAAGAGGAATAAACTGAACCTGAGCAGGAGATGAATCAAATTATGCTGAAGTTTCTCACCATGAAATAAAATGTCACGTCTTTGAGCAAATGTATTTTATTTTGAAAAGTACTCTTGGAAACGTGGTGATACTCCCGCTAATTTGCACCCGGTTACAATCGGAGGTGTTGGCTCGTCATGTCACTCAGGACCAATCACAGATGAGGAAGAACCCAAACATTTGCAGCTTTCAGAATGACAAGAATTAAAGTACAGCAATAATTTGATCTAAACATTAATAACCTTTGTCTTTATCATATTTTATTATAGTTGATAGAAGTAGAATCTTTTTTATGACCCTAAGGGGAAAAAACTACAATTGTGATGCTAATTTGTACTTCTACTTCTAGTTTGACCGGATGTTTGTTTGTGTAGTCAAATTTCATATGTAATGTTTAATGGGTGGAAAGTATAATTTGAACCATATTTTACGACCTGCGACACAGAATACAAATAGAAAGATGTGAGTTCTCATTCGAGATTTTACATCCTCACCATAGAAAGGCTCTCATTTTATAAATATAAACCTTCATATGACAGTTATTTAGGAAAAGTCTGAAATATTTACACTTGCATTCCTTAAACTGTTTGAATCTGGCTCTGTCTCACTGGGAATCTTTGGAGATGTTAGGTATGATGAGAGATGAAGTTATTCTCGGATATAAATGAGAACATTTAAAATAGAATTAAAATTCCTTTTTTATTTGAATTTATCTTAAGATACAAGTTTGAAAATATTCAGACTGAAATGTAATTCTTCAACACAGTCTATGTAAAACGACACAAATAGCTGTAATTTGTTATTCAGCTTTTCTCGCTCAGTAATGTTTTTAAGTTAAAAAATGAAATAGTAATAATCTAGGCCTTGTCCTTGCTCGGCCGGCTCTGTGGAAGGAACTCTACGTTCTGGATCATCAGCTTCTCCAGATCCCTCTCCAGCTCTCTGACTCGGACCAGGGAGCTCAGCAGCGTCTGACCTTTGGTCTCCAAAGCTTTCCTCAGCCGTTCTGCTCTTTGATCTGAGTATTGTCACTTTTCAGCTCCAGGTACTTCTCCACCATCTCCTGCTTGCTGATATCCTGCATTCTCTCCACATGCTAATTTTCCACTCCTTCTAAAAAGTTGCTCTGGAGAAACTCGTGCCATGTCACCTCAGTGCTGAAGTCAGGCTCCTCGTGGTCGTCCATCAGGAACTGTGTGGTGTTCTTAGGGGCCATTGATGACAGTGAAATAAGTATATTAAATAGAAAACAAATATTATATAAGCTATGGACAACCTGATAAAAATAAGCAGTTGTTGTAAGTCTGTAATAAATGTAAATATATCAAATATATTAGTCATAGTATCAATATGAATGACTTTATTATTATTATTGTTGTTGTTGTTGCTATTGTTATTATTATTATTAGTATCATTATCATTATCATTATCATTAGAAGTAGTGATAGAAGAAGTACTAATGTGATTTTGTATTATTATCATTCAAATGTTTAGACTGATGAACTGATACACTACTACGACTAGTAGAATTAGTCATAGTATTAATATGAATGACTTTATTATGATTATTGTTGTTATTTTTAGTGGCAGTATTTGTATAATTATTATTAGAAGTAGTGCTAGTAGTAATTGTAGAAGTAGTATAGTCTACTTTTAAATAAGCATTTAAGTGTAAAACTTTTATTCTTTTAAAAACCGGCTTTACTTTATCAATACTCAGCTTTTATTGTGAATATTGTTTACGGAAGTGAGTCCTGTGCGTCCCAGCTTTTACTTTGGAGACCGGATGTGTGCTGTGTTGCCGTGCCGGGCTTGACGCCTGTGTTTTCTGTTCCCCGGGGCCACAATGTTTTCAACGGGACTCAACTTACTCCTCTCCGGACTCTCCATGGCCGCTTGATCCGGCCCCGACCGCCGCGTCTCCGCGTTAACGCTTCCTCCGGACGTCCACGCAAACTTTTTCCCTCCCCCCCAGATAAACTCTCGTCCTCCGGGTGGTTTTTATGTCAAGGACCGAGGATGCAGCCCCCACCGAGAAAGGTGAGTTTTCTCCCGCTGTAGCCTCCGAAGCTAACGGCCAACTGCTGCATATTTAACGGCTGGAAGTGTTCGCTTTGTTGCCGCTCCGCCGGCTCCAACGACCCACTTGCGTGGTTTTTTTTTTTGTTATCCCCCGCAAAACATCCACCACCGCGTTTTCCCGGGAGGTTTCACCCGCTCCCGCTGTTTCCCCCGGAGCCAGGGAGCCTGTTGGGGGAAAAACTCCCCCATGTGCCTGAATGTTTTTTGGGGGAGAAAAGCTCCCGTTAACGTGCACCCCCGGTTCCCCCAGCGAACCTCCTGCCAAACGTCAGTCAAAAATACGCGAGTTTTAACAGCGGCCTGCGTTTAAAAAGTGCGCAAGAATTCTCAAGTTCTCCGCACTTTTTGCGAACTAATTTCCCCGAAGTGTTGCGTTGCATCGGCGCACAAACGCCCCACGAAGCGTCACTTGAGTCCGGGTAAATATCCCTTTAGTTCCCACTGCTCCCGCTGCCTTCCGCGCTCCGACTGTGGAAGTTAAAAAGTTACGAATTCACGCAAATGAATCGCAGTTTGCGTTTTTGACGTCGCCGATTTTTAGAGCGGTGTCACATTTATGTAACAAACATCAAAGGAAGCACATTATCTGTCATTAACGCACGTTTCCCGCTGCGGTTACTGTAAACCCGCAGATTTCTGGATGGGGTTTGGCGCGTTCGTTTCCTCGTACAATTGGGGAAAAAAGTAAGAAAAGCAGATGAAGTTTTTGCAGATTGAACATTTTATAGTTGGAATAAATAGTTTGACGTGTTTTAATTAGGAAAAGAAATAAACGCAGAAGCACAAATCTCAGCAGAGTCTGGTCCTGTGTGAAAAAATGCTGCTGTGGGATCATATTTCAATAACATGGCTCTGCAGCTCAGAAAGTGGACGTTTTCTTCCACAGGACGTTCTGCAAACGGTTTGATGTTGATTACAATCAAATAAGATGTGTTTGATTATTAGTAAAGGCTTTTATGGACTGGAAGGATTGTCTGTGTTGTCCATAATGTTGTAGTTTTGGGAACATTTGGATTTTATGGAGTAGAAATACTTCAAATCTACGTTGTTTTACTGTTGGTGAGCGAAATTATTCTAAAATTGAATCCACACTTTTCTCGTGAAGTCAAAGCAGAAACTCTTTGAAGAGGTGATTCCAGCTGCAGGCGTCTTTACACAGACGTCATTTATGTCCGTTGGAATAATTTGACATTTAACTTTTTGTGTACTCTTGTACTTTATGGATTTGACATTTAAAAATTCTGGAAGTGAACTATGGAACTCACTGTTGTTAACATTTACATCTCCATTTTTAGTTGTGATTGTCTGGGTCGTAAATAAAATGAGGATGTCACAATGTGTCCCTGTTGACAGCACTGTTCATAACTCATCTGCCAATTAGAAAGTCAGGGAGGTTGAAGCTAATTTTCACTAATACTTATGGATTTATAAATAAATATTGAAGATATATATCCTTCATGAGCTGTTCACACGAGAGGATGAGTGAAGTTTTCCCATGTGGCTTCAAATATTTAATGATTCAGATCCATTGCGTCATTGTTTATTATCCTGTTCCAGCTTAATGTGGTTCTTTACTGAGTGTACAATATTTTGAACTGTTCACTATCAGGTGTCTCTCTCTGTCTGTGGAGATTAATAACTTGATAATATCTTGCTTCAGCCAATTAATATGTCTAAACACCCAGCGTATTTGCTTTAAAGTAGTTTTAAAGCAGATGTGTTGCAATCTTTTACTTTATTTCTTCTTTTTACTAAAGACTGAGTCATTATATCATCTGAGTTTCATCATCAGTGTGATGCTTTTTATTTCCTGGAATTCATCAGTTGTTTGTTCTACAAAACGTCCGAAAAACATTTCCTGAAACCCAAGAGGAGTTTGTCCAAATTATATAAAGGTCAGAAACCTACAAATCTTCAGTTTATTAAGACAAAAACAAAGTTTGGAACAAGTATATATTTGTTTTTATTAGAAGGAAAATCAATTCAAAGATAATTCAATCATCTATATAGTTTCTTATCATTTATTTGGTGAAAATTAACGTATGTTGTAATTTTAATAAAACAAAATTCTTTCTGACAAACACATGTAGCAAGACGGCTCAGCGCTTTAAAGATATCTGCTGTCATCCGAGGTTGACGTCCAACACCAGCTGCTGTAACTGCTTCTCATGTGATTGAAAGAGCAAAGTGTGAATGTTACAGGAGGTTAAATGTTCTATATGTTTCTTGTTGTTAACACAAATCTATGGAAGTATAATCTGTGCAGCCAAAGCCTCATATATCTTATTCTTCTCTGCCATCGAGCTCAACGTTTAGCCGCATCATTGCACTGAGCCTAGTATATAACTAATGTTTTGCCCAAATACTATTGCCTTCCTTTGGGTTTCAAAAATCATAATACCTAAAAATATAAATATAACAGAAATGTAGTCTCTGAAAATTGATTTAGATTTGAACTATAATCGCATCAGATTTGATGATGTGAGGATTTGATCCCTTTTCTTTCTCATGCACGACACTTAACTTCAAATCTTTGGGGGAAAACAAGACTTTTGCACGACGCTGGGCTGTGGGAAATTAAAACGGTTGTCTTTTAATTCAAACGGTTAATTTATGAGTGAAGAAAATAAATAGTAGATTGATCAATAGAGCCCTAATTAGTTTTACTATCATGCCGTCAAAGAAAAGCATCTAAACCTCACATTTAAGAATATTTAAAAATAGTTTGCAATGAATGTTTTAGCTTAATTTCAGCTGAGATGATTTAACTTTAATTTGGCTCATGATTGAAATGAAAGGAAAGAAAACACTGCCAGTCGTCGGTAATGAGACCTGGTCACTGCACTTCATAATTTATCTAACGGCCAATTAGAATCCCACAGAGGCTGATTCTCACCTGGCCAGAGCTGCTGTGTGATAATGAGTGCAGCTCGTTTTCACCAACACCAGTTGTGAGCTCAGCTGAATCAACACTGGCCTCCGGAGTCATCGGTTTACCTGTGGGGAATAGTTTGTCAAACGGCCGTGTGGTTTTCAAACGGGAGAAATCCCCTCGTTCTCTGTGTGTCAGCCGAAGAAAAGATGTGCAACTCTCAAAATTGATCGTATTAATTCACGTTTTCCTCCTTCTCCTTCAGGTCCGGGTCACCCAGGAGCTGAAACACACTCATGCAGAGCAGATGAGCAGATTACAGATCAAACATCAGGCAGAATGTGACCTCCTGGAAGACCTGAGGTGAGCATGCAGGGGTCAAGCTGTAGTACAAGTACACGAAGTGGATTGAAGATTATTGTGTCAACCAGATTATACAATTTTTTTAGACTGGTCTTCTCACAAGTGAAGCTCTTTATGTGAGTGAAACATGAAATTACACCACTTCCAGTAAAGCAGAATATAAATTCAAGTTGCTTTTCCAACAAGCTGTTCTCAGACATGAACATTTGCCCTTTTCAGGAACATGCAGGCGACATGACGTATAAAATCCACTGCGGAACTGTGTTTTTGTCACAGACTGTAGATAAAGATGGGCGACATGTCTCCACTTCCTCCTACTACCCACAAATGAAGCTGTAATATCCCAAATGCGAAAGCTGCAGTCTTACTCATTTGGAGTCTGTGCAGTAGCGATCAGGGGATGCAGCCTAAGCACCGAGGTCCCGTCGATTCGCACACTTGACCAATCACAAGTCAGTCTCAGCTGTCAATCATGACGTTCCACCCCAGTTTTATTCAATCAAATAACTCATTAATACCACATTTATCAGAAACATGAACACTTGAAGAAAACTTTTTGAGAAAAATGTATTTGATGTGTACTTTGACCTTTTTAGTTTGGCCCACGTCCCATCCACCAACACGGAGGAGGCAGGGTTTAGGATCTATATTGCAGCCAGCCAGTAGGTGTCGGTTGAGATGCTTTGGTCTCATGTTCAGCGAGCGGTCATTTCGTCCATGTTTAAATACAGTCGATGGTTTTGGTTGACAGCACATTGACGCCGGCGCCAGCTCTTATCTTCAGAAGCTCTGGAATCTCATTGTCTTTCCGAGTCGACGTCTTCGTCAGCGTCTTCTACTCGTATGGCTCCTCTTTTTCATCCTGACATTTTTTATACTTCCAGTTTCACGTCAAACTCGTGCTTGCAGGAAAGGCTCCTGAAAATCGCTCTTCAGAAGTCAGAACAGTTTTATTTAGTAGTTGACATTTTTCTGTGATTGATCTTGAGCCCCTCATCATTTGTCCCAATTGTCTGTGCTCTTCTGTCGTATTAAATTTAGGCTTTTAATGTTAAAGCATCTTACGGCAGTGGATTAAAGGGTTAGACTTGTTTATGCACACACTCAATTAAAGCCAGACAGTTAGTGTTATACGCCTACCATTAGAGGAAGTTTGCTTTCCCACATACTTGACTTGATTTATTCTGCACTATCTCTCCGTGGCCCTTTGATTTTTTTTTTGAGTGAGTAAATATTTCTTCTTGGTCTCGTATCCAAGTCGTTGAGACGGGATGTTCCACAATCTAAAATATGGCTAATAGCTGCTAAAAGTCTTTAAATTGGAGGGTCAGGCAGAGTAGATAGTGGCCCTTGAGACACGCAGACAGCTGCAACACTGTGTTGAGATGCATTCTACAGGTTGAAACGCCAAAGGTTGTGGCTGTGTATTCAGCCTTAGTGTTGGGTTGAGTGGACAGCCCTCTGGCTCCCCACTTCCTGTTTGTGGCTGGTGGCAGCTCTGAACCTCCAAACAGCTGGAAGTTAAGGTCACAGAGAGCTGCCAGATGTTCTGACGGCCCTGAGATCACTCGTCGTGGGAGGCTCGGCAGCGTAACTCTGCCAGACACTATGTTCGACGTGCCTGGTCACAATCCGCCAGGGTCACTCCCCCAGATCGAGAAATGATTCAGCAAACTGGAAATGGCATCTGGTCGTCAGCAAAAGCTCCATTTGGGGAAAATGACAGGAAGCGAGAGCGGGGGGGCTGGTGAAAGAGGAACCTTTGGAAATGTGGAGGAAAGGAAGGGAGTGAAGGAAGAAAGGGAAGCTCCCAGGAAGTACGCCAGATTGTTTCGAGTCAGGGTGGAGCATGGCAGTCAAGTCTCAACATGTTTAATGACTTAATGATGATTTGGCTGCAGTCTAGTTTTTTCCCAGGGCACTGACCTCTTTTCTTTTCTTAGGCTTTTGTGTAAATTTAACTTGCAAAGCCATTTAGCTCGTTCCTGCTACTGTAAATCAAGCCTGCGACGGTTAAACACCATAATAAAAACAATATGTTCTGACATGCCTCACATTTCTCAGCACGTTCTATATGTATTTATGAAACCAGCCAAACATTTTCAGCTATTTTAAAACTCTCTCAGCTGCATTTTTGTCGGTCTGTTAGGATCAAGAAGGGCTTCTTTATAAACTCACAAGCTTTCAGAGGAAAATCCATCGTCGACGAGGCAGTAAAAGCAAATCCCTCGGCTGCTGCTGCTGCCTCAGTAAAACTAACAAAAATGAGACTAAATGATTTGGTCCTCAGCTAAAAACTGCGTTATTAGAAATATCCATGTTAATCATCACAGTAAAGGGCAAGTGAGAGGAAATGGTAGAATATAAATATATAAAATAATATATAGCTTAATTTCTAGATAGTGGGAGGAAGTGGAGACCATCTTTATTTGCAGTTTATGGTTCTGACTCATTGAGCAAACTATTCCACAGTCTCTTTTTTGCATAATCGATGAGGGAATGCAGTCATCAGAGCTATGGGGGAGTTGTCACTGCCATCTTTGAGTAATGAAGCACTTCAGCACGGAGAAACCATCACCAAATATCTTTCTGGTAGCTTGCATAGTTTTTGAGATACTAAAGTTGCATCATGTTTCCTGCTTCGCTCATTGCACATAGGAAACCATTCAAAAAACAAAAAGGAAATCAACCATTACACATATACAAGCGTGAAGGATCAGCAGTGTATCACAAAAAAATATGGTAGAAAATTGGAAAATAAAGATTTGGATAACTTGCAGGTTTGGGCAAACAAAGAAAAGTCTTAGCTTCATCTCTTAACCACCACGATAAATTGGCATCTAGTGTGTGTATAATGTTTTGTCCTAATATAGATATTTTGGTTATAGTCTCGTCATTTACTGTCATTTGAGGTTTTGCTATTGTTCATACTCACGTTCCCTTTTTTCCTTTTCTTCAGGAGTTTCAGCCAAAAGAGGGCAGCTGTAGAGAGAGACTACGCCCAGGTAAGTGATTCTGAACTCGCTGGTCTTTTCTCACAGTGTGAGTGTTGTTTGTTAACAACATCACTGCGCTGCCTTGTCATTTGTGTTTCTAAAAATACAGTTATTCTTTTTACGATATTGTCCAAAGACACCATATGACCGAGGGGGGGTTTAGGATGTGGGCCTAAAGAAAACCCTTAGTTCTCTTGTGGCCAGATAACTCGTGAGTGGGAACCAGCCACAGAGACAAACACCACAACAGAGAGAGAGTGATCCGCCGGCTTTGCTTCCTCCTCGCTGTGTTGTTTTTACCCGCAGCTTCCTGGAGACGTCAATCGGTCGTCTGAAAATCCTCCGCTCCTCCTGGGCTCTGTTCAGGTTTTGCAGCCGTGTGTGGAATGTCCACCTCCGGTGTGAGGAGAGGGGGCACGTCTGTAGTTATCCAACGAGCCACCTCACGTCTGCTTGCACATGTTCCTTTGGGCTTTGTTATTCATACATGAATAACAGTTATGCATAGCTATGTTTTCAATTTGACACGAGTCTGGTCTGTTTTGGTTCCTGAAAGCTGGTTTGAAATCCATGTGGAGCTGCTGTCAGCATCGTGACCGTAAGCCCCGAGCCAAAAGTGCAGTTTATTGAGAGTTAGATGGATCATGACCATGGACCGTTTGTAAAGATGGACGATGTGACAGCTCCCCAAAGATTTTTGATTGCCACCTCGTTATTTTCCCTCGAAGATGGTTTCTGTCAGTGTAGCTAGTTATCATCATACTGATGTCTGTCCAAGTGTTCATTTTCCCTGTAAGTTTGATTTAATTAGTTATTTAATGCTATAAAAAGTGGGTGAAATGTCCTGATTGACAGCTGAGACTCACTGAACCACTGACTCACAAGTGGTTGAGTGCTACTGTGCAGACTCCGGCTTATTAGGGATGTTTTTGATTTATTTCTGGATGCTGGGAGGAAGTGAAGAGGAGTCGTCTCTGATCATGACCAAGAGTTTAACATACGTGGACCTATAGCCTTAAAGATGAAGTTGAAGCAGAATTCAGACCGGAGGATTTCAACTGTTCAAAAAACAGTTTTACTGAATATTTGGTCCGGTAAAGGTTTGGAAAGTTGAGCCAGAGTTGACGGTGGAGCGGTGCAGGCGGAGGAAGCAGGAGCATCAGCTTGGCAGGAAAACAGACGAGGTGGCAGGCGGACAAGATTAAATGATGCTCAGGAAGGTATGAAAGAAAAACAAAACCACAACTTGAGTTTCGCGGTAGTGTTACTGCTGCTTTGGCAAACAGGATGATCAGACAGGGACTGAAGTGTAGAGCCGGCGGCGGGAGCTGATTAGTGGAGGTGCACTGGTGAATTGGCAGCAGGAGAGGACTGATTGTCCAGATACACATTCACACTCAGCCTGTTTATTTAAAAGTGTATTAAAATTGAACGAACAGCACAAATGCCAAGTGTGAGGCCGATAAAATAAACAGTTCTCAAGAACCACAGATGGATAGAGATTTCTGGAGTTGTTAGATGTTTTATTGCTGGTCTTTTATTAATGAAACACACAGGAGGTCAACCACACATCTTAAATTTACAGCAGCCAGTCAAAGTCTTGATAGATCATAAAGCTTTTCACTCATTAGGAGAAACTAATCATAAACACTGACGTCTGACTCTCGCTGTTGAAAATCTCTGATAACGATTTGTACCTTATTTATGATTCTCGTCCGGCTCCATGTAATCGTGTCACCTTGCATGAAAGATTAACATTGTCTCAGAAGGACGGAGAAGCAGACGTACGACACTAAACTCACACGAGAGAACCCCCGTGAAAGCAATTATATCATTGATCCAGAAGAATAATGCATCCGTAATTATTCCCATCAGTCGAGCACCTTTTTTTTTGCAGCACACTCCCTTGTAGACTAATTCCTGATTGGCTACATTGTCTATTTCAAATTGTTAACATGTGTCCGGCAGCTGTATCATCACTGTAGTTATCAGCTGGTTCATAGGCTGACAAGGAAGAGAAGACTTTTGAAGTTGTATGAAAGTGTTCTAGCGGCTCTCGGAGGGTGTAAAGGGCCGTTTTCTCAATTTGTGACAGTTGATTAATGAGAAATTAATCATTAGATTAATTAGTAATCAAAATAATTGTTGGTTGCTTCACTGAAATGGAAGAAAATCGTCTTAACTACATGCCTTGTTAGCTTGAATGGCGCTGTGTGTGTCTGAGTCGTGCTGGCTGCTAGTTACGGGATCAATTAGACACCCGCTGTCTCGGCTCCTCTGTGGATCTCCTGTGCTCCACGACCAGGGATGATTACAAAGGCCCAAGGTCCAACCCCTCCGCTCTAATCAAATTACTAATCAGAATTTATTCCTGCTGTTTGCATTGCCCTTGTTAATCGGTATTTACTCTTAAATAAATTCTAAATTTGCATTTAAAATTCAAGTTGTGGACATTCACTTTGTAAAATCTTCCAAGACTGTTAAACTAATGTGTGTATAATGAGCATTAATGGTTCTTAAAGGTTACTTTAGCCAAATAATTATTAAGACAGATCCTTGGGACCCCACAAGGTTTCTAAACCAAGTTGCTGTCAATTCACAGAGAGCTCAGATCTAGAAGAGGAGAGCTGCTGTTAACAAGTGTGACTGATAGAAGCATCTAACTCATAGAGGGGTTTCTCAGTTAGATATTAGATTAGTGGAAGAGGGATAAACATTTGGATGTAGGCAGTTAGAAGCCAGACGAGTCCCCTCGCCACCAGCTTAATTAGTCATAGAAACCTTATTAGAATAATATTCCTTCGGGCTATAGACTGTGACCCTTTAAACAGAGAGCTGGACCAGCCACCCCTGTACTGGGGCAATACTGGGATCCAACAGCTGCCAATGGTTGAATCAAAGTGGGTCAGAGTGTCTCTGGAACACTTCGTTCCCTCTCGTAACGACCCCCTCCTCTTCCTTTTTTTAAACATCTCTTTTCTTTACGCGCCTTTTTCTGGGTCTCTTACACCTGCAAGCTGCTTCAGCCATTAGCCGATTGCTATTCAAATCACACAGTGTTGATAAAATGTCCTCCTCTGTGCCGCTCTTCCTCTGCCGTCCTCGCATCCCTCCTCCACCTCCCCTTGTCCCCGTCTCACTATTCAGGCGCGTCCGCTATGCTAGCTCAGTTTGGCGATTCCCCCCCCTCACCAAGCTCCACAATGGCCGGGTTTGTAGCAGCTTTGAAGCTCTGGCACCAAGATCACCACGACCAACGAGTTCAGCAGAACAGGGTTGTCTTTTCACTGTGGACAGAGGAAGGATAGATGGACTAATTTCCTTCACGGCTCCTTGTTGGGGCATATCGAACTAATCGGGGGGGGCAAAAGGTACAAATAATATGTGGGGTGTTGATCTTCTATCTGGAACGACAAGTGAACCAAAACTTTTCCTACATATTTAATCTCTCGGAAATGGACTTAAAGAACTTACCGAACCCGACCCAAGCCCGATGCAGTTAATGCACACGGCTGCACACGCGTGGTTACTGCTTCTTATCAGAATCTCCAAATAACCCAAACCCCCAATCTGCATATCCTAGGACTGGGAGGAATCTGGGCTACTCGGACAAAACCCAAGCAGACACGATGAGAAGATGCAAACTCCACACATGGTACACAACTTCAAGTTCAGCAGGAGAGTGAGGCAGCCCTCACTGTAAACACTGTGCCGACACTAAGCCAACACCCGTCACTTCCTGTTAAATGTCCGGTTTAATCTGTAACACCAGTGTTGTCACAAGTTTATAACCCGGTGGTGATATTTCCACACACGGTGGTGTCCCTCGCTCCTCTCTCTCTCTAAGCCCAGCAGCCTCAGTGCTTTCTGTCGGGGAGAGGAGCTACCTCTGACTTTTTAACTTTGCAGAACTTTTACATTCACAAAAAACTATGTAAGAGGAAAGAACAACTGAAAATTATCCTTTAAATCGAGCCAGTTGGTTGTTTCTTGTAAACAAAGTCTTGTAACCTAGCAACATCTATATTTATATCAGACAAACTTGTAAGCCACTCCCATTTGCATCACCTGGACATTACTAAAAAGACGTCCACCATAAGTACATTTCTTTCACACCAGACATATCATCCTTTTTTTTTTGTTCTCCTGCTATTTGCTCTGTCTGTCTATTTCAATTCTTCAAAGGTTAACCTCACTGCTGGCAGAGGTGGAGCAACCTAATATATCTCCCAGGGTGAATGTGGTAGAACTGAAGTACATTTTTCTTCCAAAAAAGAGCCGACATCAGCATAAAGCTCAGCGAGCGAGCAAAGCCTCTAAAGTAAGCTGTGGCTAACAGGTGAACGAGGCCATGCAGCACTGAATCGCACTGAGAGGCCGATTGACTGAAGAAAGAAAACGCTTTTTAATGTGTGGTTTTTAAATTAGTTTGGTGTGTTGGATCAGGAATCTGTTATTTCTACCCTGTGTGTTGAGAAAAGAATAAAATGCGTCTCCTCGTGCTTCTGTCTCCGTGATCCTGCTGCCCCGGTGGTTTATGTGACAAGGTCACGAGGGGTCACAGTCTCCTTGAGCACGTCCCTTTGTGAAGATGAGACACAGGAAATGTGTGTTGGTGTCAAAGGTGAAAGGTCGTCACCGCTTAGGTCTGTTTCCTCTTCTCTTCCAGGCGCTGCAGAAACTGGCAAATCAGTATCTGAAGAGGGAATGGCCCGACAGTCTGACCGGGGAACAGGATGACCACAGGTAAAGTCAACAAACAGAACGGTTGGAACTCTCTCAATTTTAATATTTTCTCGGAGGTACATGACATCTCCCTCAAATCGAATATTTATTTTAGGAAGGAAAGAAAGAAAACTATTACATCCATTTTATCTTGAGTTTTTACTGTTGTTCAGGCAAAAATAGGAAATGAAATGTCTCTGTGTCAGAATTTTAAGAAGTAAAAGCATGAGTTTTGAGCTGTATGAAACAACCAGTATGTTTTTGTGTTTGGTTTAGGAACATGTATTGTGTGTGGAGGGCCTATTTGGAGGGCACAGTGCAGGTCACCCAGTCCAGAATCAGCACCTGTGACAACTACAAAGTCCAGGTTGCCGATCCGGCCAAGACGGCCAGACTGCAGAAGGAGCAGCAGCTGAGGAAGGTAATGAAGGTCAAGCCTGTGACTCTGCTCAGGTTTCACTTGTTTGTTTCCTTTTTATTCACACAAACACACGCACAGCTCCACCGATGTAATCCAGAGAGAAGTTGGTCTGAATCTAATGTGGACATGACAGTTTCTGAAACAGGATTCTGACATTGTTTTGGAAATTATGATTCAGTTCCCTTGAAAACATTTGCAACTCTTTACAGACCCCTGGCTTCAGATGCTTGGTGGAGGACAGATGTCCCCGATCTGAGCCCAGCGTCTGACTGGGACAAAGTTTGTTTCTGTGCTTAGCGTCCAGAAAACCCAACCACAAACCTGTCAGTACACTCAAGTGGACAAGCTGTAGAACGACGACAGCATCTTTACAAACATTTCTGTACTTCAGATACATTTCATTTATCAGTTGACTTGTATGCTGATACCAATATATCAGCTTGGCCTGAACTGCACTTGTGTAACACAGTGATTTGTTCGTATATTACCTGTGTATCAGCTGCCAATCTCAAGCACTGATAAAATCCTTATTTTATGATCCTGACATTGTCGGAGAAATCCACATAAACTCAGATTAAGGACAAAACTCTGACCCACTCCTCAGGGTCAGCAGATTTTTAAAAAAAAACTGCTAACACGTCTGAATGAGCTGTAAACGTGCATTTATGATTGCATGGCACACAAATTCTAAATAACTGCACCTAAAAATGTCCTGTTGATATTGGAACTGCAACCAGAGTTGTAACGGAGCAACTGGAACGTGGCGTTACACTTTCTAATGAAGGTCATAATGATAATTATTATCTATAGTTGTTGTGTCAGCAGCAGCAGACATGTTCATGTTCTTTGTCCCCTGTTCAGTGTCACTTCCAGCGGAACCTTCCTGTGTGTAATTCTGATAAACAGCAATAAACGATATGTCAGTTGAGGGCAGAAGTCACAGCAGTTGTTCTCATCATTAATGATCAGCCGACGATGTGTGATTCTGAACCCTGTGCGTCTGGAGGTGAAGCCTGTTCCCTGATCACGAGGTCTGAGGCCACCTCCACCCGGCGCCGCTCTCTGGTTTCTGCTGGACACGTTCCGCTGCCTTCAGCCCACAAAGCTGCTCTTGTTCACCCTCACATTTCAGGAGATGCCATCATGGCTCCTGTATAACACATGACGTGACGTGCACCCCACGTGCTGTGGATATGATCAAGAGCTTTTTGCATATTTCCATTGTAGGAAATTTTAATTTGCATACATCTCTCTCCCTTATTTTGTTGTCCTGTGTCTCCAACCTTCCCTCCTCAGTGCATTGAACAGCTGACGGTGGTCCAAGCCGAGCTGCAGGATTCCGTGAAGGAGCTGACGAAGAGCAGGAAGAAATATCAGGAGAATGAGACGATGGCACAGGCTGTGAGAGAGAAGGCAGAGCTGGACGCCAAGTACGACCCAGATTACTCAAAATGTGCATGCGGAAGTGTGACATTTTTTTGATTTGTCTCTCGGATATTTTGATAAAAGGGATTTTAGAAATATACTGCATTGAGAAGTAATACTAATTATGTCTTAATTCAAAATGCTGCGTTTGTTTTGAAGAACTTTTCAAAATGCAAAAATATTCAGTTTAATATATTAGGAGATCAAGACTATTATAAGCAGCAAATGTTAATATTATGGAAGCAGAATACATAATTCATACTTGGGAAATATCAAAAGAGTTCAAACATCATTCTGTATTGACGTTCAAACACAGACGTGCGGTAACACCCAGTGACACGTACTGTTGAGGTCATGGGGACTAATTGATCGTGAATATGGTCGTTAGTTTCAACCCAAACAATCAAACAACATCCTGAGTGTAGCTGCCGGTTTCAGAGAGTTTTCTCTTCTCCCCCTCATTCTCAACACTTTGTCCTGGCACACCGTGAACAGCTGGCACTTTGACTCACCGCATTGCAGACATTTTTCTGCCCGTCAGGAAAGTTTATTATGGAGCCCGGGCCCAGTTCGCTGATGTTTTCTCTCCTGGAAAGGTTTAGTAGCTGGTTTGGCACTTCTCTTCTAAAACTACAAATACTACTCAGTGGAGTGGCCGGGCTTGTTATGTCCACACACACACACACACACACACACACACACACACACACACACACACACACACACACACACACACACACACACACACACACACACACACACACACACACACACACACACACACACACACACACACACACACACACACACACACACACACACACACACACACACACACACACACACACACACACACACACACACACACACACACACACACACACACACACACGGGTAAAAAATGTGAACTTCAAGGTGTGAGCGTCTCAAACTTTTAAGTGTCTGTAGAATTTAACGCTGCTGTGACTGGAGGTCATTAAGGGCAAGGAGGTTAAATCTGATTTGTGCATTTTATTTACTCAAGGACACATTATTATGTTTAGATTCAGGTTGATAAGTTTGATTAGTGTTATTACTTGAAAAGTTTAACCACTTCCAGCGTGTGGAGGAAATGTCAGCCTGGCTTTGTGAGGGGGCGTGTCAGACCAGCAGCATTATGCAAATGTAGGGAATGACATGATCCTGTCTACTGACGGGGTTTTTCCTTTATCACAGACTTTACACTGTTTATCTGTGCAGAACATTCATATTTACAAAAAAGGAAATAGGAAGGAATCTCTGAAAAGACATCATATGTCTCCTTTAAAAAATATTTATGTGCATAGAACAGTTTTTATACTTATCCTGGTTGTGTGCTGCGAGCTGTAAGTGCTGTCATGTCGATAAAAGCATCTTCATAACACTTAATGTGACCTAGTTGCTGAAAATCTGTGTTTATAAGCAGCAGGTCAGTAATCAGACTACTGTGAACTATTTGGTTTTGGAAGCTTGTTCTTCACATTTTAACTGTAGTTGTGATAGACGCTGCTTTTGTTTTCTTTTATTTGCCTGTGAGATGAAGACTGAGAGAGCAGCGGTTTTCCCTCACCGAACAAAAGTCAATGAGTTTAACACACAGCCCCTCGTTCAGCAGTGGAAACAGACTTAATGTATGTAGACGTCCAGACGCTCCTTTCTGCCGGTGTCAGTTTGACTGTATCTTAGGTTGGAGTTATTTTAGAAGCGAGAAGGTATCACTCCACGTGCTGATCTCCCCTTTCATCCAGCTGCTCCGATACCGTCCCTGTGGAAAGTCTTTGTCCTTCACATGTAAACATACAATTAACTCAGTAACCTACAGATACATGACCAAGACATCGAGACGAGGATTTACCTTAAATCTGCATGGTCGATATTGTTCATTCTTTTTAAATAACTCTTCCATTTTACTTAGCAAAAAGGGTTTTGATTAGTTATATTCATTTCAGTATTTAGTTGCAACAAGAAAAAGAAACAAATTCTCAAACACGAGTCAATGATTTAAAAAAATTACTAAAACAATCAATCATCAAAATCGTTACTGGTTATAACGAGGGTTTCCTCCCTGTTGTCCCCACGTGCAGCCTATTATATTCATAATATTTTGATTAAGTTTAATGGGAGGTAAATAGGAAACGTCACAAAAACTGGAACAGAAAGAAAACCAAGTTAGAACAGAAAATAAATCTGCTGCAAAATAATTGCAAACAAACTCAGTTACAGATTTATTATAAACACATTTTTTGAGAATTAACAATCGTTACGTTTATTAACAGGAGTAAAAGTTGAGTTTTTTCCTTTTAACTTTTATATTAGGTTTCTTTAATCCCCATACGTTGAGCACAGAAACCAGGTTTTTCCGTTTAAATGATGTTGGAGTAATTCAGCTGTGAACTTAAATCAAAGCCCACGTCAACCTGCTGCTTTTTGTTGCTTCTTACTTGTCATTTTGTTTGGTGATCATCTTTTTTCACCCTGGCTACTTTCGTGTTCTTTTAACAGAACTGTTTATGATACTTTAAGTCGTCTATGAACAGCAAAGCTTCTTCATTTTAGTCTCCCTCAGTTTGGAGAATTTTTCCACTCTCTGTCGACCTGATTAAATTATAACATGAACAGGAGTCATTCCTCCATTTGCTGCTCATATGCAAAACTCCAGCTGAAAAGAAAAATTACACTGTTCACTGAAATCGAGGAATGTCAGTCATGGTCTTTTGTCTCCTCTTCTGTTCAGGTCAAAGTTAAGTCTTTTCCAGTCCAGGTCCAGTCTGCAGAGAGCGAGCGTTAAGGTACGAGATCTTTACATCCAACAGTCTGCTGCACATTTTGCTGCTGCACTCAGCCAACAGTGTGAACGTATGTGTTCCAGCTCAAAGCCAAGAGGAGTGAGTGCAACTCCAAAGCCACCCATGCCAGGAACGACTACCTTCTCACTCTAGCAGCCGCTAATGTTCACCAGCAGCGCTACTACGACACAGACCTCATGGACTGCATCAAGGTGAGGACCTGCTCTCAGAGTCGGCTGCTGGAGGGTGGAACAAAGATGTACACTTCTGAACCTTAAACTTGTCTGTGTCTGCAGGTGTTAGACGGCAGAATTTATGAGCAGGTCAAAGATTACCTGGTGTCACTGTGTCAGACGGAGCTGGAAACCTACCAGGCGGTCCACAACACCTTCAACCAGATCTTGAGCAGCTCAAATGGGGTAAGTCCTTAAATCCACTGCTCAACAACTGGTTTATGTGCAGGGCTCGGACATTTCTTCAGTTCCCAAGATTGTATATTGTGTGTAGGCAGTAGTTACTTGGTGTAAGTGGTTTATTTCCTGCTGAATAATAAGTAAAATGTCTACTCTGTGGACCACAAAGACGTCATCGGAACTTTGAATAAACGGGTTTGTGCAGCAGAGCTGCATTACAACAACCTTTTATTCATCCGGTTGTTGTAACGCTGCACTCAAATAACTTTTTTGCATTTACACACTCAAATTTTTACTCACTTATGCAACTAAATGTTGGAACTGTTGGAGCCTGATGTGGTGAAAGTGCAGGAGGACAAAACGCAGCAGAAAACGGTTAAGAATCAGCATTTGATCAGGTTTATTTAGGCTGATATTGTTCCGTTTATAGATCCCAGATCAGTGGTATCCCTCAGTGTCAGTGTAAATATCAGAGGAGCTGGACACCTCTGCCTCACCCACTGCTAATTAATTGAATTGGTTTGAGTTACTCGGCGCTCCTCAGTTACAAGCTCTCGAGCCGCCGGCCTCTGTCGCTCTGTTGTGTTCAGGTCATCTCAGCGGAGAGAGAGAGAGAGAGAGAAAGAGAAGGAAGCAGTGGTTTTCAGCAGAGCTCACATTTCAGCCCATGTGCTTCCTGTGTCAACACAAACCCCCTGAAAGTGACCTGAAGTGTGCTCTGTGTAATGTGACATTTTGATTAGTTCCCACCATGAAAATGTTCAATCCTTTTAATACGTCGTGTTTAATCAGTTTCAGAATCTATCTCAACTGACCACACATAAAAATCCCAATACACTCTCCTCCTCTGGTTCCACTGGTCCAATGGGAACGTAACAGCTCTCATGTGTTTTCCAGGCAGTGAATAAAAACTCTGTGATGATAGCGATAATGTTTTGCTTTAATTCGATTGGTGTTATCATGCACTTGTCACTTCCAGAGAACTTTATTGCTCTGTGTAGTTCTTTGTGTGTCAGTCGTTGCCTCTGTAGCCTCTTGTTTCCCTTTGATAAAGTGGAAGTCCAGTCCAGTGACACCACAGCAGTTCTTCTTATTTTCACTGGGAAACACTGATGAATATTTCAGTTATGACTGATGCAGTAACCAGTTCATCTTTGTCATGTATCTGGAGAGATTCTGAACAGAATGACAACAAACTGACCATAATATCACTGATGTCATGAGAAAAGTATAATAATGCCTCTGATAAGCAACAACAGATTGTTACTGTTGGATAAGATACACATGAATAAAGATAAATACTGTAAAGACAGTAAACGAGGAACTGATAACAGAACTGATAAGTGTAAGTGAGGTTGTTCTGCTGTTTAGTTTTTTTCATGAAGGATGTTTATTATGAATATTTATCCTATGTTCCCCTTTACCTGAAGAACCTTTGAAAAAAAATATTACTTCTATATTCTACTGACATGTTTTAATATAACAGAGATAATAATAAACTCACAGATGAGGAGGATGTAGTAACCTATAGGTTTCTAGATAATTAAAAGTAAGACAAAATGTGGACAAGTCACCTGACGGAAGTACAACATCATTAGAGTAATTTGAAATAAAAACCAAAAACTTAAGTATGTTCTTTATTTTTTTCCGTAGGTTGTCCAGGAGTTTCACCAGCAGCTGTTTGCACAGAAGAACCCAATGTTTCAAAAGGCTCCGGACTTCTTGTACCAGCCCAGCGACACAGATACGGTAAGTTCTAAATATTTATTTTTGTTATTCACACTAAATACATCTGCATCCACAGAAATCTAGTCGCTGACATTTCTGATCTCGTCACTTGTCTCAGTCCTCTGACTCACACGTGATTCTTGTAATTAAGTCTTTCCTCAAGACCCGATGAATATACACAGGAGGTTTTGTGTAGAAATACATTTACTGTGTTTCAGCTCTCAGCCTTTTTTTTTTTTAGCAGTGACCTCATTCACAACAGGACGTGAACTTTGACCAGTTCTAAACAAATCGATGTGGTTCTATTTGAATCGTTATCTGGAAGAGTCTATTACTGTCGTAGTAAATTGCTGTTTGTATAGTCAAACCTTGTTCAGGCTGATGTCAGCAATACACGACGAAGTGCAGCCCCCGTCATTTCCATGAGTCGACTCATAAAAGAATCCTCAGTGAAATGTCATCCATCCAGAGTTCACATGAATAGGAGTGACGTAAATCCACTATTCAAATCTTGATGGTCATGTCACAGTGAATGAAATAGTTTTATTTCCAGACCAGTAAAATACTTCAGCATCGTGCTCAGGCTCAGAAAAACTGGAATTTACCTAATGAGATATTTTTCACCAGTACCTGAATCAACAGGCCCGGTGCTAAAGGAGCCCCCTTGTGTGTCTTATTTTTAATTTAGCCTCAATCTCCTGCTGTGGTCGTATCTGCTCTCACAGCTGCCTTCCCTAAATATCTACGGTTATAAAAGTTGGGTTTTGTGTGGGACATTTGCATCCTGCAGTTCCCACCTGAGTCGTGGGCTTGATTTAAGTGCAATCTGTCCTGCTCTGCACTTTTACACCTGTTCACCAAACCTTTATTACCTTCTCATGAAGTATAAAATCTATTTCAGACAGTTCTTCATCCATACTGGGCATTTATTGTATATTTTACCCTCTATAAATCTAATGTTAAATATCCTTACAAACTTAGTTCTAAAGACGTTTTATTGAGACGCCCTCGTGTGCATATCTGCCAGTGATTTATTGACTGCTGCTGCACACACATGTAATGTGATGCAGTCGATGTCACACACACGTCTTTTCGAGTTGCACCGACTCCACAGATCCTTTTCTCCTCGGCACTGGTTCCTCCGCTTCGCTGGACAACACTGGACAATTTGTTCAAACTGCAAACGCCGGCGTTGTTTTCATTGGAAGTCAAACAAGCAGCAGCCTGTTCCTAAAGAAAACATTAGTGGTGGAGAGCCTAGCCTGCCTCTCCCCCTCCGTCACTCCCTCCGTCCCTCCCTCCCTCCCCTCCCCTCCATACCTCTTGCACCAGACAGAGGGATCCGGTAAGGAATAGAGCTGAACTGGGAGGGAGGGGCAGGAGGTAGGCCGGGCCCTGTGAACGGCCCATCTGTGAAAAGGAGGCATTGTGAGTGGGCCTCATCAGAGTGCACTGACCTCCCCACCCCAACCTTTTCCCTCCATGCACGCACACACACAAACACAGACACGCTGCTGTTTTCATGTGGAAACATCTTCACTTAAATTAAGGGTTTGATTTAATCTTAAAGCAAAGATCATTTGTAGTAATGAACCTGAATCAGGAGCAACTTTCTGCTCTGCGGAGTTTTACACTGAGGTTTGTTGTCCTGCTTGTTTTCACCATCTTTTTCAACCGCAGCTGTTGTTGAGAAATGTCTAAAACCCTCTGCACACCACCTGACCTGCACCAAACAGCAGACAGACTCAGTCAGAGAGAAGGTGGTGAACATGGGGGGGATTTAGCATCGGAATAGATGGATATCTCCCTCGAGAGCTGGTAGAGACCAAACACTGAGCTAAAAGAGAGGAAATATTGGCCTTAGGTTTACCAGGTGACCAGGAACCGACCAGGAACTCCACATTAATCCTAATGTTCCTCCAGAAACTTTTTGCTAACGAGTCCATCATATCAACGTAAAGGGGATTATTTGCTCGTGTTGTGTTCAATTTGTTTCCACTGCCCCCAAGAGGCCAAAAAAAACTGTTAATGCAGTAAACAGTAATTAAAGATAAATGTCCAATCTTAACGCTCACAAATTGGATATCGACCTTAAATAACAGCTGCTAGCACAGCTCAGAAATATACGTAACTTCTGCATCATAAGCTATTTTACTTTTCAGTCACTAGCAACTCAAATATCAATCCCACTGCCATCATCAGTTCATAAGCTGCATTTGCTTGGAGCAGGTAATTTAACACTGTCACCATCATGGAAGAAATGTGCTGGGTTGTTGTTTCATTTTAAAACAACCTTTGCTTCTTCAACATTTTTGCTATTTTTATGGATATTTTTCATGGCCGTAGTGTTTCTTCGGCCTCTGTCACAGGATGGCGATGTTCATGTGGTTAATCTTGCCTTCAAAGCTCCGATTGGCTCGGTTAACGTCCCACAGAGGAAAATCTGTCAGTGAACACAACATCAGATCATAGAAAGAAACTCCTCAAAGACTTTTGGTGGTTTTAACAAGAAACGACAACTAAACAACATTAAAGCTCTTCAAATCGTATTGTAGCATTTTTCCAATCACTGTTTTGGTTTTATGGGCCCGTTTTATTGATTTGGTTCTACTATCCTCATATCAGCAGCAGGCAACAGTTTAAATCCGGATAAATGCATTTTATTTGAGGCATTTAGTGCCAAACGGCTGGCAGACAACATTAGAGCTCAGCTGGTGAACGATGTCAGAGAATTAATCAGCTCAAGAACCAGATATTTCCCTCAGGAGTTGGTGGAGACCAAAACAGAGCGAAAAAGAGTAAAACTGGACGTGTGTTGTTTGTTTGTTTGTTTGTTCACAGCAGCAACTTAATAAGGTGATGATGTCAGTCGTGCCCTGAAGTGACCAAGAATCAATTGTGCAGCGTTAAAGATTCGTACTTTTCTACATGAAGCGGTTTTTCCTGCTGAAAAATTTGATATGTGGAGATGTGAGGTTTTTGTTTCTTAGACCTTCACTCACTCAATGTTTCTCGGTGTAAAGAGATTTTTCTCCCTCCCTCTCACATAATGATGTTTCCTTTATATTATTGCACTTCAGGGTTTCATGAACGTGAAAGATTATTATATTTCCAATGTTTTCAGTGAGACAAACACTCCATTCAAGCTCCAGTCCTGTGAGTGTCTTTCTTTACAACACACTTTTCAAACTTGGCCCGTGAAATATGAAAAGAGGAAGTTGCTACCTCGGCGTAACAGCAATGGTAAATATAACTCACACTGGTGGCATTTAGGAAAACACAAGGGCCTTTTAAAGGTGCTCTGGTGGGTCATGGCACTGAATACAAATGCATTAAGCGATATTTAATTTTAGTTATAATTGCCTCAGACAGGATGAGTTGTTTCTGTGTGAGGTCATTTACATCACAAAGTATTTTTACTGTGAAAAACCACCTTGTTTTTCAGAGAAATGTTTTTCTCTTTCTTTGGCTCAAAACCTTTCCTAGAAAGTCTCTTCCTTTTACTCTACTGAAGTTGTTGTTGTATCTTGGTAAAGTATTGTTGTGGTTTATTTGTTACCTCCTGTGTCTGATCTCTTTCACTGACTTGTTTGTTTCTCTGTCTGTGATTGAAGGTGATGCAGCTACAGAAAGAGAGCGGGACGTCGGAGGAGCACGGCCTGGATAAGGAGGCGAGGAAATGGGCGAGCCGTGTGGCCCGAGAGTACAAGAGCATCATCCACACACAGCGGGTGAGACCAGGATCACACTCTCACTTAGTGAGAGCAGGCTGCCTTTGTTTATTTTTTATTCATTGGTGTATTTAAAAGGGGAATTAAAATACATGGCTTTAAATGTGTCGGAGTTTGCCAAAGGTCAATTATCTCATAGTTCCTATTTAATAAGTTTTAAGATGCTTTGATTAGAGCAGTGATTGGAAGAGAATTAATGCTACTAGATATAAGCATACATATACTTTTGTTAGTACTAATTGGAAGAAGAGAAGTGGATAAAACAAGGAATTCAGGAGGGCAGCCTGAAATATCTTTAATCTAAACTTTGTTAGAGTAAAGATCGTAGCTGCTCGTGCTGCCGGTCCCGAAATCTGAAGCCTCGAGGCAACAAAGTGTTTGTCTGTTTCCGAAAAATAACAAATCAGTTAGTGCAAAGCTGTAAAGGAAAGAAAAGAACCAGCTGTGTTGACCTTGATTCTACAAGGAAGCAGCTTCTCCTAATTCCCTTGAAACAACACACAAGGAACAGAAGGGAAGTTGTGGCAACATAAACGGTGACGGTGGAAACAATATTTTAATAATTAATCCCATTAAATCAATTAAGAAATATATTTATAATATCAAAACCTTTGACCAATGTGTCTTTTTTTTTTTTAACCCCTAAAATATAGAAACTGAAATGTAGTAATGTGTCTGAGCCATAATGTTGTGTGTTGTATTATTACTGTAAACTGTCGTCCTCTACTACGTGTTAATGACTAACAGGTGTCTTTTGTCCTGGAACTGGAATTTGTCCTTTTACCGTAAAGCAGCGAGGTCGCTCGGTGTGATGATAATAAACCTGCAGATCATAAAAATAATTTCGCACATGTGTGAAGCAGAAGAGAATAAAGCTATTAAAACGTGGCTCATGAGTTCATCATCAAAACCACGTGACACACAATCTTCCTCCGTGACGGAAAACTACAACACAGTTTTGTAAAGTTCCTCTCTACCACAATGTCAAGTTAGAAACATGTTTTCAATACACCAGGATCAAACGCTGCTGTTTCCAGAAACAAGGAAATGAGTCACACTCCATCAGAGGCTTTTGTGTTTGGACGGTTTCCTTCCACTGCTGTTTTTCTTTTTCTTCTACTAGATTTTTTGATGGTGGTTTTAATTGTTAACTGTTGTCACTGTGATGTTGTTGTTTCTTCACGCTGTGATTTGTTCTCAGGCTCTGGAGGAATATGGAACGCAGGAGTCGTCGGAGCAGAACAACAGTGACCTGGAAACGAAGATGGAGGTGGCCAGACAGAGTCTTCGGAGGGCAGAGGTAGTGTGTGTGTGTGTGTGTGTGTGTGTGTGTGCAAACATGTGAGTGCATGTGTGTGCATGTGTGCATGTGTGTTATGAAGTAAGAGGTCTGATTTCTCAATCACTATCTTATTACTGAAGTTTGCCCCAGGGCTCCACCTACTGGTTAAAAAGCTGAAATGAAACGTGAGGGTCAAATGATCCCAGTAGTCGTTCAGTGAAAAGCTGTGAGGTCTAGATGAATTACTGAGGAAGATTAATCTGCAGATATTTTGGTTTATTTGTCCGTTTTTTAATTAGATTAATTTGGGCTGGAATGGACCAAACAACTGAACTGAATCTGAAGGGTTTCAGTCCAGGCTCAATTTTATGACATTTTGTGGAGAGTTGGAGAATGACAAGAATTTCTTTAACTTTCTTTAAAGTTGTGATCTGTGGTGTTTGTTTGACATTGACGTTCATTTCCCAGAGAATAATTCATGGATCTTGATTTAAAACAAGTTTAGAGGACTGATATTAATAAAGATCTAGATCCAGTGGATTTAAATGTAGTTTCATGAGGAGACTGTTTGGCCTTGGAGGAGATGTGAGCTCTACTGAGTGACTTTCTAGTTCATCATAGAATTAGCTCGAGTTACACTCTTAACAAACACTGCTTCTGCTTTGTGACACCAGAAAGATAATTCAGTGCTCAAGGGGCAGATTCCTGTGATGACTCAGGCCTCATATATCTGTGGTTTTATTTACTGAGAAACAACTTGTCTGAGAGCAAACTAACGAGCCAATTGGAGGCGGACCAGTACTAATAAGACACCTACGCCCAATTGGGTTTGACAGCTTTCACACCAACTGAAACAAACCAACAACTGAATCAACCCAAACTGTGAAAAGTCAAATACTTTAGCTGATACTTGAGCTGATGAGTTCGTCGTATCTCCTGTTTCTCAGTGACGTTTAGTGTGTTATCATGTGTATTTGATCATTTTGTATTGTGCAGACGGTGAAGGTGAAGGCTGAGGCTCGTCTGGACCTGCTGCGAGAGGCGGGAGTCACTGTCGAAACGTGGCTGAAGAGCGCGATGAACCAGGTCATGGAGGAGCTGGAGAACGAACGCTGGAACAACCTCAACACCCACGATCCTGCACTCTCTGTAAGACCCACAAAACCGCTAATCTATACATGTCTTATACAATCTGTTTTTACTCGTAGTATTATCTACTCACTCCGATGTCATTGGGTCAGATGACGTCATGTCTCTCTTGTCTTTGCAGGGGACGGGAGATTTGGAGCCAGAGGACGAGGAGGAGATGGAGGACAGCGGTGAAGTGTTGGACGACAGCAGCTCCAGTCCGTCCAGCACCTTGAAAAACTATCCCCTCACCTGCAAAGTGCTCTACTCCTACAAGGTACCAGTGGATTACTGCTGCTTTATCATTTTATCATTTTATCTCTTTTCACCTGCCTTTTATTTTCAAGTTCTTTTCAAATTTATGAGATTTGACGCATTTATTCCTCACTTCCTGTTACTTTTGGTCTGCTCTCTGCATGGAGGGGGTAGGGGGGGTTGTTTCTATAGTTTTTCTTGGTTTTACATTGTTTGTATGAACCTAACCCTAACCCTTCACAAATGAGTCTGATTGATAGATATTGGATTTACTGTCATTAATTATAATGAATGGATGCATAAATAAGCAACTTTTTACCAACAAGTTCGTTATTTTAACTCACAGATGATGATTAGTCAGTGTAGTTGACTGCTTGTCTTTGTCGCCCTCAACTGGACAAATCCGTTACTGCTTTTCATCTTATTTACAAACTGATGTTTGTTTTCAGTCGTCTCAGCCTGATGAACTGACCATTGAAGAGCAGGAGATCTTGGAGGTCATTGATGATGGCGACATGGAGGACTGGGTCAAAGTAAGAATCATCTCCACAAATTCCACCAGTTTGGTTTATTGTGTATTTCCTCATTATAACTTTTTCCCTGTGCGTTTCCAGGCCAGAAACCGCAGCGGACAGGTCGGCTACGTCCCAGAGAAATACCTGCAGCTTCCTTCCTCTAACAGCCTGCTGAGCATGCTGCAGTCTCTGGCTGCGCTGGACGCCAGATCCCACTCCTCCAGTAACTCCACCGAACCTGAAACCGAACTACCGACCGGCTCCGTCAACGGAGACTCCAGCGGTGAGTGACACTTGTATAGAAAAGTTTGGGCTCCTCTGGGCAACTTCAATATGTTGTTGATTTATGAATGAAATGAAGTGGATGAGCTCATTTTCCTGCAGGATTTGAATTGACTCACTTTCCCTTAAAAATCAAAGATATGATGTGATTTGCACACAGTTAAATTTCCAGTATTTCACTTTGTTGAAGTTTCTGAATCTTCTCTCTTTGTCACAGTGTCATTTGCGAAGGCCTTGTACGACTACGCGGGACAGACGGAGGATGAGCTGTCGTTTCCGGAAGGCGCCATCATCCGCATCCTGAGCAGAGAGACCCACGAGGACGATGGTTTCTGGGAGGGAGAGTTTAACGGCGTCGTCGGCGTCTTCCCGGCCGTTCTCGTGGAGGATCTCACCGCCGCCAGCGAGAATGGAGACGGACAAAGAGACGGCAGTGCGCAGGTGTGTTGACGTTCTGATGTTTAGAAATGAGAATTTAAAAACTGGGGTATTTGCAGTATAAGCTTACATTTTATTCTCGCACTGTATAAATTCATATTTTCTTTTCCAGGCCTCCCCCTCCACTCTACCGCTGTGTGACCGATCCCCTCGCAGTCCCTTCCAGCCGGGGCCCCTCCACAGCAGTCCCCTCCAGACGCCCACCATGTCCTCCCCTCTCGCCAGCCCCAGCAGCGCTACCGCCTCTCCCATTGGCCGACCCCCCGCCTATCACAACGGACATCACAGGCCGCCGCCAGCGCCGCACAAAAGCCCCTTTCAAAGTAAGCGTCCGTGTTCTTGAAAGGCCCAATAGAAATTCACTTTATTATTATTTAGTGGATATTGTCTGGAAAGTTAGAACAGCTGTTATGGCGACTGGTGACTTGGCTGAACTGTTGGTGATGATGATCTGTGTCCTCGTCAGGTCCAGCACAAGGTTCCCCACAACCCCCCAAATACCCAGAGAGCGGATCAGGCACCATTCGACCTGTGAGTAAACCAGAGTTAGTTTAATCAGCTTGATTTGGATTTAGTCTAAGACCTGACGATGAGGCTTATTAGCTAAGATTTGATAAATCAGAGGATAATCTGACAAGAATATTTTATTTAATTTTTAAACAAGCCAAAAGTTGATCTTTTCAGACAAACCTCCAGCAAACTGCTTTCAAATGAGATATCATCCAACTGATGTTTGGTGAAAAGACAGGAAATTACAGGTTGTATCATCTGTGTTTGTATTTGAATGTAGATCTGAAGAGAGAATGTCTGACCTGATGTTATTAATTGAATCAATACATCCACATGTGGATCATGCAGCAACATAAGGAAACACAACTTCAGCTACACAAGTCTGAATGAACATCTGCACAAGATGTCATGCTAACAGATCAGATAGTTGTTGTATTGTTTCAGTCTGGAGCAAAGTGGTGACGCAGCTGAATGACTCATTCATCCCTTTTATGTTCATGAGTAAATACACAGTGTTGTTGCAAACGACAATAACACAATAGTTTTCGCTGTGTCTAACTGAACGATGATTGACGGATGTGTCCAGGTCCGTGCGGCTCCTCCGCCCCCGAAGCAGCATCCTCGTGGGCAGGTGAAGCGGAGGGAGGACGTGGAGATCACGCTGGTGTGAAGACGTCCCCCCGGCGGTGGCGGCGGCGGCAGCAGTGACTGACGGCTCTGTTCAGACAAGGGATTGGCGGCTCTGTGCCTCTCAACACACTCCCAAAGGAAACTTGTACCTTCTCTGAAGACGCCCCCTGTAGGCGGGGAGAGGCCCTCCACTCTGTCCTCACAGGGTCAGTGAGCTGTGGAGGAATATTGTGCCTTTCTTTTCTAAATTTCTTCTCCTTTTCAGTTTTTCTCATCTCTCCTCCTCCATCACCCAGGATTTGTCTCATATTTGAAAGGGGCGGATAAATAAGAACAATTTTATAATTTGATTTAAAAATTACACAGGTTCTTATCTTCTACCAAGACACAAATCATTTTCAGATATCAGTGATAATTTGCAGATAATGTTACTTAATGTGAGAAACTCTATGCAGAAAGAAAACTACAGTAAAACGTATTATTGTAAGAAAGTAATATGGATTGATTTGGACGGTTTCAGAATTGTTTTTGTGAACGTCTCCTGCCGAGCGTCAGAACAGACGGTTGATGCCACTGCGATGTCGTGTGTTCGGTACGAAGCTCGAACCAGGAAGACATTAGTTTGATGATTTCTCTTCATACCAGCATTTAAACAACAAAACGTTTGCTTCAAAGTCGACTGTGACTCAGATGTTTGAGGGAACAAAGAGTTCAAGAGCCCCCAAAAAAACAGATTCAGATGAAATATTATTATTATATTATAATATAAACTGCTGCTCCACAAATAAACTAAAATAGTTTTTTACTTAAAGTTATCAGACAAGAGTCGATGGGACAAACATCTGTTGGATCTTGTTCTTTTACTAACTGAGCTGAGCAGCTTTCAACAAAGATATTCGGGTCGTCAGTGGCTGATTCGTTAGAAATTGACTCTGTGTCGATTTAATTCAGGATAAAGTTTTACCACAACACGATGGTGTCTGGGAAAGATGCTGCGTTTGATCACTTTGAAGCATGAGCGCTGTATCGCTTCAGCTTACCACAAGATTGTTGTGATGACATTTTTTGATAATGCGTAAAAAAAATCGTCTCTGTGAGAATATCCAACTATCGTGCCGTGTTTTTTAGGGTCCGATTTTTCATTGTCTCACTTGTGCCTTAAACGACGCAGCCTCCTGCACTGTTTTTAACGTGCAGCTGTTTTTGATCAGAATCCTTTAACGTGAACTCACTGGTCAGAACCAGGAGCCCGAGAGTCGCCAAGCAGCGACCCGCAGATCAACATGGCTCTGTGCAACCAGTCCTCATCAGAACAGAAATGTGTGGCTCAGGAGGAGTTCCTTCTTCACGATCAACCATAAAACCAAACAAGCAATCGAGGAATTTATAATGAACACGGCCTCGCTAACCGTTCCCCCCTGTTTCCAGTCTTTATGCTAAGCTAAGCTAATCGCCCCCTGGCTGCAGCTTCACATTTAACCGACTAACATGAGTGGCATCGATCTTCTCGTCTAACTCTTGGTAAGAAAGGAAATAATTTACAGATGTTATAATAATGAGATCTGTATAAAAAAAAGTCACAAAAGTTCTCCAATATAAGGAAATTATATTATTATTAATAATAATATTGTAATGATCTCCACCCCCGTTATCTCACAGGCGGTTTTCTCTCCTATTTCCATGAACTGATGAGCTATTGAGACTCATCACAATTGGATGATTATTGATTCTATGCAACAGAGTTGATATTTGGGCCGGACGGCAGCATGTTGTGAACGTGCAGCTTCAACACAAACCAAACGTCCGGTCGTCTCCACACTCCGATCAAAAACGCCAGCGGCAGGCGAGGCTGGTCCTCCCCTCCGACACGTGAGCTGTGACCGCACACGGTTACACAAACAAGGGAAAAGTGGCAATTTTAGTTGAGTGATAGAAAAGTCTTGATCGAGAATAATAGATCCTTTTTGCATTTAAATTTGTAGAACTCTGCTTGTTGTTGTTGTTGGTTTTCTTTGCACCAACATGCTCAGAAATGCCTGAAGGGAGACGTAGTGCGAACATACACAGTCTAACTTTGTTTTTGTTTTTTTTTCCTCTTGTGTTGTTGGGATGTTGGCAACTCTAACGTTTCCAGTAATGTTTGACTGGTGGTCGGTGGAGGAGCAGTGACAGTTAACACTGAGGTAATGTGCAGTTTAAACACGCCTTTATTTTGGAAGGAGGAAACCATCCTGAGCTGCTAGCTAGTCCAATTTAAAAAGAATCTATACTGTCATAGTGAAGCACTTTCTGACGTCTTCTTATTCCTTTTCAGTATTGTGGATGCTACGTTGTTTGTCCGATATTTCTCGTTTGACGTTTTGTTTACCAGCTATATTGGTATGAATACTTTTTCTTTTATCGGCTCTTGTTATTTAGCCTTAAATAGCCAGTGTAGTGTCTTTGATTGAGGTTGAGATGTGACCTTTACGAACGTATTGTTTCTTTGAGATATTAATAGTTTACAGAGAGCTTGGAGATGGATATCTGAACAAATAATAGCACAGCTTTTGTTTGTTGTTTCTTTGTTTCTTTTAATTTTGTTTTATTTTTTTAGATGTAGGATAAAGACTTATTAAACCGTAGTCGGATTCGATCAGAGGAAAAGAGAGATATCTGTCAGCCACGTTGCTGTGTTCTCGTTGATCTCCTTGAGATCTGAATGACATCAAACTTATTTTTGAAGTTTGCATTTACCCTGTTGTATTAACAAATGAATATTATAAAAGTTAAAAAAGAAAAGATCTCTTTTTCCCAACAGAGACGTTGTTTTTTGTTTGTTAACTTGCTACTGGTCCTGATTCCACGTTAAGTCTGAATCAGAAATGTCAGCGTCAAACTGCCCTGGTTTTACAATGTAAGCTCTGCAGAGGCTGTCGAGTGTCATATTTACACACCAGTGGATGTTTAACTGTATTTATTGTGTACAAATAAATGTGAAATAAAGATAGCTTACATGAAAGAAACTGAAAAGATTCTGTTTTGTTTATTTCACAGTTTAAACTTTATTGTCACGTCTAACTCTCGAGTTGATACAGGTACTTGTACTTTTATTTTATGACACTATACTTCTACTCCGCCACACTTCAGAGGCCAGTTGTTAACTTTTTGCTCCACTGCTTATTTTGCTGATTCAGGTGATTTATGCAAAATATAATCAACAATTTTGATTGTAAGTATAAGAAAGTCACAACTGGTACATTTGCTGTATTGCAACAGCAAAGGGGATAATAAGTAAATATGCAATATAAATGCAGAATCATAGAAATAGCAATAATATTTTATATCTTATTGTGCTTCTAATATGCCTTTGTTTGTATCTATATAAGGTAATACATAAGTAATTGTAATTTATGGTACTTAACGGATATTTAGCTTTGCCCTTTTACATTTTAAGCATCAGTAAAAATAAGGGAAATAAGAAAATATTTCCTTATTTTTATAGTATATTTTTTAAGAATTAAAAATTATTTATTAGTCCCACAATGGGGGAATTTGTCAAATTGTCATCAGTAAGTAATAATAAGAGTCAATACTTAAATGTAAGGGATATGAATGGACTAAAAACTAAAGTGAAAAGTGAACGTGTTGCACATGAACCATTGTATTGCTGAGACAGAATGAATATTGCACAGTTAAAGTGAGTAACTTTTACTGCTGGTACTTCAAGTACATGTGGATGCTGATACTTTTGTACTTTTTAAAATCCAGGAATTACTTCTCCTTCTGTCCGTCGTTTTATTTTGTTAACCCCGGAAGCAGCCGGTTTGATTCCGGCCGGCTTGACACTGGTGTGGAAAAGATGGCTGCTTCGGCGGCAACGGCGAGTTGTTCCCCGGGTTTGTGTCCGAATTACGCCGTAATCTGCTCCTTCCTCGAGCGGTACGGAGCCTTGCTGGACCTGCCGGAGCTCACCTTCCCGCAGCTGGAGCGATGTCTGCAGGACACCGCCGCAGGTAGCGAGCTCCGCCTCCCGCACACTTCACCGCCGCTCGTACGATAATGGTACCGTGCTAACAGGCTAGCAGCTAGGTTAGCTAGCCGTGTGTTATTGTGTGGCTCTCTAACCTTCTCCTCCTCTGCACGGTGGCCCCACCGCGTCCCCCCGGTGCGGCTCCGCGGGGAAAACACACGCGCGGCTCGTGCGTCGATGATCCGGGGGGGGAGCCGCCGCGCGGGTCGAGGTTTTCTGTCACTTTTCAGCTTTTGAATCGGGCTCGTTTTCCCCTCAGCTGCCTTTTATCTGGAGCTCGTCACAACACAGGAGGAGGATGTGCGCGGATAACGGTGCGTGCGCGGCGGGGGGAGGAGGCGTGGAACCCCGCAACGCGACGCGGGCCGTGTCGCTGGTTGCGTGGTTTTGCGGGACGGGCGTGAAACCGCACTTTATTTACACTTAAAACATTTTTGTCGTGCAGTGGTTCGCACAGTGTGTGAAGTTACCCGCCGCCGCCAGCACATCCGCTCTGAGCTTTCAAAGCAAAAGATCGTGGCACCCCCTAAAACACCAGTGAATAAGAATAATCCACTTTAATCTCTTTGCTTCGTATTTATAATCTCTTCAACACACTTTCCTGGTAGTTTCACACATTTTCTGACGTGTAAACGCCACAAATGAAGTATTTTGTGTGCGTATGAAATCAGTCGACTTCCGTTTGCGCTGCTAATTGTGTTTGGCTTGACTATTTCTCTAATTAAGTTGTGTTGCTTTGCGCAGGCGTCAAGTGTCCCGCAGCAGATCGCCCCCTCACTTTGTCATCATCTCGGTTCAGACTGAATCTGATACTGGAGTGAAACTGTTTTTATAAATGTCAAACTGACAAATCTGTTGTGTGGCGTGGACAGAGAAACGTGCTTTTATTGTGAAAACGCTATTGTGTTTTCCAGAGATAAATACAACTTTTAATTTAGTTGTTTTACACGCTCCTTGATCATTTGATCCAAAGGTCTCTTTGAGGTAGATGAGGAAAAAACAGCAAACTTGTACTTCATCATGTGCCTTTTGTTTTGTCTCCACAAATCTGAAACGGTCTCGTTCATGATCACATCCAGATTAGACAAATCTAGATGTGATGCTTTTTGTGTTGGTTGGATTTGTTGTTGATGGGAAAACAAGCTGCAAAATGGTCTTTATCGTGTGTGTGTGTGTGTGTGTGTGTGTGTGTGTGTGTGTGTGTGTGTGTGTGTGTGTGTGTGTGTGTGTGTGTGTGTGTGTGTGTGTGTGTGTGTGTGTGTGTGTGTGTGTGTTGTTTTGTCTCGTCCCTTGACAAACTCGTCCACGTTGGAGTGATCTTGTGGTTTTTGAGGTGAACCTGGTAAGATGTGCTCCAGATGGGGGAAAGCTACAGAACTGTCCTATGTGAATGTTTGTGCATTTTATTTGTGTTGAATTACACAAACATCTGAAACTGTCCTCATGCTCCGCTTGATTAGACAAATCTTGGAATCATAGTTTTTGTTTTCGACCTGCTTGGATTTGTTGTTGATAAGAAAACAAGCTGCAAACTTGTCCCGATCATTTTATCGTCTGTTTGCACTTTATTTAGTTTTGTATTTCACAAATCTAAACTCTGTTTCACGCTCTCCTTGATAATCTGCTGCAGATTTCACAAGTGGGGTCTTTGAGCTAGATTTGGTTCAGATGTATTCTGGATGGGAAAACATTTTTAAAAATACTTGTTTTAAAATCTTCCTTATTCAAAGCTTTCTGCCAGTGCGAAGGTTCGATTCTTCATCTTCATCCAGACACGACCACTCGTTATGACGTGACTGAAAGTTCACGTTCAGGTCACCTGACCCGAGTGTGACCCAGCTCCTGAGACTCATCAGCAAGTGGAGCTAATGCACATCAGTGACTTTTATTATTTGTTTTTAATGACACAAGAGGATCAGCGAGGACGTTAACGTGCACGTTAGTCGTCCAGTTTCGTTCAGATCCTGTTTGTTTGTTGTTTTCAGAAATGATTCCAGTCTTAGCGCTGATCTGGGTTTTACCTGTGACCTGGGCCTTGACTCTGTCTCATAGTGGAAACCCTTTTCACCTGTTATCCGATGGGTTTGTGATGTTTTTTACATTATTACTATTTCGGTAAATTCATCCAACTTCGCTAATGGACACAAAAAGACTCGCTGTGGTTTTAATGCTGATTAACGAAGGGATGAGCTTGTTTCAAAGGAGCAGGAAATCATCCTATACATATCTTTTTTGTTGTAATAATTTTCAGCACAACCCTGAAATCTTCCCTTTTGTGTTGTTGATCATTTGATTTGGCATCAGAGCTTCTACAAATACACACACACACAATAATTGAGGTATTGTTTCTTCCCACAATAAGCTCATCTCCATTCGAGTCCATTCGTAAAGTTACAGAAATAAAACATCTCAACCTGCTGGTTCCTGTGTGATATGAAAATCTAGATGTCTCCGTTTGTCTGTGGAAAATTGCTCTACTGCTTTCTTATCTGGTTTTTCTGTTGTGTATATATATTGTAGTTTGTGTATGTGTGTACATATTGTGTAACTTCGGCCTGTTTCAGTTTTAAAACATAAACAAACATGAGAACGAAACTATTGAGACAGACTATAAGACACTGGAGTTAAAACAGTCACAGCTACAGCTTCAGATGTCTGATTACGTTAGCTTCTGTTCGGATCTCAGATAGAAAATGCTCGACAGATGCCAAGTTTTATCTGAAATGGATTTTCGACACTAAACCTCTTCGTCTGTCAAATGTCTCCTCAGTCCCGAAGCTGCTGGTCGATCTTCACGTGAAGCTGCTGAGGAAGATCGGCAAGTCGGTGTCAGCAGACCGATGGGAGAAATATCTGGTCAAGGTAAAGCTCAACTTCCAGTTCCTGTACATTTATTACACATATTACCATCGTTAATATGAGAAATATTGATTAGTGCAGTTTTTACTCTGGTGGGAATTTATCTGAATTCACCTTCAGGACATCGTGAGACACTCGCTCCGTCTGTCAAACACCTAAGAACAGTCTTTTTATCACGTGGTGACTATTTCTGCTCCAACTGTGAGGCTGTAATGTTCCGTTTTTGCTGAAGCTGTCAGATGTGTTAAAACAAAATTAAATTAAATCAGTTCATTTGTATAATTGGATTTTTTATTCCCTTATTTCCCCTGCAGGTGTGTCAAGAGTTCAACACAACATGGGCGTGGGAACTGGAAGAAAAGGGATACAAGGAGATGACGTTAGAGAGCAAGACAGCAATACTTAAAGTAAGAACACTGGGTTTATGTTGTTCTTCTTAAACAGAGGCGGGTTCTGGTTTATTCACTCACTACAATTATTGGTTTATTGTTTTATCGCAGCTCCAACGAGAAAAGTTTTTGGAAAGAGTTTATTAAGTGAAGTTTGGATTTTTAGTTTTGGAAAAACCAGACACCAAAAGGTTTTTCCCGTCAAGAAATATAATCCACAAAAATAAATAGTTTTTGTCCGGTACAATCTCAACCCAACGCTGCAGCAACATGTCGATTAATTGACATGTTTTTTTTGTTGCACTAACATCTACTCAGGATCTAATCTTGAGGCACATTTGCCTCTTTGCTTCAAAGCTGCTCTGAATCCTCCAGCTATAGAATCAATACTGTAGTTTTTGTTTTACTCCCACAGCTCATGTATTGTTGCTTTTGACCTAAACTAAAACAATAATGACGTCATGTACATCCTGTGATAACTGTTGTTGGAGTTATTAATCATTCTGTGCGTTTCTTTTCTCTCCAGTATTTGTGTGAGTGTCAGTTTGATGAAAATGTCAAGTTCAAAACCGCCATCAACGAGGAGGACCCAGATAAAATGCGGCTGCAGCCGATCGGCCGAGACAAAGACGGTCAGATGTACTGGTTTCAGCTGGACCAGGAGGACAACGTGCGCGTTTACATTGAGGAGCAGGACGACTCGGACGGGTCCTCGTGGAAATGCATCGTCAGGTAAACAAGCAAAAGTTATTTTAATGAGAAAAATATGCTGCAGGAAGCATGAAATGAAATTGAAATGCTAATGCAGCATTAGCATTATATTCTCTATGAAGCAGCTACTCTGTTATTTACTGTGAACTTGTTCTCTTCTCCCTGCAGAGAACGAAACGACTTGGCCGAGGTTGTGGCTCTGCTGAAGACGCAGATCGACCCCGAGCTGTTGAGAAGGGACGAGTTAAAAAAGGAAAACAATCCCGATGGTGAAGGGGACAAAAAAGGTGAAGATTTGACTTTTAAACTGTTGTTTCTTCACTTCTCTTCTCTTTTCTTCTCTCTTTATATTCCATAGAATATAGAAGCGTCAACTCACTCACTGTGAAAGTTACGGAAAATATCAAGAGCAACTGACTCAAACATTTACCTTCTTTAGATGCACCTCTGGAAAATATCCGGACTTCAGTGCATGTCTGAAAGCAGCTTCAGAGTTTCTTTACCTTGAAATTATGACCTAAAACTTTCTCTAAAAAGATCTTTCTGAACATTTGATCGTATTATGTCCCTTTTTATAATCCAGGTGAAGCTAAAAAGTCTGACAGCTCATCAGATGAAGACCACAAAGACCCCAACAAAGCTGCGTGCCCGGTTTCACCAAAGACAGAGAACAATGAGAAAGAAACGCAGAAAGAAAACTTGAAATCAGAAGCTTCTGAGGTCAAATCTCTCAATGGCATCATCGAAAGCAAAAGTGAAGCAGAACTTCTTTCAGAAAATATCGGTACAAAAGCCCAGAGCATCAAAGAAGAGCCGATGGAGGTGACGGACATTAAAACAGCGATGTGTGAACCGGCCTCTGTAACGTCATGTTTATCAGTGAAGGCAGAAAAGGGAGAGGAGGTGAAGAGGAACAGCGCTGAGGAGATTCAACAGGCCCTGAAGAACGACCAGCAGGCCAAAATCCCCCTGAAGAAAAGAGGAATGAAGTTTAGTGAAGACTTTGAGAAAACCACCGCTAACACGGTGCAAACACAGTTTGTGTCGCAGGTCAGAGACGCTCCTAAAGAAGACGCTGGTCCTAAAGAAGACGCTGGTCCTAAAGAAGACGCTGGTCCTAAAGAAGACGCTGGTCCTAAAGAAGACGCTGGTCCCAAAGCGACGCTGGTCCCAAAGGCGACGCTGCTCCTAAAGAAGACGCTGGTCCTAAAGGCGACGCTGCTCCCAAAGGCGACGCTGCTCCTAAAGGCGACGCTCCTCCTAAAGAAGACGCTGGTCCTAAAGAAGACGCTGGTCCTAAAGGTGACGCTGCTCCCAAAGGCGACGCTGCTCCCAAAGGCGACGCTGCTCCTAAAGGCGACTCCTCCTAAAGCGCACGCTCCTCCTAAAGGCGATGCTGGTCCTAAAGAAGACGCTGGTCCTAAAGGCGACGCTGCTCCCAAAGGCGACGCTGCTCCCAAGGCGACGCTCCTCCCAAAGGCGACGCTGGTCCCAAAGGCGACGCTCTTCCTAAAGCGCTCTTCCTAAAGCGACGCTGCTCCCAAAGGCGACGCTGCTCCCAAAGGCGACGCTGCTCCCAAAGGCGACGCTGCTCCCAAAGGCGAAGCTGGTCTTAAAGGCGACGCTGCTCCTAAAGGCGACGCTGCTCCTAAAGGCGACACTGGTCTTAAAGGCGACGCTGCTCCTAAAGGCGACGCTGCTCCTAAAGGCGACACTGGTCTTAAAGGCGACGCTGCTCCTGAACAGACAAAGAAAACACCGATTGTAAATGAGCACGTTAACGGTGAAATTAAACCCGAGTTGGAGAAGGAACTCCAGAGTCTGAGCGAGACGCTAAAAGATGTCGCTGCCGCCAACAAAGAACAGACGACTGAACCTTCTGTGGTTAAATCTGTAGAAGCGAGAGTAAATGACTCGAAGTCCACAGAGAAGGAGGCGAAGGATAAAAAAGATGAAGCCGGCAGTGCAAAGGTTACGGAGGAGGTCGCATCGCACCAGGAGAACTCGGATAAGAAAAATCTAGAAAAGGAAAACGACGCAGCAACGGAAAAGAAAGAAGCACACGAGTCGCCTCCTCCACCAAAAGGAGAATCACCACCTCTACCTAAAGATGGAAGTAATGCACCGGAGGAGTCGTCTAATCACGAAGACTGTGAGAAAACGAAAGAGAGCCCGGCCGATACAGAAGAGTCTTCTGCTGCATCATTAAAGGAAACTGATAAAACATTAACAACCGCTGAGTCAGAGAAACTAAATTTAAATCATGAAGCCACGTCCAAAGACCCAGAATCAAAAGATTCACAGGAGAAACCAGCCTGTGCAGATGCATCAGAGTCGAGTCAGACTAAAGAAACAGACGAAACAGAGACATCAAACAGAACAGAAAACATGAAGCGAACCGTGAGCGATAAAGAATCCGAAACATCTGAGACTAACACAGAGAAATCAGACAAATTGGCAACAAAAGCGACGCCAGGAGTCATTAAAACAACAGAGACGCAGGCTGCCGGCAAAGATCCTCCAAAGGAACCTGAGGATCCTGAAAACACAGAGTCACAGTCCATCATTAAAAAGACAGAAACGGTAAAAGACGGTAACGACGCAGAGGATCAGGAAATCACACAAACTGCTACTGTCATTAAAAAGGTGGATAAGGAAACAGTCAGTGAGAAATCAGAGGAAACACCCGACGTCAAGGAGAGCGCAGAGTCTTCTGTTATCAAAACGGTTGATAAATCAGAATCATGCAAACCGGCCGAGAAGCAGCCGAGTGTAACGGTCGCTGAGACGACGCCAGAGGAAAACAGTGCAGCCTCGGAAAAGCTCGACAAGACAGAGAAGCCGGAGGACACAAAGAAAACTGTCAACTGTGAAGACAATATGATCCATGATGTCACCAAGATAAGCGACTCCACGTCAGAGCCCATGGAGGTCGAGGCAGCGGCCGTTAAACAGGATCTGACAAATCCACGAGAAGATGACGAGATGAAGACGAACTCTGTTGAACATGAAACGAAAGAGGAAACGTCTGAAGGAAAAGATAAACCATCAAGTCCTGTCGAGAAAACTGACGTTGCTGGAGAAACGGATAAAAAGCCCAACAAAGAAGAGGAGAAGGAGCCTGAAGGACCGTCGAAGCCAATGGAGACAGAGCAGCCGTCGTCAGAAACTAAAACTGATTCTGACAAGGGAAGTGAAAAAGACGCAGACAGTGAAAAGCTCACAAACGACCCTGAGAAAATCCTCAGTCAAGAGAAAGAAAGTAAAGAGGATTCTACGATAGATAAAACCTCAGAAACCGATAAAGCAAAGGAGACGAAACTGGCGCATAAAGAAAGCGAAAAATCAACCAAAATGGAGAATTCTGAAAGCAAAGACGCTGAGGCCGAATCCTCGACTGGAACTGAAAAGCCGGCTCATCCGAGCAAAGAACCGCCAACCGATAAACCCGAAGACGAGGAAAGGAAAAGCAAAAGCGAAGAGGAGGATTCAAACACTAAAAAAGAGGTGGCGAACGGCAGTGAGGCTCCAGCTGGCGTTCGGGAGGCAGCTATTCGCCGAAAACGCAAGCGCCCGGCCCACCGACGGAAAGTTGTGGTGAAGAGAGTGGAGAGGCAAGGGGACTCGGAGTCCGACACCAACACGGGGAGATCTCTGCGAAGGTCGCCGAGGATCTCCAGGCCGACACCGAAGGTGGTGGAGATCCACGACAGGAAGTTGGAGAAATCGCAGGCGACTCCGCCAACAGAGAAAGAAGAGGACGACAAGGCAGAGAAAGAGAAGGACGAGGAAGAGGAGGAAGAGGAAGATGCGGTGAAGGTCGTCCAGAGGAAACCGAGAGAGAAAAAGGTGGATCAGGAGGGTCAGCCCAAACCAAAGGTAAGACTTCCACCAGGTGGCGATATTTACCACAACCAATATGGGTGGGGCTGATACGATAAAGGCATTAAAACATTCCAGATACTAAAAAGATATTGTTATTAAACCTTTATGACAAAGAAATGTAATTGAGGTCTGAAATTTTTCAGTTTAACCCAACATTTCATTATAAATAACTAAAATACAAACGCAACAAGATATATAGAACTTGATTTAAGAATATAAAAGTACAAATGCATGTTGTCTGCATTGTTTATTCTGCAAAATAAAAGTTTTCACATTCGCAAACATAAACACAGATACCAGCAGGTCTGAGGATTTAATTTTCACTTCATTCTTGTCTCGTGATTCACTGAGACGATTTCTTATGTGTTTGTTGTGAAGGGGAGAAAGAGACGGAAGGTTTGCTGGTCGAACACTCGAACGCGCCGCAAAAAGAAAACCTCTGAAGACGAGGAGGACAACAGCGAAGAGGCATCCAGCGAGGAGGACAGCGGGGATGAGGACGACAGCGACGAAGACTACAAGGTGGAGCGGAGCAAAAGGAGGCGGAACCGAAACCGAGAGAGACGGAGCTCGGCCTCCTCCACGTCCTCGGACGACGACCTACCTCCGAACGACGACCCCTGCAAACACTGTGGTCTTCCAAATCAACCCGAGCTGGTTGGTACCCACAGGATAAAAGCTAATAACCTTGTAATAACCTAAGATCGACTACTAACATCTGTTCACATCTGCTTTGTAGATCTTGCTGTGTGACTCGTGCGACAGCGGCTACCACACAGCGTGTCTCAGGCCTCCGCTCATGATCATCCCCGACGGAGAATGGTTCTGTTCTCCCTGTCAACATGTACGCACCAGTCGCAGCTCTGAACTCAGCTAATAGAGAATGAATGAAATGGAAACATGGCTTTAATGTTGTAATCTCCATCCCCCTCTGTAGAAGCTGCTCTGTGAAAAGCTAGAGGAACAGCTTCAAAACCTCGACGCCTCTTTGAAGAAGAAGGAGCGAGCGGAGAGACGGTGAGACATTGGAGTTTTTATCTGTTGATCAAAACTTAGTTCACAAGGACCGTTTCCTTTTTTCTTTTCCTGTGTTTTCTCAAAACATAAAATGTTTAGTTCTTGTTTGTCGAGTCTTGAAATGTCAACTTAAAGGTACATTTTAAAGCAAAGCGTCTGATCTACTGTTTTATGTCATAATTTGTGCTGTTGTCGATCAGGATTTCTTAATATTCTATTCTTCTGATTTCTTTGTCCACTTTCTGGAGATTTGACCTCTAATCACACCTTTTACTTTGAAATTGCAGCTCCTTCACATTAAAAGGCTTTAAAACGTACAAAGCACAAAGTACAAAGAAATATTCTAATTATTTTAAAAGCAGATGCTAAAAAGTTTATGACTTCTGGTTAGAATATCTTTATCATGCTTGCTATTCAGATTCCAATGAATCACTCGTGTGCGTTGTCTCCCTCAGGAAAGAGCGTCTTATTTACGTTGGAATCAGTGTTGAAAACATCATCACACCCTCAGTAAGTACAGTGTTTGTTCAGTCAAATATTTCACCTGTGGATGTTTGAATCATTAAAAACACACTCTGGCTCTCACAGGTGGAGGCGGAGGAGGAGAAACCTGAGATCGTGATCAAAGAGAAGAAAGAAGTGAAGAGGAGTAAGAGCTGGGGTCGGAGGTCAACGAGGACAAAGAAAAATATCAGCTACAGGTTTGTGCTCTTACATCAGACGTTAATAGTTTTATTTTCATTTTAATGTTCAGTGGATCTTTTGAACAAGACTTTATTGTTTCATGTGGAAAGTCACGTTACAGCAGAACAAAGAGACTAAATATGTGTTTTATCTTCAAACACTGAGACGTTCAGGAGAAAGTATTTGATCCATAACACTGACACATGAGTTCCTCCTGCAGGGGGAGTCTGTGTCCTGTCTGCTATCTGATCTAATGAATCTTGTGATTATTAATCGTGAGTTTTACTTTTCACTTGGAGTAAATCAGCTGTTGCAGTTAAGTGTATTTCTCAGGTTTTTAATAGTTAGTTTTAATTTCCCTTTGCAGAAGGAAGCTGTTGTTGGGTAGAGAAACAATGTGATTGATCGCTCATCTACTGTGATTCTTGTCTGATGTTCATTTTGCAGATTTGATGAATTCGACGAGGCGATCGAGGAGGCAATCGAGGAAGACATCAAAGAAGCCGAGGGTGGAGGTAGGAAGACTTTAAGAAAATGATTTAAATCTACAAAGGGACTCAGTCGAGCTTATTCCTCCACCAAGGCCCATTAAACCACATTTAAATTCACTTGATCCGGCTTTTTATTTGGATCTGCACCCAACACTCACAGATCTCAGTCCGCTTAAACATGTTTTTCATCAAGATCCATGAATTATTCTCTGAGAAATCAGAGAAAATGTCAAATAACGTCCTGTCTCACAATGTATAGAGAATTTAATTGGTTATTTTTCGTAATCCTGCTAAGTTACAAAGAAATTCTGACAAAAACACAACATCCTTGCTGAGGTTAACAACCGGTCTTAGTTGAGTGAGTGTAACATGTACTGATGTTTGATTTCTGCTCCAACCTGTGGCTTTTGCTGCTTGTTAAGGTGTTGATGACGGGTGTCGGTTGTCTGCAGGAGCTGGTCGAGGTAAAGACATGGCCAACATCACAGGAGGCCACAGAGGAAAGGACATGTCCGTCATCCTTCAAGCGGATGAGGAGAACAAGGAGAACGGCCGCCCGCCACCAATCAGCTCCGCTCAGCGCAAGAGAAAGCGCCGGCGACTCAATGACCTGGACAGCGACAGCACCGTGGACGAGGAGGAAAGCGAGGAAGAGTTTCGCATCAGTGAAAGGTACGAACGTACACAACTGTGCTCACAGTACAGTTTGACTCTCAAAGATGTTTGTCTCCTTTCTAAACATGTTTGTTTTTCCGCGGCTGGATGCAGCTCAGAAGAAGAATTTGTCGTATCGGAGAACGAGTCGGATGCAGAAAATGACTCCAACAACAGCGACTTTGGCAGCAACGGCAGCGGCAGGCGTCACACTTCCTCACGGAAGAGGAAGCCACCGAAACGACGACGGAGCTCCCGAAAGCGGCGGAGACCGAAAGGGTACTCAGACGATGAAGAGGAGGAGACGGATGAGGACGAGGACGATGAAATGGGTAGATGGTTTTATTTTATATTAGTCTGGACGTCTGTTTTTCCAGTGTTTCTATCTGGAGAGGGACTGTCTCTTTACATTTGTCTTTTATTCTTATTGCTTTGTGTGTGTTTGTCCAGCGACTGAAGGCTCCAGCGAGTTCAGCGACAGTGATCTTGATATGAGCCGACGGCGGTCTCGGCGGAGTCAGAAGAAGCAGGTGAACTACTGTGAGACGTCGGAGTCTGACGGATCTCGGGCCGAAAACAAACGGGTGACAAAAAAACCCGGACCTCCCCGGGACAGTTCAGAGAGTGAAGGTCAGTCCGAGACACGCAGGACACTTTTAGAACCACGCTATATTCCAGAATAAGTGATTTTAAAGGTTTTCCTTGCTTTCTGTTTCTAGCTAGTTCCTCCAGAGACTCTGAAGAGGAGCCGACTGAGAGGAGGGTGAAGAGGAGGGCCGACTCCTCGGAGGAAGACTCACGGCAGCGTCACAGACGTCTTGCACTGAAACGCAGGAGAGCATCTGAAGACGACTCGTCGGACGACTCATCAGACGACTCATCAGAGGAGGATCGTCCCGTCCGCAAACGGGTGAACCGCATCGATTCGGACGATGACGACGAGGAGGAAGAGGAGGAGAAACCAAAGGAGAAGAAACCTGAGGAGGAGAAGAAACCTGAGGAGGAATCAAAGGGAACAAATCCATCGGACTGCAACGCGGTGGAGCTGCCACCCACCAACGGACAGAGCCCGGTAAAGAACGTCGAGGGCGTCATAAGCCGACCCGCTGCTCCAGGCACCGTCCCACAACAGGAGCCGCCCAAAACCATCAGCGCAGCGCCGGCCACTGCCATCGCACCGAACGGCGTGGCTGGCCAGGAGATGGCAGCGCAGGAGGATGACGAAGACGACCTGTTAGGAGTCACAGACCTAGTGGACTACGTCTGCAATAACGAACAATTGTAAAAAAAAAAAGAAAGAAAATGGTGTACTGTTTCATTTTTTTGTGGTATTGTATTTTTATATTGCTTAACTTTATTATTCCCTCCCCACCAACACGTCCTCGTCCTTTTTACTCGTGTCACGTGGAGCTTGACTCTCAGAAACCTCCGCCGCAGTAAGAACTGGATCTTTGTCGCCAGTCTGTCCCTGTGGGATTGTTCAATAACCAGTAAGGGCACCGACTCAAGTCTCATTCACATGGTAACAATCATCTTACCTGCAGACCACCCACATCATCCAGCTCCACTGCCAAACTACTTCTTCTAAAACTGTGTCACTCGTCATTTCTCCCGTCACATCGTCCTGTTTTCTGTTTTTTAACCCCACGTCCAAGACTTCGACAAATTCAGCTCCATGACCCAACGACGCGCCGGGAGAACTGGCACTGAAACTGTTTGTGTTGAAGATTTGTCGTTTTTTTTCTGAACGACTGGGACTTAACATTTTCTTGGAGTGAAGCAGAAAATCATTCCGTGAATTATACGAAGTTCTTGGAATCAAACATGAATTATGGTTTTTAAAATGTTACCTTTTCAAGGCTCAACTTTTTAAACAATGTGCTTATCGGCTCAACGGCCCCGTTGAGACGAGAAGATCGATACCACGCTCATGTCCGTCAGTTTAATATGAGGCTAGCAGCTGTTAGCTTAGCACAAAGACTCTTTTAATGCGGTACAGAGAAGGTACTTTCCCACTGGTCGGACCAGAGAGAGAACCATGCTATGCTAACAGAAGCTAGTTGATGGTTACTAAAGCCACAGAGTGCTGCACTGGGTCTGAGCCAGTGATGTTGTTAAAATAGTTTGTCTGGACAGATGCAAACCAGGCGTGAATATGAGATTAAACGTTAAAGTTTCAGATTTAAAGCAACACTATGTGACTTTTACTGAGCAACAGCGCCCTCTGCAGGTTCACGTGGTGACTGATTCTGTTTGGCTCCGTGTTCGAGCGATAAAGTGGTTTTCAAGTCCATTGTAAGTTAAGCTAAGATCTGACTGCGTATCTAAATAATGTGAAACACAACCGATCGGTGGGTATTACCCACGATCCCCTGCTTCCCGAACCTGTTCCGTGAATACAGGTGATAATCTGACCGAGCATGTGTCTGTTCCCCCGTCAGTTGCTATTTGTGGTCTGCTGAGCAAACACCATTTTGACTTTCACGTGTAGTCTGTGTGTCCTCGGGTCATTTGACGAGCGAACGCAGCAGTTACACATCCAAACACTTTCATTAACAAAGGCTTTGGACGGGGGTCGTTTGATTGAGTGTGAGACTGAATTCATGATGTTGGCAGAATGGGAAGAAGATTTTAGTCTCTCCAGCCTCCATCTAAAATAGATGTGTTGCTTATTGGAAGGGAATCGTTACCAAGTGAAACCAGAAACAAAACTAAAGAGCATCAGCCTCAACTTGTCTCTTTTAACTTTTTAATATTCTCTTCTTAGGCTTTTAATAATGATTTTAACTAGAAACAAAGTAAATGAAGTAATTCCCCATCATGTGTCTCTGAACGTAAACTATTCAGCCTCCGGTTGATTTTTATTTCTTAAGCTGCTTAAACTGTTCAGATGTTAAGACTGAAAAATACTGTATAATAGCTCTATGAGACGTATTTCAGGAAGATTTGCTCATCGCGATTTTACAGTTGAACATTTGATTGTTTTTTTTTAAAACTAAGTTGTAATATCTCTAAACCTCAGTGATGATCATGTTTAATAATGTTTGTGAATTCCTCACAAAAAAAAAACCAAAGTGTCAAAACGGAAATTGGCATCAAATCGTTTTTTTTTTTTTTTTTACGTCTGCAGTTTTGTTACAGATTCATGAGATGAGCTGTAACGTGTAGATTAACGGACGTCGGGGGTGTTGTGACGTGACTGTTGCTTCGTATTTAACTCGCGGATACAAGAGTGGTATCAATTTTCTCATCTTATATCTCCTACTGAAAGTAAAAGTCCCCAAAATGTCACTGTTTATTCATCTTGGATCATCGTGTCGTCTGGAATCGCTGATACTCAAATATGTGTGTGTGTGGAAGACAAACACATTACTCCCGTATTTTTCCAAGAGTTATAACGTATATATGTTCAGCCACGTGGGTGTGAATGTGTATATGAGACCAACCCGTTGACCGGCCTTCACTTCTCAGCTCCCTCATGTTTGTTGAATGTTAGAGTAGCTTTTGTATATTGTTAATCATATATAATTATTTTTAACTACGTGCGCTGACGTCAGTGTTGAGCTCCCGGTTTGTTTGCGTAAAAAAACAAAATCTGACTCTCTCTCATCCCTCCGGAGATCTAGTCTAGTTTCCTCTTATAACATCCATGTTAACCTTTGTGATTATTATTTTTTTTTTTTATAACAATGATGTATTTTTTTTTTTGTATATCTTAACATTTATATGTTGTCGTCTCCGTCTGAAATGTAAAGTGTCTTATTTCCGTTGTACATTGTCCATAGAAGGTTCAGAAACCTGCAGACGGTTGGTTTTCATGAACTACAGATAACACTCAGCTCCACAACACTCTTACTTTCATTTTTCAGTTTCACCTCCCCCCCCCCCTCTGGATCTTCCTATGTACAAAATATGTTTCTATCCAAATCCTCTATTTTCATAATCTTTGAGTTGTCGTGTGGTTCAGGTTTGCGGTGACCGGCCAAACCTCAACCCTCCAAGATTGTGAAAAATAAAAAAAACGCGTTAGTGGAATAGTTAGTTATTTTGAAGCCTTGGGACAGAAAAGAGAAAGACGCCAATGATTCACTGACCTCTGCTGGAACCAGTCTGTGTGTATATCTGTAGTTTCTTGCTGTAATATATTTAGAGGCATCTTTTTAAAAACCATGGGGGGGATAAAATGTATATCGGGCAATTCTATTGGGATTGCATGAGTTTCTAATAGTTTTCTTTTGTAGCGAGATAATATTGGCACAACAATGTTTTTTTTGTTTTTTGTAACAAAACCAGAAAACTTTGGCATGTTTTAAAGATGTCCGTCACCCCCCCCCCGACCGTGTTGCGTTAGCGCTGAAGGACTCGTGAAGTAGACGACACGTAGCGAAGCATGCGCTGAACTAAAAGGAATGTTCCAGACGCTCGGGGAAACTTATCGTAGAAGATAAATCGAGGACATCGGAATCTGATCCAAGAGAGGAAATGTAAAATATTTTGTAAATTAGTCTCAGCATGGTCTTCAGAGGATGAACCACTCTATTTATCACAGCGTTTTTTGATACCGGCCGCGGCCTCAACGGGACTTCCAAGACGAAACAGTGCTTCTATACGCGATATTTAGCTCTTTAGATTTTAGTGGGACAGAATATAGCAACTCTACAGATGTGATGGAGGTGTGTGTCCTGGTGGGGGCGGAGTCAGAGACCTCTGTAAGTTTAACCCTGTTTCTAAGCAGAATGTATTCACACGTATCTGGAGGTTATGAAATAACCGGTAGCACAGGAACGGGAAGAGCGGAGTGAAATTTAAAGGCTGCGACGGGGTTGAGGGAGGAAGTCGGTGCCAATGACGAGAAGTGTTAACAGAGTTTTCCTATTTACCTCATGATGAGTGTGGGAGGAGAGACGCCCTGTCCACTGTGTACAGACCCGAGTCGACTGGTCGTTGGTGTTTTGTCTGATCATTTTGTTAACTTTACCGTTATTTCTTATGAATCTGATCTTGTACATTTGTCATAATAAAACGGGTTTGAAGCCTCACGTCATTCTCTGGTCTGACTCGCAAAAGAAAATTATTTTTCGTAATTTAAGTTCTATATATTTGGTCGTATTTGTGTTTTTATTTTTATTTATAATGATAAAGTTCACGGTTAAACTGTAAAATATCAAACCTCAGGGACATTTCTTAGTCGTAAGCATTTGATAACATAGGATTAATATTTTTCTTATGCACAGATCGGCCAATATTAAATATCGATATCGGTCGGACTCTTGGAAAATAAGATGAGTTAAAAAGTAATAAGTAAACATGATATAAAATAAGGAAAAATAAACAGCTAAAATGTATAGAGTATACAATATAAAAATTATTGCACCATTGCATTTATGTTGAAGGGATACATTTATATACAATGATTTGATTTGATTAAATTCTGTATTATTTTCTGTTCATCTATGACGTTAACGTGACAGTTACAATATTATATATTATAAAGAATAATGAATGAATGGTGATGTTGAAACTATGATATAAAATACTCAGTAACAAAGCTATGTGTTCTTCTATTTATATATTTTATACAGGGTCTGAGATGTTTCCCATTGAAATTAATGGGTAAAAGTTCTCAGACTTTTCTATATGTATATAAAATATTGATCATATCTAAGGACTGATTGAGTTATGAGATTATCAATCAGTTACAGTTACGTCGTTTCAAAGAGACTTTGGATGTTTGGAGTTAGAGTAGAAAATAAGAGCAGAGCGTCACCATGTGAGGAAATGAGTTTCTCATTGAAATGACATCAGGTTTTTAAAGTTTAATAATAATTCAGCCTTATATTCATGATATGTGAACAACTTCCTGCCTCGTCCGTGTTAATCAGCTGAACTAATGTAGTTTGAGTATTTCTGCTGAGTCAGCGTGTGATACGGGGGGTCAAAGGTCACGTGTAACCGATTGTGTGAAGGTCAAAGTAGCAGCTGCTCCAGAGGAACACGTTTTATGAGCCCTTTCTCTTCTGGGATTATTCTAAATGATTCTTAAGTACGTACGGTTTCCTGTAAAGTTGGTAAGTTTTAAATCAAACAGTATAAACACAAGAAATGTCATAGAAAGGGAAGTTTTAATTAAAAATATTGATATATTTAAAATATCAGGTATTAGAAAGCATTTAAATTACAACACTATACAAAGCCTGCCATTGAACAATATTCAATATTCTACATTTTCTAACATGTTCTACATTTTGCTGACAGAGTTTGGGTCAGAAATATGAGAGAAAATTACGTTTATTCACATTTTTTAAAAAATAATCATCAAGTCTTACTCCCAGAAACTTAATTTATCATGAACATCCAGACTGTCGAGGTATTTAAAGATGTAAATGATCCTTCACAGAGAAACAGAAGAGTCGAGACCAAAGAATAAATCCAGTGGGACAAAGAAAAAGAATTCACACAAACAATATATCATGAAAATAAATCATATTAATTGAACTCATGCAGATATCACACCAGGTTCCCTTCTATCCCGTCATCAGTAGAAAGAATGTAAATGTCAAACATGATTTTTGCAGGAAAACAAAGATTCAACAGTAAAAGTTTTTGGTCTTTTAAACTTAAGACGGAAAACTAACAGTGTCCTCACAGTGAAAAACAGTTTTCTTAAAATTCTTGAAACACGAACGGTGCAGTTTGTGTAGAACGTCAACGATTGTGCGACAAAATGAACCCAAATCAAACTAAACACAAACCGAACCATTAAACCCTTTGTGCTCTGTCACTCATTCATTACATGATAACGTGCAGTCAAGCTGTTTAAATTATGATATTAGTTTTTAAACATCAGCTTCTTTGGCTCGTGTGTGTTTCTACTGTGCTCATGTATTTTACAGGAATGTCACATGACCTGCTGACACTTAGAAAACGTCTTCTGTCTGAACTTTACGCTAATAATAACTCCAGAGACTTGACACCCCCCCCGTCCTCCTATAGGATGTTGACGTGAAACATAATCAACCACGTGAACATGTTTCCTGTGATGCTGTAAATCGACTGGAGAGGAAATTATCTAATTTATCACAATCACCTCAGGGGTCATGAAAAGAAATCAGAACAATTATAGCAAAAATATGATTCTTTGTCATCTATATGCTTCGCGACCCCCAGGGGGCCCCCGACCCGTAGTTTGGGAACCGCTCACATCCTCAAGTCTGTCGCGAGAATTATAAAATCTATTTAAAGTCGAACTGAAGCTTTAGTAAAAAATCTGAAGTTATAACCCTAGTGTGAACGTTTGAAGTTAGTGTCAGAACTTTTAATTTAACTGGTTTGAAATCAGTTTGTGCTGCTGTCGTTCACGACACAAGGAAAAAATAAACTTTCCAGACTCTGACATCGCAGCTACTGGGTTTTCTGTTTCCGAGCAGCAGGGACGTCGACCGTGGTTTTTCCAGAGAGGAAGGGAATAACCTTCTCGAACAGCAGGACGCAGCTCGCCACACCTGGAACCACACGAGGAGAAAAACACCGTAAATAAAGACGGACGACATGACAGCTGTGTCCCTATCGCCCCCTAGTGGCTGGCTGCAGTATAGGTCATAAACCCTCCCTCCTCCATGTTAGTGTGTGAGACACACGGGCCGAATAAACTAAACTTAAAATCTAAAAATGCAAAATACACATTAAATACACTTTTCTTCAAAGATTACAACCTACTTTTATATTTTTACATTCGATCAGAAACCACTTAAACTACAACCACGTACATCTCTTTAAAGTAGAACCGACGTTTGTGCTTCTAGAAAACTTGATTAAATTGTATTAAATCTTTGTATTAATCCTCTCAGCTCCTGAATGTGTTTTACTGTCATTTAATCGGAACTGTGATGCTGTTTATTTTATTATTCTTACAAAACCATCAGAGCTGGATTCTGTTCAGTATCTGTATTTGTGAGAGTTACAGGATGTTTTTAATGAAGATGATGATTTGTTGCTTCTCCATTTCAACAAGTCCCGAGTGTGGGACGGAGACAGGATGTGTGACGTCGACCTCTTACCCAGCATCGGCCCCAGCCAGTAGATGAAGCAGTACTCCAGGTACGTGTGTCCGCTGCAGGGGAACTGGATGGAAAAGGCCAGGACGGGGTTAAAAACCGCTCCTGAAATACTGCCACCTGCAGGGAGGGAGGAAAACAGCAGAGGGTCACGACTGAAACACCAAAAAAGAAAATCTATCTGACAGATTCTCTGACAAATATACGATAATTCGGTTGGTGGACGACGTGACAGCTCCACAAAAATGAAGCCAAATCGTCTTTATCGCCCCCTGGTGGCGGGTTGCAGTAGACATTATAAACCCTGCCTCCTCCTTGTCAGCAGATGGGACATGGACCAAACTAAAAAAGTGAAATTCTACACTAATTATTCTCAAAGATGGTTTATGTCATTTTAAATAACACTGCGCAAACTTTTCTGAAAAGTTTGTTTTAAATCATTTGATACTATAAAAACAGGGTGAATTATGATATAATATAATATTTGTTTGTTTACTAAACCTCTTTGATGGCAAATTCAATATATTGAAGTTTGAGACAAAGTCTTTTCTCACATTTTACAGTAAATTAGGAAGTTAAATAGATATTGTCAGTGTTGCAGCTCTTGTTGTGAAGTATTTATATTTTGTCTTATTTTATTTTGTACATGATGTTCTCTGTTTAATCTGTGCAGTTGTTGTTGAGTAGTTGGAACAGCCTGTATAATATAAAGTATATATAAAATCTCTTGTAATAATAAAACTTCTCTTTAATGACCCACCTGCATAAACCAGAACCGTGATGACCGCAGCGAAGCAGTGGACCCGGAGTTTCTCCGGAACTCGGTGCACATGTGCGGCCACAGCCTGAACCATGAAGGCGCAGACCAGCTCCACGGCCGCGGCCTCCAGCACCGTCCCGCCGAGGGGGTCGAAGCACCGGTAGCCGAACTTCTGGTGCCGGAGGTGGAGGTCGGACAGACCCAGGGACCACACGGCGGCGGCGAAGTGCTGCGCGGCCACGGCGGCTCCGAACTGGCAGAGTATGAGCACCGAGGCTGCCTTCCCGGAGCTGCCTCCCCGGCAGAAGCCCTCCAGAACCCCGCTGGGGTTGCAGGCGGCGCCGCGGAAAGTTAGGAGGTGAATGACGGTCATGGTGTAGGTGATGGTGAGGCCGACCGGCAGCTCCAGGCGGCCGGACTCCCCCAGCAGCTTCAGCTCGTGGCAGCAGCCGCAGAGCTGGAAGGTGGACGCCGCCTCCAGCAGGTAAACCCGGGAAGCTCCGGGGAGGAGAGCCGCAGTCCGCCGGGTCAACTCGCTGAGGAGCACCGCGACCCCCAGCACCGCCAGGGACACCCACAAGTCGGTCATTGCTCCGCGGTTCGACCTGCAGCCGCTGCCGAGCCGAGCTCCTCCTGACTCGGGTAAGTTTACTTCTGTGCCCCGCCGCTGCCCCCGGGGCCAGAGCGTCCAGCTGCACGCCGTGCAACCGGAAACAAGACGGGTCAGCCTTCACAATAAAAGCAGGGCAGGTTATTTAATTATTTTTCCAGCTAAATGAAAAGGTTCACAGCTAAAAACATGATTAAAAAAATCTGTTGCTTTATTGCTTTGTACCAATTTTCTTGTGGAAATTAAACATGTGGACCAAAATGAAAATCTTTGAAGGCAAAGCTTGTGTGTCTCTGACAGATCCCCAAAAGTGAAGCCAAAGGATCTTGATTGCCCCCTGGTGGCTGGCTGAAATATAGGTAATAAACCCAGCCTCCCCCATGTTTGCAGATTGGATGTGGACCACACTAAAATGTCACGTACACATCAAAATACTTAATCCGTCTTTGTGAGTTACTTTTGATCACGCTCTATGTTCAAGCGCTATTTTTTACGCTAAGATTCTTGCGGCAAATGACGTCTTTGCTGCTTGATGGCGGAGTTCGTATCTGGGTTATTTTGGCTTAATTTCCGTGTAGTGGAAGGAAGTGGTCGTCCATCTCAATCAAACAGTCTCTAACTTTTACACTTTTGTTGGTCTGTGGATATTTTCCCCTTCAGACAAAGACAGTTTATATGTTTAATACAATTAACCATCTCCTCACTGTATATTTCATTTGATTAAGGTGATATCAATAAAGAAAATCCGCAAAACTGCCTCAAAACGCCGAATATCCCTTCAGCAATGATTCTCGAAGCTTGGGAACATCTTGGTGTTTTATTTTGGAAGACGTAACAGGAAGTGGAGGTGTTTATTCTGAAAGGCTTGACTGAGCTCGTAGATCATAACTTGACTGACTGGATGTCAGATGCTGCAGTTTAACAAGTATTCAAAACAAAACGTTGAACAGGATGAAGTCGTAGCTGTTGTTATAATATTTTATTCTAAGTAAATAATGATTAAACTATAACTTTTACATCTTATCTTTATCTTTATCTTTATCTTGGGTCTGGACTCTGCATGTGATCACATCAGGCTGAACAGTCACGTGTTGACAGACACAGCTGTGAGGGGACAACAAACCTCAACTGACAAATGAGACAGACACACACATGAGACAGACACACACATGAGACACACACACATGAGACACACACACATGAGACACACACACATGAGACAAACACACACATTTTTGTGTCTGTGAACCTCAACATGTTTTTCAGTCACAAAGCTTTAAGTTTTACTTTGAGCTTTTAGTCTGCAGCTTTATTTGCTTTATGTAGGTCGTATAGAAAAAAAAGGTTACGTCACTAATCTGATGTTGGTATAAAGACTTGGTTTAATTTTAATCCTCTGATGTTTAGATTAAATCATGATAAACTATGTCAGCTGCAACATGCAACTTCACCACTAGATTTCACTATTTCTACACACGGAACCTTTAATATGTTGCTTACTTGTATGTTTTGTCTATATATGTTTACACGGGGGATCAGAGAGAAACCGTATTTCAATCACGTCTATGTCCTTAACATATGGTCAAATTGACAATAAAGTTGACTTTGACATCAAAGTGAAAAATTTATAATTTAGTCATACAGGCAATGTTACGCTAACAAAAAGGGGTTTATGGTCCAGTGGAGGAAGACGAAGACTAAAGAGCCCGGGAGAAGATGCGGAGGAAGATGAGGAGGTCTAGAAGACGAGGTGATGGAACCAGTTAACATCTGTAATGTGTAGGTTTGGTTTGTGGTGTTTTCAGTTTTCTCAGTGTGTGTTTACTCTGGTTTTCCTCCGCCGGTTTCCTCCCACAGTCCCAAACACATGCAGGTGAACTGGAGACTGTAAATTCCTCACATCGATGTGACTGAGTGGGAACGATGAAGAGTCCACATGAGCCGGACTAGACCACGTTCGCAAGGCGGCCATGTTCCTATAAGTCACCAGTTTGATGATCCAGCTTCAAACGTCATGTAAACACTGGCAAACTGTTTTTATTTCACTGAATCTGAAAACACGATGAGGAATAAAACCTGGAGGGACACAGGGTTGAACGACATATTTGATGGCTCATTAGCCAACAGCTAACATTAGCATTCAACTAAATAATTTAAATAAATATAAGTAAAATTGATAAAAAATCTTAAATACAAAATATATCAGACAGATTTAAGCAAATAACAATTCATTTGACTAATTATCTCTAGGGTTAGGTTTCGAAATATACAAAATTGGGCCTTTATATTTAAATACTTTATATTTAAATACTTTATATTTACTTCAGGAGCGGGTCCTCTCTACGGAGGCAGCCATGTTTTTCTACAGTAGCCAAAACTGGACAAACTAAACCTTTTGAGTTTTTATGACACCTGAAGGTTCTCTGTCATGTTTGGAAGCGGAGGTGAGGGGTGTTCAGCTGCAACATGACACTTCACCACTAGATGTCACTAAATCGTACACTCTGAACCTTTAAGAGAGTTGAACTTGAGTCAAAGTGCAGTTTATAACAGGTGCGTGTTTATCATGACATCATATATATTATTATAGTCTTTATGTATATATATATATATGTATATATACATATATAGCATATTTTCCGTGTTTTACTTTCCACCTGGACTCACCTGGTGATAATATCCTGATTTCCCCCTGAAACCTTCCAAAATAAAGCAGTTTTCTTCCTGTGATATTTATATTTACACATTCAAATCATATTTCTTTGCATCCAGACACTCATTATAGTAAATTATTTTGTATATTTCTATATGATTTAATGATAATCAACTGGAAACCACATGTTATTGTAGCTGCTCCTTGACTCTGGGTCTCTCGATGTTACACAACAGTGTTAAATTCCTGCTTTAAAAAAAACCTGCTGCGGTTTTAAAGGCGAAGTGTTTTATTTCCTCTGAGTTGATGTGGTTTCATCCACAGGAGGCCACTCGCTGCCAGGCTGTAACCGGAGAGGGTCCTCGCTCTGCGGCCTCTTCCCCCGCGGATCCCCGGGAGGCAGAGGCGACCTGGAGGCGGGATGACAACATGTTGATGTTGGAACATTCTCCGGAGACAGTGAAGCTGCGGCAGCGTCGATTATCATCAGCAGCAGGAAGCAGGTCTCCGTGACATGTCCCGTTCTCTGCCTCCGCGCGTCGGCTCTCACCAGACTCCCTTGTGAAAATCTCCATTTTACCAATCATCACACGCGCTGACGGAGCCGGAATCAACTTTACACGAGGTAAGATGTTTTCATGTATTAATAGACTACAATCTCCAATTCGGCGTACACACAAGACGATAACGAAATTGAAACCCGGAACTGGAAATGATTTTACTTAAATACTTGAGACGTCTGACGATCATGTGTATTAAGAATTTACCTGTAAAATGGCAGAAAATAAACCTTGAGTCCGGTTCTGTTGACGCCGATAAGCAAAGCTGACATTGACCTTAACACATGTCTATTTGTATTGTGGTTTGCTTTACTGTGTTTTTGCTTTATTACATATTATTATTGTGATGATGATTATTTCTGTTTATATACATGTGCCACCAAATACAAATACCGACAATCTACTAATAACGATAATAATAATAATTATAATAACTTTCTTTATATTCAAAACAAAGTAACAAAGTGCTTTATAATAAAACAGATAATGCAAAATAAAATGTAACAATGTAACAAATCAATAGTAAAGAATGTGACGTTAAAATAAAATCAAGATTGAAAGAAGAAGTGTTTTTTAACCTGATTGAGATCTGCAGCCTCACACCTTTAGAGACGAGTTGTGATTTGAGATCAGTGCTAACGATCCATTAGAATCAACAAGTCAATGGTTGAAGTTCACTTCCTGTTAGAAACCAGGTTCTTATCTGTGAGTTGTGCTTTAACCTGTCGACATTCACCTCGTGTCAGTGGAATATGTGTAAATTATACACAGCAGATAACTGTGAGTGAACTGTGGCCCGAGCAGATGTGAAGCTCTACTTCTCTGGGAACAAGGAGCAGACATGTATCCGATCATTTAACAAAAACAAAAACACTGAAACAATAGTCTCCTTGAGAACAGTTCTGGAGTCTTGGCAGAGTTGAATCAAGCTGTGAGAGATTTCCTGCAGACGGACTTGTTTAATGTTTTAAAGCCTCTGCACACATGTAATGTATGTGATGTAATGTATGTATGTAATAAAGATGGACGACAAGTCTCCACTTCCTCCTACTGATGAGAAGTGAAGCCAGAACATCCTGGATTCTAACGCTGCCGTCCTGCATCGATCATTTGGAGCCGGAGCAAGTGATGAAAGGATGGAGCCACGATGTCGGGATCCTGCAGATACACAAACTCATTCAATGGCGAGTCAGGACGCCTCAACTCCCACATTGTTTAGTTTAGAACCAAAATATTATGTGTGAAAGGTTCCTGGGACCAGAGTCCAGGGTCCAGACCAACGGAAAGGAGGTGGTGTCAGTCCAGATCAAATAAACTTTGTTTTCATGGCTCAGACTTTTGGACCAATTGCAGGAAGTGGAGACGGCATCAAACGAGAGAAGTAGAAAGTTAAGTGAGAGATTATTTCTGTTGTTTGTGTGTCTCAGGTGTGTGCGAGCAGGATGGAGGCTGTGTCCACGTGTGTGTGAGTCATGGCGTCCTCGTTGTCTCGGCTGCAGCTCGGCCGGCTGCACGGCCTCCGGGCCAAACTGCTGCGTCGGTACGAACACCAGCCTCTGGTGTCGTGTCTGTCCGGGTTCTACGGCTGCAGGTGGAGACGCCACGAGAGGAGCCGCACTCAGCCCGGAGACTGCTGCTGCAGCAAGGTCAGACCACGTCCAACATCTGGACACATCTGGTCCAAGTCATCAGGCCCTTAAAGTCATGGCCAGGTTAAACCAGTAGGGGGTCCTGGGGCAGATTCATTGAATTACAACTGTTAAGGCCTTTTCAAACTAGACGTGTTATTTAATTTAATTTTCACATTATAAATTGTTGTCGAGTGATATCGCGGGTTTAATTTTTAAGTTTTGCTTCCGACATGTTCACATCTAACCAATCAGAAGGAGTCACATCTTCCTCCTCGATCCAGATATAAAGTTTACTTTTTGTCGACTTCTTTAATATAATTGTATCTCAAGTCATTGCTCCCAGTTATTTTTGTCTTTTAAAAGATGTGATTTATCCGACCTGAAGCTACAATCAAATTAAAGGCGACACTGAAACTGTGTTTTTCTCCACTTTAGTTTTTAAATCACAGTTTCATAGCTTTTCTGCTCTGGGTTGTTTTTACCTCTTTACCTTTTGATTTGGTAAAAGTATCTTTAGTGTCTTTGTGGAAGGATCCTCTCTCTCAACCATCTGTCGTCCAAGCAAATGAACATAACTTCTGCCTTTTCACATTTAAACCAGTAACACATACAAACCTGCTATGAAGCCATTGAGCACCACAATCTGAAAAAAGGAAATTGAAAAAATTATAAAAATTAACTTCAATGTGAAGTTGAAACCATTTACATTCAAAAAATGTTAAACTTCAAAACAAATAAATAAATGATTCGATCTAATTGATCCTTGTAAGAGAAAATAGAGCTTTGATGCTGCTTGGAAGAAGAAAATCAATCAACCAGTAAAATGTAATGATTCCTATTAGAGAGGAAGTTTTATTTATTTTCTCTTTCACAGTTATTGTAGTTCAGCATGATATCACCAGTTTAACCATCAATTAAAAGATTATAAATGTTTTATGGATCTCACATCACTTCATTACTGATCTGCTTCTACGTGGTAAACGACACAAACAGCGAGGCCTCGTGGTTCTGAGGTTTATTTCACAGCCGAGCCACTTTAGTGCTGATGCTGTTTGAATTCCTCTTTCTACTGGTCAACAGTCAAATCTCCATGGAAACCAAATGGAATCCAGGTACAATCTATGTGTTTATGAGCTTTGTGGTAAAACAATGTTCCATGTTGTGTTTGTGTGGTCGACAGCTGGAAGGAGTCAGCTTCGTTCTGCTTGTGGCGGCTTTCTGCTTAACGCTGGTGTTTCTCTACTTCTGGGGACACGCGGAGAACGACTACGATGACTTCGATTGGTGGGTCGAGTCCCGCTTGCACTCGAGTGAACAAGCAGTAGATTACATGTGTGATTACAATGCTCCCAGAGTCGTAAAAAACTATAAACTCTCTCAATGAATCCCACTCTGTCATGTTTTCTATGCTGGAATATAACATGACATCTCTGTTTGGTCATTTAATCAATTTAATCCAACTCCTCCAGAAAAATGTAAAATAGAACGTCTCTCAGAACAGAAAAAAGGAAGCGGTCTGATTTCCTAAATTATTTATTAATCATGAAACAAAGTCATAAACAGTGAATGATTAAGAAGTGTGTGTTATTATGAAAATGGCCTGTGTGGCAGTGTTAAGGCGAAAAGAAAACTCCTGAATCCCCCTGATCCGGATCAGACCAAACTAGATTTTGACACTTGATCGTCTTCAGGCGGTCATCATCATCATCATCATCATCATCATCATCCAGGCTTTGGGGCCGTGGGCGGTCATCGCTGAGTCAGTCCAACTCAAACTTACTTAAATCTGTAGAATTAGTCGACAGTATATCGTCATCCAAAGGATTTTATGAATGTTTGTTGATTATTTAAATGACTTCAGAGAAATCCACTGGTTTCAGGTTGTGGACTCACGACACAAATGATCAAAGATCGGTGATGCTGAACCAGATTCATTTCCCCTTTTAGTCCTGATGCAGATCTGAAGACTGAAAGGAACTGTTAATACAGTTTATTGGGACTAAACACTGGAATCTTTCATTCATTTGTGGATTTTAAATTTGTCCTTTAAGCTCTTTTAAGAAAGCTACGGTAAAACAGTGACCGGAAACAAGGGAGATGTAACAGCTGGATTTGAACTGTGGACTTTACTGTTCATGTCACCATCTTCACCTCTGAGCCACAGGGACGCACCTTTGTTTAACTTAATGACACGTTCAACCATTAACAGTTTACTGTTCACATGAAGCATCAAGTGTTCTAAGTCAATATAAGTAAGATTAAATTTGTTATTAATTTAAAAACGTATTTTAGTTATCAATATCTAAAACATTGACTTTGTTTTTTTTCTTCTTTTGTTTGGTAGCGGTGTCACCGTCATATCACACATCCGACTCTGTCTCTCTGCACATACTGGAGGCATTTTATTGTCACTCTCTCTCTCTGTGTTTATCCCGTCTTTGTGTTTATCCCGTGTTTGTGTTTAACACGTGTTTGTTTAACATGTGTTTGTGTTTAACACGTGTTTGTGTTTAACATGTGTTTGTGTTTAACATGTGTTTATCCCGTGTACCGTTCAGGTTTAACTTTGGGAACCTGGGCTTCTGGTTCCCCTGGTCTGTGGTGCTGCTGGTCATCGCTGCAGGTTTCTTTACCTACGTCACTGTGCTCATGGTGAGACACCGGTGAATGTTTCACTGATTAAAGTTGTTTTGTCATACACTTAGTTTCTCTTTTTGACAATTGTTAATAGTACAGTTGCATTTCTTTGTTTTAAAAATCACGTAATTGTTTTATATTTTCCCAAGTGACTTGTTTAAATGTTATAAAGTCATGAATGAATGGGTCAAATCTCTCACCTGAATAAGATCCTTGAATTATAAAGGTCAGATTAAGTTTGTGTGTGAAACCAGAGACGAGGCCTCAGAGTCTTTATCTCTTTCCACAAATGTGAGTGAAGGTCAGTGAGGAGTGAAAACCTCTGATGTGAAACCTTGTTTGTCTCAGTTAATCTCATCGTCCCTGATCAGGCTGATGTCGTTTGTGTTGCAGCTGCTCGCTGTGTGTTTGCTGTCAGAGGGACAGAAACTGTATTTACACTGGAGTCACAAGGTAAATCTGCTCTGTCTCAGCTGCAACATGCAACTTCACCACTAGAAGTCACTAAATTCTACACACTGAACCTTTAAATGTAAACGGAAACTCGGCACTTTCACACCTGCTGCAGAACTATAAAGTTATGTGACGTCTTTGTGTCAGATCGGGATCCTGGTCAGTCTCATGTTCTCCGTCATAGCCACGGCCGTCCTGTCCGACCTGTGGAGTAAAGAGTGGACGACGTTACTTCTCTCCTTTCAGGTGACTCTCTCTCTCTCTCTCTCTCTCTCTCTCTCTCTCTCTCTCTCTCTCTCTCAGTTTTCTGACGTCAGATTTTCTCTCTGAACCAGGTAACGGCTCCTTATTTACATGTGGGCGGAGTCTTGCTGATGACAGCGCTGGCTTGGCCAATTGCTTTGCATTTCTTTCGCATGAACGGCAGAGGTGAGGTGCACATGACACGTATTCAAATTATAAAGGTGTCAAAGTTTTGAATGAATAAAAACTTTCTAAACTGCAAAACTGTTGTGAGTTGAAGGAGGAAATTTGTTTTAAATCCACCTACTGTCACAAGTTTATGAATTAACTCAATAACCCTTCACAAGCAAGTGGATAACATCTCTTTAATTAATGAAATGCAGAAATGTTCACTCTTTAAACCGGTTTGAGATTAATCCTCAATATAATATCAGTATTCTGACATAAAACAGACTGACACGAACACGTCTCCGTCTTTTCAAACCCCAACTCCGTCTCCTGTGCTGGTTTTAAAAGATGCTGCTCATGTTCTGTGTGTGTTTCAGTTAGACGGGGCCTGATCGTCGGTGTGTACCTCGTCCTCCTGTCTGCTCTCTACCTGGTGCCCCTCGGTTTGTATTCTCCTTGTATCAAAGAGGAGTGGAGCCTGGGCCCTGCACCGGCCCTCATCGGACACAGAGGAGCCCCCATGGTGAGCAGCCGGCCCAGATATCACACTTTATTTTGTTCGTGTCATTTTCTTATTGAGCTTTTTGCCAGATTGTCTGAAATCCTTCCGTTGCACTGGTTCACTGAACAAGAACCAGGAAACTTAAACAACAACAGTTATTGTTTTCATAAACTTATTATTCTGATAATCTTCTTGATTAATCATTTAGTCTGAAACATATTAACAAAATGGCTGCCACAGTTTCTCAGAGCCCCCCGCTGTGTGTTCACTTTGCTTGTTGTGTCAAAAAGTTTGGTCTTTGTAATTTACATTTTGACAAAGGAAAGCAGAAAATCTTAGAAACTGAAACCAGAGAAAACTGAACTTTAGAGCTTGTAAAATGCGTGATTGCAAAAACTCATGGTTGCCAAGATTTGTATAAAATGTATAAAGACGTCAGAGCAGTGAAATCATCCAACTGTGAAAATCTTCCAGAGCAGGAAGTTTAAAGTCTGGACACAAGACGAACACTCTTCGCAAATCTATGGCAAATATGTGAAACATTTTCCTGGACACAGTTTATGTGCGATGCTCTTTCCAAACAGGAAGTGAACTCATATCCTTCTCACCCAAACTGTTTACATTTCTGTAAACACAACGTGAGAGATATTTAGAGTGAAAGAGCAACCTGCTTTTCAAATGTAAATGTTATAATTTATTGGTCCCTGTGTGTTGCAGCTCGCTCCAGAAAACACTCTGATGTCATTTGAGAAGGCGGTGGAGGCAGGAAGTAAAGGTCTGGAGACCGACGTCACCATCAGGTCAGTGGGCGTGAAAAGTATTTCTACACACTCTACTTTGATGATAGCTGTTGTGTTGTCATGGTTACAGTTATGACGGAGTCCCCTTCCTGATGCACGACCGCACGCTGCGACGGACGACCAACATCGACGAGGTTTTCCCAAACCGGACCGACACCGCGGCGGCCATGTTTACCTGGGCCGAACTGGAGAGCCTGAACGCCGGCGCCTGGTTCCTCTCCGTGAGTCACACAGAACGCACAGTAGACAATATAGAGAAATGTTTTTATTATATAGAAGTTTAATTTATTTAGCTGTTAAATTAAAATACTAAATATCAAAGTGTGCATCACACAGCAGCATGTACAGCAGCACCACACAGTCACCAGTGAGCAGCTTGTGTCATTGTGTTAATTGGGTATCGACGGTCGTCCCTTCTAGCTCGATCCGTTCGGTACGGCCGGCTCTCTGGGAGCAGACGAGCGTCAGCGGGCGGGAAACCAGTCGGTCTGCAGCCTGCAGGCCTTCCTCCAGCTGGCGGCTCACACGGACAAGCTGGTGATCTTCGACCTCTACCGTCCGCCCAGAGGTCACCCGTACAGAAACACCTGGATCCAACGCACGCTGGAGGTCATCCACAACGAGTCGTCCATTCGGTCCTCACAGGTCAGACACAGCTGCAACAGACTTCACTTCTTGGTCCATGTCTCATCCTTCCCACGAAGTTTTGAGGAAATCTGTTACAAATGGTAAAAAGGTCAAATTCCTCTGAGGCCCAAACAGCATTTTACCCCCTAAACTTCTTCTATTGAAGAGAAATCTATAAAACTGGTCATTTGACAACTTCAATAGGAAACTAGATCAGTTTTATAGTTGTGTAAAGTGTCGAAGCAATAAGTTTATTTACATTATGTTCTGTTCTCCCTTGTTTAGAAAGTGTGTCACACTAGACTCAATAATAACATATCTAAATTAATCATAGCATCATTTAACTAAAGGTCAGAGATGATTTACAAAGAGTATTTATATATTATATATATATTTATATTTGTGTGTGTGTGTGTGTGTGTGTGTGTGTGTGTGTGTGTGTGTGTGTGTCACCAGGTGCTGTGGCTGCCGTCAGATCTCAGGTCTGTTGTGCAGGAATTTGACCCCGAGCTGCAGCAGACGTCAGGAAGTCGACTCCCTCTAGAGGAGCTCCAGAGCAACAACGTCGTCAAACTGAACCTGGACTACACGTCCATGTCTGCCGAGCTCGTCAGGTGTGTGTGTGTTCGTGTGTGCGTGTGTGTGTGTGTCTGTGTGTGTGTGTGTGTGTGTGTGTGTGTGTGTGTGTGTGTGTGTGTGTGTGTGTGTGTGTGTGTGTGTGTGTGTGTGCGTGTGCGTGGATGCTGCCCTGTGTAATATGTCGTAACACTCCTCTCCTCTCGTGTGCAGCGAGTACGCCGCCGTGAACATCACCACCAACCTGTATGTGATCAGTCAGCCGTGGCTCTACTCTCTGGCGTGGTGCTGCGGCGTCCACTCAGTCGCCACCAACGCCCCCCAGCTCCTCAGCACCATGGGCTCCCCGCTCTTCCTCATGGTACGACCACGACTCACAGTTCAACCACTGCTTCACACGGTTCACACGGTTCTCCAGTCGTGAGTCATTGTTAAAAAGGACTTTCCACCAGGTTTTTTACAGAGCTTTCTCCTGCACATCATGGTCTTCATCATCAGACTGAGTTTGGTTCATTGTCACGTTTCTCTCCTTCTTTCAGACTCCAGGTGAATACAACCTGATGTGGATTCTCACTGATTTGCTGTCTGTGGTGTTGATCGTCCTCATCTTCAGTTTTCACTGGTGAATCTCTCTCACACACACACACACACACACACACACACACACACACACACACACACACACACACACACACACACACACACACACACACACACACACACACACACACACACACACACACACACACACCACTTCCTGTTCTTAACATTCAGAGTAAACTCCAGATGTAGAAGTGACTTCAGGGGACTCAGTTTCTTGTTTTGCTCCCAGGTGGCGAGAGCGAGGACTGACTTCCTGCTCGGGCAACAAAATCTCACTGGACAAAGCCACTTACAGCAAGTTCCGGACGGGTAAGACACCGTGAAGGAACGGCCCCGATGCTTTGTTGAGATAAATACTTTCATATTCATCCTGAGGTCAATTTACTTCTAATTATATCATAAATTAAATTGGGGAAAGACACACATCAAAGGTTCAGAACCGAACCCACTGAATTGGGGTTTTAAACAAAACAAGACATCACCCTGAGAAAGTTTCACTATTGGACGTTTTATAGATCAAAAAATGAATCTGGAAAATATTCTGCAGAATAATTGATAGTTGAAATATTCTAAACACACCTAATATTAAGTTAAATCCATTGAGAAATTATGTTTCCACCACTATACCTAAAAACACATGTTTTATTTCCAGTGTGAAATGTCCAAATCCTCATTTAACCATCACTGTTATTTTTTTGCTTCCAGCTTCTTATTCTCTGAAATGCATTTTCTGAAATCACATTTTACACAAAGGGGAAAACAAACATTTTATTCATCTGATCTTTGTTTTCAGAGATGAGTGACATATGGTCGATCTCCAGCGCGAACCTGCAAGCAGAGAAGACGGCAACCGTCACCGTGCACTGAGCCACAAACTGCCGACCTCTAAGATCTCAGTGAACAAAAACATTTCTTCTCAGAAACAAAAAAGTTCTGTTTATTTTGAGCAAATAAAAGTTTTAAAGGAAATGGTCAATATTTTAGCGACTGATCAGAATCAAAAGTATTTTCAGATATTTCTCTGAAGTCTCTAAATCCATCTAAACTCCAGAGGCGCATTAAGAGAAATGACGTTTTCTGTTCTTTGCAAAATGTCGTTTATTCATCAGGATGTGTGGTCACATATTGAATACAACAATTTCTCCTTAATAAACATGGTCCAAAAAAAAAGTTATGTGATTATTTCTTCATGTTTAAAAATCAGTGCTAGTGGTTCAAATATTTAGAAAAAAACAAACAAATAAAATCATTCACCATCTTCAGTTTGTGTTTCTGGACAGACTACTGTGGATCGACTCCGACCAACAGGTGGTGATTGAACTTGGTGGCACACGTGTGGTCGGTTTCCTTGCACATGCATCACTACAGAAAACATCAGCAGCTAGTTTAACATCCAGATTTGACGACGTAAACTGTACGAACTAAAACAAACCAATCAAATGAAAGAGAAATAAAAACACTGGCTGAAATCTAAAGGGGTCGTTTGAATGAGACGTTACCTCTAGTGAGGTTTACACAGCGTTTTTAAGGGATTTGATCCACAACACATTCAAAGGTGACTCGATACTTTTAACTGGTTTGGTGAACTTACGAGACGAAAAGCAAGTTCTGTATCTGTCCAGCGTCTCAGTGACGTTGCTGCTTTATTTTTTATTTTGTAGTTAATATACTTTCCAGCGCACCAATCAGAAGACTGTTTTGTTGATGCCTGCGTTTGAAGAAACATCATATTCCTAAAACTGAGAAACGTCTCTAAATAAAATAAACGCGGACATCTAGAGTCGTCCAGTGAGACGGTGACAACACTTTACACTGAGCTGAATAAAAAGCCGAATAACTGTCGTCCGGTGGGAAAAGGTGATTTAAAGGCAGTGGGTGAGTTTTAAGACGGAGCCCATTCATAAGAACATAAAGGAAAAACGTTGGCATTACAGTGGGGGAGAGAACCGTCAATCGTCTGTCTTTAACAAACCCTCGCTGGGGACAAAGCAAAGATGAGTGTCCACGTGGCTTTACACTGTGTGTGTGTGTGTGTTCTGTGTGTGTGTGTGTGTGTGTGTGTGTGTGTGTGTGTGTGTGTGTGTGTGTGTGTGTGTGTGTGTGTGTGTGTGTGTGTGTGTGTGTGTGTGTGCAGGATTGATTGACGGTGGTCGATGACTTTCCAGTTTCAGCTCACTTGCTGTTGCCCCGGGACGTTCTCTGTTTAGTCATGGTCGTCAGCATCTGGCTGATGTAAGAGGTCAGGAGGTCGTCCATCTTGTAGCCCTGAGGAGCAAAACATTGATCTGTATTAGAGTTTTATTCATTTCGATTTTTTATTTCAAGTTTTTCAATGATGTTGAAATGGATTATTTTCTTGAAATATATCACTTTGCTCCACTGTCTCTCGCTCTCTCGATAAAGTTTGATTAGATTATGTGGAAATGTTTAAAACAGCCAACAGCCAAGTGAAATAAAGTAATTTAATCCTTTTTTTTGTCGGCATATTCTCACAAAGTCTCATGTCCTCGGTCCTCGGACTCACCAGGGAGGTTTCACACAGCAGTTTGCTGCCTCGGACCAGGTTTCCGATGGTGATGTGGAAATACGTGTTGCCGCTGCTCCAGTTTGAGATTTTGGTGAAGGGGTGAGTGGTGAGGATGTCCTGCAGGATGAAGTCACACTTACAATTTGAATCTACAAGTTGTGGTTTGAGCAACTTAAAGCAAGACTGACCAAATCTAAACACAATCTGTGTTTGAGGCACAAGCAGAGATTTATGGGTAATGAAGTTCTGCACACGTTTATCTCCGACTGGTGATTAATCATGTGCACAAATATGATGGATCTGAACCCACCTTCGAGTTCGGATCGATCAGACTGACTCCGTGTTTGTTTATCGCTATCAGGAGGGTTTCTGGGTAATTTGGATCCGTTGTTTGCTGCAGAAAAAAACATTTAAAACCAAAAACTTAACACACAGTGTGGTGCAGCTTGTGTAGTCATGCAAAGTGAGGGAGACACAATACATGTGATCACGTATTTTACAAAACGAGCTGCACAAATTCTAAAGTTTTTACCTTCACTTCAAAGAACGCAGAACCAAACGTGGGCCACTTGTAAATGATTTTGAGGAGCAATAGTTTTGCTTCTTCTGGAGTTTTCCCTGATTGTTTGTTGAACAGCGACAGGATCGACTGAGACGGGACAAAAATGACAAAAACAACAAGTTAAAAACCTCATAACGACACAACACGCATTTAGTAGAGATTATATCTGAATCTATATGTTGTATCGACAGCACATTTCAGTCTCTGCTGTTGTGACACGTCCGCTCACCCTCTTCCAGTCGTCAGGGGACAGATGTCGGAGCTGGTCCTGGGGGACGAGCTCCTTCAGGATTTTGCAAATGTTCTGGAAGTGCGATTTCTCCTCGTCGTACTTCACCCGGTAGATCAGCGCCGCCAGCTGGTACACCTCGTCCCTCGGACACTTGTGGTAGCCACGCAGATACTTAGGCAGCTCCTGCACAGACGACACAGTTAACACCTGTGATGCTGCAACGTCTGGGAGCTTTTATTTATTTTCCCCAAGCTGTTCATATCCTTAATATTTAAGGTCTGATCTTTTAATTTACATTTATTCAAAGTGCCATATAAATGTGTTAAAACTCACCTGGTAGTAGTGGAAGATGGAGTCGGCCATGGAATCTTTTCCCGGCACCGTGTTGGTCCAGAGCTTCTTCATGAAGAACACCTGGTACGTCAGTGAAGGCACGACACCTTCTCAGTGAAGACACAACAGGAACAACAGGACCGGAGCCGATGAGAAGAGACATGAAACATCAACTTTAAACATTTATATACATGTTGGCAGTTTGTTCTGGACTCAGTCTCCACACAAGCTATATAAGTTTGACCTTGTTTGAAAAGCTCCAAGTCTCCTTATTCTATCTGTGTAAAGCATTTTAAAGCAACAACTTAAACACAGATTTATTTTTTAAGCCAAACATTTCTACCACGTTTAAAAGAAACTGAACCAAAGTTGCACACTGTCTGATTTTTAAGTTTAAAGTGTCACCTTCTCAAAGAAGATCAAGGTCATGACTATAATCAACAGCACTGGAGAGCTGCAGCTTTCTGCTTGTGCAGCAACAGATTGAAGAGGTTCATCTTTTTACCGTCTTTCACGGGTCTGGCTTTCTTGATCCAGTCCGTCAGATGCCTCACGAAGTCGAAGAAGAAGTCGCCGTCGGGGACACTGATGACCTGGAGAACCAACCACAAACTGATGTTCTCTAAGAAGCAGCTCATGGTATTGATGTAAAAGAACCAGATTCCACAGGTGTGCAATAACCAAAAAGCATAAAAGGTTACCGGATAAAATAAAGTTAGCTCTGTTCTTTCTGCTGAAGAAAACTCATGGACTCCTGCAGTAACTAAAACCATATTCATCAGATTCCAGATAGTCTACAGTCCCTTCTCACCTTGTCTGTGATCTTGACAAAAAGACTGAAGCCCTCAGAGGATTTGAGCAGCAGACGCCCGGAGATGTTGTGGCAGAAATCTTTGGCTTTGGTGCTCGACTCCACCTCAAACACCTGCGAACACAAACCAGGACAAAGTGAAACAGCTGGAACACGACAAAGGGAAACAGCTGGAACACGACAAAGTGAAACAGCTGGAACACGAGGCCATGTGCAGTGTGTGGTAGTGAAGATGTCGATGCTACTTCCCTTTGGTCGAAAATGCTTAAGCTTATTATTATCTCAGTCGTCACTGACCTCGTCTGAGTCGTCCGGGAAATAAACTTTGTGGAAGATCTGGGTGGTTTTGTGCTGGATGGCCTCCACCTCCACCAGGTGAGGGGGATACTTCCTCGAGCCATTTCTACGACAAATACAAGAGGAGATGTTAAACGACAGAAAGTGAAAGAGTGTAAAGAGAGACAAATACCTCCAGCCTGTGTGTGTCACCGTAAGGCTTTCTGTAGCCGCTGCATACAGTCCGGAGCGAGAGGACAGTGTTTCTTGGCCTGGAGGAACTTCTGGACGTGAGGCAGCAGGACGTTACTGGGAGGAAACAAACCAGTGCAGAGCCACAGCAGCTCCCAGCCCTTCTCCTCACTGTACCTACACACACACACGGGAATGAAACAATTGTATGAATAATTCACAGGACTCAAATATGTGCTCTGACAACTCTGAAAAAGCTGAATCCATGTGCAGGTGAACTACTTGAAATGCGCCTTCGCTTCTATAATAAAATACATATTATGTGTTTCTTATATTTCTAACCACCAGTTCTCGTCATATGTCAGAAACGTGTGCGTGTGTCAGACTCACTTGATGTGGTTGTCAGTCAGCTGTTTGAGGATCTGACAGAAGATCTCGTCTTTCAGCGGCTCGGCCTTCAGCGCTCCTTCGAAGATCTGGTCCGTGAGCTCGTTGACGAAGCGGACGCGTTTGGACGGGTAGTCGCCCATGTACTTCATCACAGGTGGAGACGCAGTTAAGAACAACAACATAACAACAGCTTGAATGGATTAACATTAATGATTCAATCATTTGATACAGAAACAGGAAAAATGGTTGTTTTAGAGAAAATATTACAAAGAGTGAGAAGATATTAATTCTCAGAGAAAAAAGGTGGTTTTCTTTAATCTCAGATGTTTGGATGGACAATAAAATGTGACTATTTCTGTAATTGCCTTTGCAAATGAGATTAATTAATTAATGGATCTTGGTTTAAAACAAATAAATCAGGCATGTTTAGGGAATTGCACCGACACACTCTCTGGTGAAGGATATCTGTGGAGGCCAGACAGGCCTCCTGGGCGAGCTCCTCGTGAGCCAGCACCTTCTTCAGCAGAGGCTGTTTGAGAGGCTCCCTGGTGCAGCTCCACAGACGCTCCTTCCCTCGGGACTTAGGGATCATCACCCTGCTCAGGGTGCTCTTAGGAGGAGGCCTGCAGACACACAGGAGGGGGTTAGTGGAGACCAGGACACACACTCACACATAACATGCTAGTGTAAGCTTTAATTAAGAAGCCCCTCAATTTCTGGCAATAGATCCTTTCACCTACATCTTACAAACTGGAACTTTAAATAAAGGGGCCAAGAGCACCACAGCGATGTTTAACCATAAATGATGTTTGTAAGTACAGAATAAAAAGCACCTGAAGTAGTCGTAGGAGAACTCCTCCAGCGTGTACGTCTTTGTTTTGTCCTCGTTGTCTGACGGCTTCATCTGGGACGAACTGATGGATTCTCGTCTCTGATCGGGAGTCATGGTCACGAGCGCCTGAGATGGAGAGAGAGAAATAAGACATGGTTTCTCAACTGGGACCAAGCAGTAATCAATAATCTCCAGTGGTTAGTCGTGGCTCCACTCACCACGATGTCGTACTGCGGTCTGGTGATGGTGGGCAGGACGTAGATGCAGTCAGCGGGGAAGTCTCCCCTCTGTTTGGTCTTGTCGTTGATGCCGTGAGCCCAACCAGAGTTCATCACGTGTTCTCCGTCGTGATCGTCCAGGATGATGAGATCCCCTTTGGAGAAACTCAGGAAGGTGGAGTCGACCCCCGCTGCATAAAGAACACGTATGTAAACCTGTTTAAAACACGTGTCTGACGCCCCTACATGCAAAACAACCGCCTCAAAACGTGCTTTTCTTTTCCGATAATCCCTAAATGTTTACCGGGGTTGGGACAGTCCATCAGTCCCACCACGTACTTGGACCTCTTCCTCAGACCATCGAGGAAGGAGACCACCAGATCCCGGATGTCCTCGGCGTTGTTGGAGGTGAACGTGTACTTGTCTCCTTTCATAGTGGCCAAGGTAAAGCTCTGGCCCTGGAGTTTACCCCCTCTGAAAAGGAAATTCATTTTAAACCAGTTTAATCCCGACCATCAAAAGGTAATAATTTAAATGCTGGATAATTGCTTTAAAGTAAAATTCCCAGAAGGAAAATCGTTCAATTGAGAAGCCATAAAGTAAGATCTCATATTTTTCACCTCTACACACATAAAAAATCATCTAATTTGTGACACAGGTTTTGTTTTTGCGATCGTACCTGCTACTGGACACCGCAGTGATCTCTGGGAAAGACAGTTCCAGCAGCACCTGCTCCTGCTCGTCCACAAAGTAAACCCCGGTCCAGTTCACCGCCACGATCACGTCGTTCTTGGGCAGACTGGGTCCTGTGAGGGAGACGTGTGTCACATTTAGAGGAACAATAAAGATTCACTGTAACACTGGAGTTTAACAATGAGACACAGAATGATTACCTGAGAATTTAAAGGCCTCGTAGAAGCGAGAGAAGAGCAGGGGCCACTTCAAACGAGCGAAATCCACCACGTCCTCCTTCACCTTCTGTGTGTTCGACCTCCTCTTCAAGTTTAATCCCTGAACAATCAACTACAGTTAGTTACTGTCACTCACAAAGAAAGTGTCTGTTGTTGGTAGCTCCTGCTGCAGGTACCTTCTTGTGGGCTTGGATTATAAGATGAGACCACTTCTCTGACGTCTTAGTGGCGGTGATCTCTCTGTCGGGGATGTAGGACGGAATGAGGCTGAGCAGACGATCCTGGAGGATTTCAGGGCCGTAGTCCACAAAGTACTGCTGAGAGGCCAGTTCTGCCAAGTCCTCCTCCTTCAAGACCAGACACAGGGCAAAGGGACGATGAAGAGGATAACAAATGTCTCGTTTAGTGACTGAGTCTCCTTCTGAAGAAAGAAATGGATAAACTGTGAATTCAATAACACAAAGCTCTCACCTTCTCGCAGCGATACTCTCCGAACTTCACCCCTCGGACGATCTGCTGGTAGATGAGGTTTGTGGCCACTTGGTCCTCGGCGGGGTTGTGCCAGGGGCTGAAGATCTCCTTCCTGAAGAACAGCCTCCAGGGGGCGTTCCTCTCCTGAGCGCCCTGCTCCTTTGCGTACTGCTCGCACTGGGAGACGGCGTCCATGACGTGGTCGCTACCGCTGCCCAGTGACGACACCTGACGAAAGCAGTTTCATAACGTCATTCGATCGTACGCTGTACTGCAGCAGTCTAACAACAATACATTACACGTCTGTCCCCGGGGGCCCAGTGTGTCCCAGTGTCTCCCAGTGCGTCCACGCCCCTGGTTCTCACCTTGTCAAACAGGGCGATGTACAGCGAGAAGCCAAATCGATCTCTCAGGTTGATCTTGTCCGCCAGAGCGTTGCAGAGCTCGCTGGCGGTGGTGGCCGAGTCTGCCAGCAGGGTCTTAGTGGTGCCGTCCATAAACGTCACTGGTAACATGATGGGCTTCTTAGATTTAGTGGCCTGTGTGTGTGGGGGGGGCAAAAGGTCAAGTTACTTTGTTTTTTCAGACTCTTCATTTCCCTGCAGACAAAACAAACACAGATAAAGCAGCGGGTAAAATACCTGCAGCTCCAACCACGACGGCGGCTGAGTCCGTGTGCGATTGATAAACGTCCTCCTCAACCGCTCCTCGCAATATGGAGCATAACCCGGGGGACCGTTGATCAAGAACGTCCGTAAATACTAAAAACAGAGGGACAGACGTAAAAAGACAAGACAAACTTCATCAAATCACTAATCCTGAGTAAAATAAAGCAAATAAAAAGGTTTAAAATACACACTGACTCTGTTTGAGATCATAACAAAGGAATAAACAGAGTTAATTGTAATTTACTGAAGAGAGAACGAGCAAAAAGTTTACAAAATGAGCCATGAAAATATTTACACAGCATCTTGATTCATCCATTATTTACTTATTATTAGCTGGTTATTGTTGTGTTGTCTATAAAGTGTCAGGAAATAGTGAGTCAAAGTCAGACGTCTTGTTTTGACCAAACAGAAATAAAAGATTTTCCCTTTTCCAGTCACAGAAGAAAAGGAAAGTATTAAATCTTCTGAGCTGAAATTATAGGATTGGATATTTTTTCCAATACAAATCAAAGAAAACATGATGTCCTCTCTTTATTCATGTGTTTTCTTTAATGACTTTTTCTTGTTCAAACTCAGACTCCGGAGCTTTTATGACGGAGACAGAAAGATGTTTGTGACTTTCAGTAATTGATTTTTCTTATGTTCTCAGTTGGATTCTGTCTTTGGAGCATTTATTTCCTCTGTTTTGTTCAGTCTGGTTTGATTTGTCAATATCACAAGGTTCTTTTTTTGTGGATAATTTGCTTTTGCTGCAGAAATTATGGAATAATTCAAGTAAGGAGACAATGAAAAGGACAAGAAGTTGTGTTTCAGTCACCGACAAACATCACATGAATCACTCATCAGTCGTCTGGCCTACACACATCTGCATTCGCCCAGCGGCTTTTCTTCTCCCCTAACAAACCCAGGTAAAGCGAGAGCGGAGGTCTCAGGGGACCAAATGCTTGAGTGTGACTTTGCACTACGGGGGTGTGAACTCCTCGCGAGGAATGAGTCAGAGGTTTCTTACTTTGAGAAACCTCTCTGAGGGGGCGAAGCAGCCGAGGCAGAGCGACAGCAGGATCCATCCTCGGGCGTGACTGCTCTTGGACGGATTCTGGGTGAGCTGTTTGCAGATCTGACAGTAGATCTCGTCCCTGGAGCAGAGAAACAACAGCAGACCCACATCAGGGGTCTAATCATTTAAAGTGTGAATCTCTCAAGTGTTCTAGTGACCATCTTAATTAATGGTTCCAAGTAAAACAATTAAATCATGTCATGTGTGGCCACTTTACATTTTTGTGGAATGAAATTAACCTGAACTCGACCCAGAGAAAGCATCTGCCTGTCCCCCACTATCAGGACATATGCACTTGTACAAAATGCTCAATATAAACCTTCCTCTGGTGCTAGTAGGTTTCTTCAAATGTCACCTACAAGATAAAACCTTTTGAATTTTAAACACTGGCTTTGTCTGTAGCGCCACCCTCAGGACAAACTCTACATCTGTAACCTCACACATCATCTCAGAGGATGTTGTGCAGCAGGCTGCTCTGTGGTTTCGGTGGAGACGTTAAAGGAAGCTGCTCCAGAACATGGGTCACCTGAGGGCGGGTCGTAAGATGCCGTTGCCGATGATGAAGTGAAGTTTCTCCAGGTTGGAGGTGGGCCGGTCCTCCAGCATGCTGTTCCCCTGGAGGCCGTAGTCGCTCTCGGTCAAACGCCTGGTGACCTGCAGCAGACAGAGAGAGAGAGAGAGAGAGAGAGAGAGAGAGAGAGAGAGAGAGAGAGAGAGAGAGAGACGCTTCACCACACACTTCAACTGAACGTCTGCTCAGGGAACCATCAGCAGGTCCATCGATCAGCTCGTCTGCAAACGGTGCTGCAGCAGGACGACCTACTTTTTGTAGACTGGATCGATTCTATACTGGTTTTTAATTTCAGTGTTTCCACTAAAAGATATTTTTTACTATGCAGGGAATTTCATCTGCATTCCAAACCTAAGGAAACTGGATTGAATTTGTGATCTAAAAAGGTAAAGTTTGCAGGATGGACCTTTGATTCCTGGACAAACAAATTCATCACAGCTGCAATAAAAGACCCAAATAGTTGAAAATAGTTTAAGAGTCAGTCTAGAGTCAGTGGTTTGAAGATGATCGGTGATGTGAGAGACAGAAGTTTAAAGATAAAATGGAAAGTTTGAATCTCACCTCCTCTGTGATCTTAGATTTCCTCTTCAGGGTGAGGGACACGAGTTTGTGTCTGATGCTGTTCCTCTTCTGGTTGTCGATGGCACTGTTCTGTAGACACAAGCGAGGAACCACAAGGACATCTTACACATTTGAGGACAGTTTGACAACAGGCTTCTATCACCGAGGTTACTGGCGTCCTTCAGGCGTCTTCGTTTCCCCTCACCTCTCCTTCCACCTGCAGCTCCTGCAGCTCTCTCTTGTACGTCCTCTTCCCGAGGGTTTCGTAGATCTTGGTCATGACGGGAATCTTTTCGCTGCCGTCGTTTATGACCAGCTGGCTCTTGGGTTCGGGGAGGTCGCCCATGAACCTCAGCACGGTGATCCACACGGCCAATGCAGCCTGGAAGACCAGAGAGGAGGTTACCAGTCATCTAAATAACAGTGTGAACAAGAGATCCAACTCGAGTCTCACCAGTTGATCTCCTTCGTCCTCGTGAAAAAGCAGCGGCTGTTTCAGCGGCCGTCTGATGTACGTGTGAGTGGAAACTCCCTGGAAGTAGGTGGCTGCAAACTTAGAGAACTTGTACTCAGACAAATCCTCCTCTTCTTCATCGGGCAGCGGCAGAGCTTCATTCAGCAGCTCCTCTTCAGCTTCCTCACTGTGAGAAGTGTTCTCCAGGTCCTGAATAACACAAAGAAAACCATCGATATCAAACCCAGTGAGGATGAAACAGAAGTGGTTGAGCAGGTGATGCTGAAAAAAGTTTCATATCGAGATACTTCAGAGCCAGATGTGAAGACAGAGGTGGAGACAAGTAAGAGATAAAAGACGTGAAGTGAATTCGTCATGTTGACCAAAAACAAACTCCAGATAATGAACCTATATTTTTCTGTGTCTGTTGGAATCAAAAAACGTTTCATCCCTACTCATACTTTATTATAACCATATAAATTTGAGAGCATCTTATTTAGCAACTGAATACAAAAAATACTGCAGAAACATTTGCATTTCCATAGTTGTTTTGACTTATAGCCACACATGTGAATCTGCAGGTGGCATTAGGGATCATATAAGGAAGTGAAACTTGTGGTCAGGGATCCTGATTGGACACAAACACATACTTCAAAGCCACTTGGTGCTTGTCCATCCTGGTTGGGCAACGGCCCCGAGTTTCCCAGGAAACCGAACATACGGTCGACCATGTCGGAGTGATCGACAGGCTGCTCCTTCTCCCTCTCCATCTGCTCCAGCAGCTCCTTCTTCCTCCTCGCCTCCTCCTTCTCCTCGCGCTCCCTCTCCTCCTGCTGCTGGGCCAGTTGGACGAGCCGCTCCTGGTGATTCCTCTCGGCCTCCGCCTTTGCCCGCCGCGCCGTCATCTGGTTCCGCAGCTGCTCCTCCTCGGCCAGACGCTGGCCCTCGGCTTCCAGGCGATGCTGCAGCTGTGCGGGGGGGTGAGAGGACACAGAGGGACGGAGGCAGGTAGGACGTTGAACAGATTAGTGTTTTACTGATTCGGCTTTTTCTGTTTGTGTAAAACTGGATTAGAGGAACTCAGGGGACATATTACAGGCGTAGAGACATTATTCTAAGAATGACATCACTAGACACCATTTATCAAAGAATATAAAACTATTGTTTACATCTGAACTCAGTCAAAAATACTTTTACCATTTACAGTAACTGCTAAAAAGCCGAATAAACCTAAACTTCTACACATGAAAAACATTGTAGAGTTTCATTTGTGTTGTCATGAACATGTCACACAAATGTACACACAACAGTGATCACATGTAACAGCAGCCGACTCTGATCGAGCTGCTTCACCCACTTAGCTTCTTCACTGTCGGTCACTGGAACAGCTGAGACCTGCTGCGCAGCCTTATTTGATTTTTCTCCAAAATCTCTCGTCAATTTTACAACAAACAGATTAAACGATAATTTGCAAAAACAGATAATTTATTCAACATTGTCTTTCATAACAGGATGAGTGAAGGCAATGTGCAACAATGGCATTTTCTTTTTCAAACTAAAAACAAACATTAAAAAAAGCTCACAAACATTTTCATAATTCATCAAAATAAAAGAAATTAATCAAAAGGTTTTTTACGCCGACATATTTTAGGACCGGATTATATGAAGTTCCAAAATCTTCATTATCAAATAAATAAATGAATGAACATTAATAGATTTTAAATATATAATAAAACAATAATAATCAAAACTTTGCCCTTTACTCATAAAGTAACAAAAAGTCAAAATTTTAAATAAAGCTCAAAATAAGGTTTGATTGGCGTCATTAGGGACTTTACTTTTGCATTTTTGGCAAAATATTAAAAAACATATTGAAATATTAGATGTGTTTATTTGACTTTGATTTCAGCACTTTTTACTCTAGGTATCCTGCCAAAAAAAATTTGTTTTTGTGTTTGTTCTGGACTCAATCTTTATACAATTCGTATTTCATAATGGCACACTTTTATTTTCTATATCAACTCCTGAACTCTTATGATCCCGACAGGGAGGAACAGAACCCTGGCTCTGTCCGAGGGTAACAACATTTACAATTTGGCATATTTAAGTTATTCAAAATCTCCTCCAGTATCTAACCGTGGCATCACATGATCAAATGTCATAAGGCTTCACAGTTATGTAACAAAACGTCACTTCAGCACCAGAATCCTCGTCTGTGTGGCACGTCAACAACAACATGATATAAGTAGCAGTAGTAAATGTAGTAGCTCTTTACCTCTGCCCTCAGCCTCTGGCAGAAGCGTCTGGCTATCATGCCCCTGGTGTAGGCCTGGATGGTCAACACGGCACGCAGGCGCCGCCAAAATGTCCGCCGGATCAGGAAACCACGGGAACGGGCTTGGATGAGAGTAACGCGAAGGCGAGTGATCTGGTAGCTTCTTAAGAACTTCCTCGACCTGTAGACGGCCTGAAGGCGCAGGAAGCCCGACTGCATCTGGGAAGTTAGAGAATGAAACAGATCGTAAAGTTTCCACGTGGAGAAATACAGGATAAGATGTGGAGCTCTAACTACACCTGTTAGATCACAAGGACACAAACTAAGATTTTTATCTGAGTAAAGGCTCATTTAGGATTAATATTAAATTCATATATATGAATGAAGCCTTTTGTTCGCACTTAACCTCAAGACACGAGGCAGAAAATTCAATAATGGTGGAACTTTTTGAGGAGAGACTTTGAGATTATAATATTATTAAGGTTGGGCACAGGGACGAACAGTTTCTGCAGAACATCTGGATGGTAGCAGAGGAAAAAGTTGCTCCTTTGATCTCTTATCCTCATAAAACACTTTGTAACCCAAGTCTTGAAAGGTGCTAATTCGTATAAATGAGCCTTAACTGTGTATAAACAACTTTTGCTTTTGCACAGTAAAGCTCTACAGGCCACCTTTCGAATAAAACTACACACTGACTGTTGAGGACTCACAATTTGGTAATTCTTTCTGCACCGATATCCCCTCCAGACCTTTTGGATAAAAGTCACCGCGCTCCTCAGTCGGAGGAAGTTGTTCCTGTAGAATAATAACACATAATACACTGTGAGCTGAATCCTTCCTTTTGGAAATGAACACGGAAGTTTACTCCCAAAAATACAAAGTGTACTTCCAGTGAGAGTGTGAGTGAATAAAGGGAAAGTACAGGTAGAGTATAGAAAGATCCTGACCTCTCTTTCAGTCCTCGCACAGACTTCTGGATGAGGATGACCTTGTCCGTAATGGCCTTGTCTCGCTCCACCTCCAGCTGCATGTCGTGGTGATCCTGAGAAACAAAAAAAAACACAAGCAGGCGGTTGGACATGAAGATGTAAAGGAAAATAAATCTATTTTTTAATGCCAGTATGAATGATGCACAACCTTCAGGAAAATCTTGGTCTTTCCAATTTGCCAGTCGTCATGTTTCCCCAGTCGAGCCAGAACTATCTGCTGAGAGGTCCCTCGCAGATCCGCCTGTGAGGAGGAAGAAACACAAGAAAGTGATGATTGTTACGAATGAAAATGAAATGTAAACAGACAGAGCTTAGATTTTCAGTGCTTTCAAAATAAAAGTCCCCTTTCCCATTTGTGAAATACAAACAATAACACAGTCAGTGGTTGTGTTGTTGACCTGAACATGAGCAGGTTTGACTCCAGGCATCAAGACCCGGTAACGGTCCACAAACTCCGCGAAGCTGTATCTGATGGGGTAACCGGCTCGGCGAATCCGGATGGTCTCCATCATACCGGAGTATCGCAGCTGACGGATGCAGAGCTCTCTGTCGAACAACTGAGGAAACACAACAGAAGAAATCAGTTTTACAGACTTACATGTGGTAAAGATTGTAGTATTTCTAACACACACACACAGACACAGACACAGACACAGACACAGACACAGACACAGACACAGACACACACACACACACACACTGCTCACTCACCATCGGTTTCTTGAGCTCGTTGGGTTTTATACAACGAACGAAGAACGGCTGACACACGCTGAGCGTCCTCATCAGCATCTCCAGGGAACGTTTGAACTGACTGCTCAGAGTGGGAGAGCGCTTCCTCGTCTCGAACCACACACACACACACACACACACACACACACACACACACACACACACACACACACACACACACACACACACACACACACACACACACACACACACACACACACACACATAATTCAACCTCATTAGTTACAGGACACATCGGGTGTAAATGAATATTCATGATGCTAAAAATGTTTAACCCCTTAAAGACTTTACATTCAACTGGTTATTTTATTTACTATTATAATTATTCTCTGATCACGTTTGTTCAAATTCAAGTTGTGTCGCTTATATATATTATATGTGTATAGATACAGAACCAAAAACCTGAGCTTTTTCTCAACCCACTGACTTAGAGCTGCAAGTAATTATCAATCATCTACTAATTATTTTGTCAATTAACCAATTAATCATTAGTCAATATGAAATGTTTGAAACGTTCGGAGTAGTGTGGAGGAGGTGGAGACGCATCGTCCATCTTTATGTGCAGTCTGTGGTAAACACTGGTACACGATGCATACACAACGTGCAAACACATGAACACAGCTACACACAACCAGACAATGGAAACAATGAAACAACACAAAATCTCTGACACGTCTCTTCACAGTCACCAAACAGAGAGAGACAGGACTTCCTGTTTCAAAGGCCCCGAACTTCTCAGAGAAGCTTTGTTCACTTTACGAACACCGGACTTTGCCTTTTTTATATTTCCACTGAGTAAGAAAAGACTGAGAAGTGTGTGTCAGAGAGTTTGCACATTCACGTTCATTCATTTTATCCTTTTGGTTTCTGCTACAACAAAGTTCACACCTGTGGAACAAAGGGAGGAGCTTAAAGGGGCAGAGGGCGACGCCCCACACCCTGAACATCTGGGTTCAGTTAAAACAAACACACACAGGGTTTGAGTGAGCACGTGTTGCCGAAGGCCGATGATTACCTTGGGAGTGGGGGTGCTGGGCTGCTGATAGCCACACAGAAACTGATGTCAGAGGAAAAGACGAGAGGACACGGAGAGACAGCAGAGTGAGAGGAGCGCTGTGACATTAGTAAAAGACAAACACTGCGAGGGGGGGAAAAAGCTGCAGGAGGCAAAAGTCACCGAGGACACGTGAAGACGGCGACGCCTTCAAAGTCATGACAAACGTGGACAAAGGAGGTTAAAAAATATTAGTCCATCATTACAGGATTTTAACGTGCGGTAAAATCAGGTGGTGTCACAGTCATGTTAGTTCTCACCATGGCCACGTCCGCCTGGAAGATTTGCTTGATGAACTTGTTCTTGGACGAGTGGACGAGCTGGATGATGTCGGTGTGGAGGCTGTCTCGGTTCTTCTCCAGGAATCCTGGAGGAGGGAAATGATTCAGAGAGAAGCAACAGGTAGTTCAACGCCTGCAGCTTGAGTCATTTTGGCCCAAACTCAAGACAAAATTAAATACTGTTCCAAAAAGTAAGTAAGTAAGTAAGTCTTTTTATTTATAGTTATTTATAATAAAGTTTATGGTTAAACTGTCAAATAACAAACCTCACTTACAGTTCTTTGACAGGACCACATCTTCGGAATCATTGATCATTTTCTTTCCAAATATATAACATTATTTGAATATAGAACATTGCAGAACACGTAGTGCTGATTAATGTGAGAAATTTGTTCTCAGTCGATCAGATAATTGTTTGTTTTTATGGATGAACAGCCTCAAAACAAGATAAATATATTCAATTTACAACCATAGATATAAATTATAATTATCTATTAAAGCTGCTGAAACAAATTAATTAAATTGAACTGATTAATTTTCATTTGATTAACTAATCTATTAAATAACTAATCTAAACTCTGTGCAAGAGACAGAATATTTAATTTCTGGAGGACAAAATTTCACAGAAACAAAAATAAGTCAGAAGACCTCATCACGTTGAGAACAAATAAATCAACGTGCACTCTCGACAACAATGAGTCAAAAACCATTAAATCCTACGCACCTCTGGTCTCGTAATGCACCACACCGGCAAAGTGCTGGATACCGAACTGGGTTTCGTAGGTGTTCTTAGGAGGGATGTAGTTGGAGTTGAGCTTGTGCTGCGAGTTGAGCTTGTAGAGCATCGTAGCATCAGTTCCCTGACAAAGGAAACCAGAGGAACCAGGAATCAATTATAAAGCAACGCAAAATAAACTTATCTATGAACATTTCTACTCAGAAACATGTTTCTAAAACCACATCACAGCTTTCACACGACTCCTCCTGGTTTCGTACCTTAGGAAACTTGCTCTCCTCGTCGATGAGGGAGATGATGTTCATGGGCTTGTGTGCGATCATGTCCAGGGCGTCCTGGTTGTCGGTGAACTCGATGTGCTGCCAGCTGATGTCCTCCAGGTTGTACTCCTCCTGCTCCAGTTTGAACACGTGACGAACGAAGAACTGCTGCAGGTTCTCGTTGGCGAAGTTGATGCAGAGCTGCTCGAAGCTACAACGGAAAATCAGAGGGAGCAGAAAGGTATTTTAATATTAGATGAATAGATAAGCATTAAAAATACACTTAACGTTACTTCTGATCAAACCACAAAGTGTAAAAGACCTGTTGACGATGAAGTTCTCGAAGCCAAAGATGTCCAGCAGCCCGATGGATCTGCGCACGATGTTGCTCTCGCAGGACGGCGGCCTGTAGATGGCGGCATTGATCTTATCCACGATCCAGACAAACAGTCGGCCGTAGATCCCCTGACACGAGAAACTCAGAGTCAATACAAAACTTGAATTCTTTTATTCTTTTAAAAGCTTTCATCTCAGTGTGAATTTTAATTAATTTTATCCTATTGTGGTTTAAATCCTTTTGTCAAACACTTTAACTTTTATATTGATTAACTCAGGTAATTGATTTTTGTTGCTTTAATTTAGCTTCTACTTTTCAATATATATATTTTTCATTGTATTATAACGTGTATATCTTGTATATTTAATCATATATGTGTATAGTATATTAACTTATTTATGTATTTCAGCTTTAACCACACCCAAAACTGATGTGAAATATCTTCATCACTACAACCAGGTTAAAAAGTTCAAGTTCTGAAGGTTTGTAAAATTAGATAAATGGAGTTTACTGACAAAATCTGAGGTATTTGGTTGTTGCAGATGAGAGATTTTTAGTTTTTGAATCTAAATCACTTAAAATAACATGTTCTTCTCTGAACTGTGTTGTTTATTTATGGTTAGTGACTAAATAATTGTGTTAGAGATCAAACCTTAACAAAGGCGTCTCTGACATCCAGGCCTTGTCCCACGCTGAGAGGCGTCGCCACGCTTTCCCCTCGAGTGATCAGGGTTCGTGTGGTTAAACAAACCATCACGTCCTTAGGCTCCACCTACAATAACCAACAACCATTAGAGAAACCAGCAAGTGAGTCTGTCATTCATGAGACCAACACGTGCACTTACACAAACACACACACACACACACACACCTACCTCCATGAGTGAAGCAGCAGTAACCAGGTCAGGAGATCTCACGACCACACAGGCGTCCAGGTTGTCGTATGTTCGAGCTGAGAGACACGAGTAAGATCTTAATTTTCCACACCTCTGAACAGTTTACAGTCCAGAACCAACTACAGGTTTTTAACGATGACAACAGAGTGGGACGTACCCTCGAATCGCAGGTTTCCCATGTGCAGGATGGCAGCGAGCAGCTTGGAGATCTCCCAGTTCTCCGTCTCGGTGAACATGAGGACCTTCATGGCCGACAGGATGCTGGAGTAATCTCTCAGGTCGTCGCGACCGTCACACTGTGTGCAGTTCCCCTGCAAGATTAAATACGCCGAGAGCCTCGGGTTATCTTTGTCATTATCAAGTCTTCTTTGCAAAGTGAAGAGAAGCCGCTTCGTGCTGCTCTTTAATGGAAATGTGGAAAGTTCAACATTTACCAAATCAGCCAGTTCTCATCCCCGACACATTTTCTCTTACAGAACTAGGACATTATTTAAAAAACAGAACAAAGCATGAATCAGAGTATTAGTAGAACTGAAACTATCATTCTATCATCTTTTGTTGCTTATTAATGGAAAAATATATCCAACTGGGTTTCAGCCTCTCAAATGTCTTATTCTTCTGCTCTTCTTATTTGTCTAAAGCTATTTAACTAAAACGTTTGTTAACTGCTGGTCAGACAACACAAGAAATTATGATCAGCCTTTTCTTTCTTTTTGTAAAGTTTACGGATAAAACCAAATTATTAAAATTAATTAGTTGTAGCCCGATGCCTTTGTGTGACTTGTTTTTGAGTGTGAGATGGTCTCATCGCTGCACCGTCCCTATTGCCCACAGGAGGCAGTAGTGAGACCACTCCAGCTCCGCACACCAGAGTAATGTAAAGACACCGCTGCACTCAAAAGCTCCTTCAATTAGATTCATTGACATCTAACAACGTTTGTTTAGTTAAAACCGTAACTGAACAAATAGTCATTCTAAATTTTCCTCAGATCAGTGTGAAGAAACAGTCGAGTATCATCAGCGAACAGAAACAGAAACGTGGATGAAATGCACCCAAACCTTCGGCCACATCTGTAAATCAGTCACCACACAGACAGTTTGGTGTGAACGGTCCCTCACGGAGCCGCGGACTCACCATGGTGAGGTAGGAGTAATCTGTGGCGAGGCCCAGACCCAGTTTGGCTTTCATCTCCGGAGGCATCCCCTTCAACACGCAGTAGAAGATGTGGTAGTTCCTCTCATCTGGAGCCTGGAGGAGAAACGAGAAGATTTAAAGTAAAAACTGGAGCTACGTGATCATCTCATCATTTTGTTATTGTTATTCATGTTGTTTCTGATCTTACCTGGCGACACACTCGGGACTTCTCCAGCAGGTACTGCTCGATCTTGGCTCCTTCGATGGCGCCGCGCTTGTTGAAGTGGATGTCGACGTATTTCCCGAAGCGACTGGAGTTGTCGTTACGAATCGTCTTCGCGTTTCCGAAGGCTGAAAAGGAAACATAAATCCAGAGTGAGGTGATAGGAGGATAGAAAGCACAGGGACACAGGCCGACGTATCTTGATAATATGATATTCGAATCTTCACAGTTCTTGTGCAGAGGGATAATAACAAAAATGATTAGATTTGTCATCATCAAATTCTTTTTTAACTTTGAGAAAAGGGACATTTGAACATCTCCAAATCTTCTGCTGATGAAGATCATTGAATATGATCAAAAGCTCAAGAACAGATTGTTTTCTCGGAGGCTCCAAGGTCACAAATTAACCTTGAACCCCAGATTTTGAGCCAACATGGACGACAGGTCAGTCAAGAGTTGTTTAAAGATTGTTTTCGACTTTTACTCTTCCAGCATTTCCCTCCACTTTATGAAAAACAGAAACCAGAGTGGGAGACGATATTTGATGCAGTATTTCAAAACAACAACATCGGCAGCTGTGTGACCTTCGAGGATGGGCGTGGCCTCCAGGACCTGCTGCTCGATCCAGGAGTGCTGACCGCTGATGGCAGCGAGAAACTGCAGAATCAGCTTTGTGCTTTCTGTCTTCCCAGCGCCGGACTCACCGCTGTCACACACACACACACACACACACACACACACACACACACACACACACACACACACACACACACACACACACACACACACACACACACACACACACACACACACACACAACACAAATACACACAGCCTTAAATACACACATTCAATATACAGGACTTCCTGGTTGAATAAAGGTTAAAATAAAAAAATGTCTTGGTGTTAAATCCTCAACACAGATCCCAGTGCTGATAGATTCATTGGACTGGTTTGTGCCCACTCACCTGATGATGCAGCACTGGTCCTTGTTGTTCCGCTGCATGTTGAAGTAGCAGTTGTCGGCTATGGCGAATATGTGCGGCGGCAACTCGCCGATCTTCTTGTTGGTGTAGAGGCGGATTTGGTCGGGGGTGTAGATGGGAAGCAGCTGGTACGGATTCACTGCCACCAGGATGGAGCCTGTGTACGTCTGCAAGGACCAACAGAGACAAAACCACAGGACATTTCATGACTTTGTCTTTTACAGAATAGCTTTATAACTATATTATCCAATTCAGTCTTATTGTCGACTGTAGATTTGACTTCACTGTATTTGCTTCTGAATCTCGAGCGTTTCTACTGTTAAGCAACTACAGCTTATTATGTTATTTTGTGATTCAGTTGCACTGTAGATCGGATTTCACAGAGCCCGTCAGATCAATCACATGAACTTCTTTACAGATAATTTACACATTAGAAAAATAATTAATAATGTGGTATATGTTCACATTAGAAGCTGAGTTACTGAGTAAATAAGAAAGGATTCAAATTAGTCGTTAGTAAAGCAAGAATAGATTTCTCTGCAAATTGAAAGTGAGGTGCAGCAATGGAGGAAATAGATTTTTTACTTTTGTTAAACTCAAGATAAAGACTTATTATCTTATTATCTTGTGATATCAGCAGCTCTTACCATCCACAGTTACAGCAGTGACATATTATGACATTTTTAAAAGCGTGTTAAGAGAAAGCAGCATCGCAAAAAGAGTTTTAGCACATTTTCTGTCACAAATGTTTTCTATTTTGACTTTTTACTCACCCGTCCACCACAATTTGTCTAAATGTAGAGAGACGACAAAACAACCAAACACAATTATAGGACTAACTATAACAACACACACACACACACACTAAACCACTACAGGAGATGTTCCCTCTGAACTCTTCAACGTCCACAGTAAACATGTTTACAAGCCTCGTGTGCTGTTGCATGTGTCACAGAGGAGGAGATAACAAGCTAGAGAATAATCACACGTGAGAAGTTGAGTTTCTCAATCTGCCTTCTGATCACCATGATAATTACCATTTCATTTCCTTTTGATCCACAAATCATCCAACACTGAAACTCATAACTATGAGATAAGGCCTCTGATATTCTCTCGTTAGTGATGTAAACAGCTTAACCTGAATAAGAACTTAACTTGGCTCCAGTTGATGGTCTCTGCAATTTCAATGTAGAGACGAATGAAGAAGCTGGAAAGTCACTGAAAACTCTGCACCTGCTACAAACATCTGTGTCACATCTGTGCGGTTACATCGGTCGTAAACAAGAGGTACTAACGTAGATGACCCGCTCGTTGTAGCGGATGAGCAGGTTGCGGAGGATGCCGGCTTCGTTCAGGTCGCCCAGGCGGATCATGTCCTCCACCCCGTGGATGGAGGTCGGGTGCATGGGCTTGATGTTGGTGGCATTCTGAGGAGAGATCCAGTGTTCCTGTACGAGCGGGGGGGAAGACGGAGAGAATCAGAGGGACCACGATAATGGTGTCCATGCACACAGGTCACATCTGGTTCCTGCTCTGCTGTGGACGTACCTTGGCTTCATCATCCAGAACCTGGATCTGTCCGGAGTCGCAGAGTTTGACCACGGCTCCCACCGGCACGTCAAACTCTCGACCCGTCTTGAGGTCCAACCACACATAGTCGCCCTGGATGGTAAAACACGTCTCCGGTTAAATATGGATCATTTCACCCAGAATTCACATTTAAAATGATTAGCACTCAGTTTAATCAGATCATAAATGATCATTGTGAAGAAAAGAGGAACTTTGAAAACTTTGAAATTTGATTATAAACCTGTTTTATTATAATAAAAAATCCTGCCAATTTGACCTCTTAACGTGGCTGAAATGTGGTGATAGGATTTGCATGGATAGGTATAATTAATACATTTTCTATCAAGTATTCTAAACCATTATCCCCGATTGAATAAAAGCTTTAATCACAGTTGAACTTTTCTCACAAGAATAACACTTGTTTGTTTAATCCTCCGTCACTCGTTTCTTATTTTACTTACTTTCTTTTGTTCCCGTGATTACGGGTTTTAAATAAAAACCTTACATCACTCACCTGAAGTTGCTTTACTCACTTTTTAGCTGCCAACTTTCTGAATGAGGGGATTTAGTCTGAAAACGGTTTAAAGCTGATGTAACCCCCCCCGAGGTTAGAGGTGTGGGAGGTTTCATTTTAGTGGGGTGAATTCTCCTGCTGTATTCTCAAATGGAATCACACAGACACCTCTGGATAGTTTCAGGAGGATGTCTGGAGTTCTGCAGTGAAGCCTGAAGCCTGAAGCAGCGTTAACACCAGTTCTTACTTTTATGTTTGATTTACGTCGTGCCCTCACCTTCAGTAACCTCATAAACAAAAGGTGCATTAGAAACAATGTCAGGACTCGTAGACAATCTGGTGACTTATCCTGCTTCCTGAACACACCTCCAGTTTCCAGGTTGTTTAGATGCTGCACACAACAGCAGCCGCTGATAAATCACAACAGAAAAACACTGCGGCACAAAGCTCAGCGCCCCCCCACCCCCCCTTCCGTCTAGACCGTGACCTTAAAGACGCTATTTTTACTTCCGTTTAACAACATCCAGATGTGTCCCACTGAATGAGATTCATAGCCGAGGCTCTGAGCTGAGACTGAAGCTGTGTGTCTGAGTCGTGCCCTGCAGACTCTGGGGGCATCTCTTCAATCTAGTTATTGAAGAGAAGCTGCTGAGGCCCTGATACGAGGTAACCACGGCCGACTGAGTGAAGAGACCAGCCGGCTTCTGCTGTTTTTAGAGCTCTGGACAATAGATGCATTCTTTCTTATTTGATTGTTTTTGTATATTTTCAAGTTTTCACCCAGTTTACTTCATTGTAAATATTATTACGCAAAAACTCCTGGACGGCGTCACTCAAAAGGGATAACTGAGATAATCTGAATTCCTCTGATTTGGTTGATTGACCCTCCTTTTGCAATGCTCTTGATTTAATTACAATTTATTTGTTATATCAGAGTTTGCTGCTGGAATCTCATTTAGTCATCAAGCTCCATCTTATCTCGCAGTGAAATTATAATTGCTTTCTGCTTATCAAGGTTTTTAAGCTTATAATTTTTCATGTGAACAGTGTCACGTGTACGTGAAGACAGGTTTGCCAAATTAAAGACAGAATAGCGAGGAAAGACTGGAGGAGAAAAAGGACGTGAGTAACCTTCTGCCCTCCTTTGACAGGCAGTACTTAGATGGCCGGGAGCTTAACTCCCAACATGTCCCCATGTATTTGCTCATAGGCATCAGCATGTGTCCAAATTCAGGGTCCTGCATCCTTTGGAGGACTCGGTCTACTCCATTAAAGCAGGTTTGGCCTTCGTAGAACGAGCAGACGAGGGAGGCTGAACCATAATGAGACAGTCTGGTCTGTGCAGGATTTCCTCTTTGAGGCCTGCAACGAATCGAAGGACGCGGCCCCTGATTTAGGTCTGTGCTTGTTTTAAAGTTAGCACAAGCCTATGCTCTATAGCTATAGCTGGGTAAATCTGTGAGTTTCTACTCCAGCTATAAATGCGAATCCTGCTTTTGTTCACTTTTGAGAAAATCAAAACACTGGTTCATGGATGGAGCCCTTTGGACCCAGCGGGACCGACCTGCTGCAGAATGACCATGGTTCAGCTCCGGGTTGGTTCCAGGACATCAGACGTCACAGAGCGCGGCCTCTGCAAAACGAGACAGACACCAGGCGAACTGAGAAAAGAACAAACAACCTCTTGAGAAAACGTCCTCATACTCGACAGGTGTAAAGACGACTTCTTCAAAATCTGACTGGTTGACATTTACTTTGCCACACAGGGTAAAATGGGGGCCTGTTTCCCCCCCCCTAAAGAAAGTGTTCTTGTAACCTCAGACTCCACAGCGCCGGGTCAGAGGAGAGACAATCGGCCATGTGCTTCAGCTGGGAGACCAGAAGAGGGACGAGGGGGGGTAGTGGGGTTAAAGGCTTACTTGGATTCCTGGGGCTAATCCTGTCGCTTTAATATGAGGCATAATTGTTTGACTGCTGAATCATTTTCTCCCCCCACTGAGTTGTCTTTTCTTTGTGGTACTGGACAGACTGAGATATTATTTTTACTGTGAACTGACGATGTAAAGTATAGAAAATACAGTATATATGTAAAATACAGAGCTGTAATGAAATCAGATGAATGAATGAATTAATAAATGATTCAAACTGAAGTGAGTTGATATGAACACAGACAGCTTGTGTCACCATGACGATAACCCACGCCTGGGGGGAGGGGTTAAGTGTATTAATGATCCATTGGTGGTCCAATAAGTAGATTAACATTTAGTTAGTTGTGAATTACTACGTATAAAAAGAATCTGCATCAAGATTTTATACGTAGAAAAATAAATCCACATATTCATGTTGAGCAGGGAGGTGAAGCTTCAAAATAAGAGCATCGGTGCAGGTGTACATCGTTCGGTTCAAGTTCCATCCACATGCAGATAAACATTCATATGTTCAGCTTATCAGAGACAGAGCCTCTTATCCAGAACCACATGGGGCCGATCTGGCAACTGTCCCAAACACAGACCTATAGATCTGAACTACACTTCACTGTGTTTACCCACAACCCACCCTGTTTCACCAATCTACTGGGAAGACCTTTAATCACTCGATCAAACACTTAATCATCCCAACTCTAAAACTGCACATCCACGTTTTATCTTCTGATTTATTTATTTTGGCTTTTTGGGGGTTTATTTAATTAAACATCTTTACATAAAGTTTCAGCATGAATCAGACAACAATGCAATGTAATGTTTGTTTGTTGGAAAAGCAGAGAGCAGAGGTACAGGCCTCTCTGCACTGGAGGATGAATTTCAGGTATTTTAACAAAACACCAATGATGGTGCTGATGGTGTGAAGAGTCAAAATGAACAGCAATGTTTTTATAAATCAACTTGAGATGGACATGAATGTTTTGCACGAGCTTTGAAATGATAAAAATCTTTAAATCTTTACAGCAGCCCATTGGATGTGTGTTGAGGGACGTCAGTGCTGGAACCTGGGTCAGTTCGGAACAGATCAAAACCCTAAATAAAGTTAAACCAGCCTCTAGCTTAGCACATAGACGTTTCTTAAAGCAGTTTCACAGATATAATAATATAATACAATATAAAAGCTAACATTCAGAACAAAGCAATCGAGTGAGATTCTCGATTAAACCTCAGAGTTCAACACCTCCGCTCTGTCGTCACAGCTCGTGAGACCCCAAGTCAACCTGTCTCACAGATTTTCATGTAACGGCCAACAGCAATCTTACTAATGCTGCTAATCTGTGTGTGGGTGTGTGTGTGTGTGTGTGTGTGTGTGTGTGTGTGTGTGTGTGTGTGTGTGTGTGTGTGTGTGTGTGTGTGTGTGTGTGTGTGTGTGTGTGGCCCCATAATGCCGCTCTAACAAGCATGTGTACTGTGTGTGTAGCGGCGGGACTCACATGGCAGGGATTCAGAGGCGCAGACGAACGTGACGCATTCATCGTTGACAAACAGACAAACAGCAGCGGAGCTTAAGAGCCGAGCGTCCATGTCTTCATGAGCTCTGCGGTTTAACATCTGAAAAACACACACAGAAGTTCAGTTATAACATTCACAGTGGTGGAAAGTTTCGTACACTTACAGTAAGTACAGTATTTTTCAGTATTAGTCTTTTTTAGTTCTAATCCATTACATTTCAGTGACAATCGTCCATTTGCCCGATGGCTACAGTCTCTAGTTTCCTCTAAGATTAACACTACATACAAAATATGAGAAGATTTCATATCATTATTATGATCATTGTGTTAAATAAAAACAAACCCTTAATAAATGAGTTGAACTTAGATCCTTTGGGAGGCTGGTTTACTGTTTATCTACAGGGAAACTTTATTATGAAGTTAATGGCATTAAAGAAAAGCTTTTGTTTATAGATAATTAATTTCAAAAGATCCAATTAAAATATAATTATCGGCTACGTCTCATTTATCTAGAAACCAAAAGTGTTTAGTTGCACAGTTGAGAACTGATATTATTCCTCTGGCTATTTCTTCAGATGAAATAAGTTCACAAATGGAAAGTGAGCCTCTTCTTCTTTTGTAGAGTTCAGATATTGACTTTTAATAACTCAATTAAACCCTGAAATATTCTGGTCAGAAAATCTAAACCTGGAATCACTGTTTAATTGTAATGTGTTTTACTTTCTTTTGTTTCAAAACCCTGGAAAATAAGGGATAAATGATTTATTTAGCATTTGTAACGATTTCTTTATTCATTTTAGCTGAAAATTGGTGGAAATATCAGAAACTCTACTGAACGGCTGACGTTTCACTTTTGCAAACAGAGAATTTAAATCTACTGGCAAGTGGTTTAAAGTGGAACCGAGAGAACTTGAAATATTTCTCGTTGAAATCGCTGCTGCTCGTTGGAGAAATGTGTTTTGTACTGAACCGGTTTCTTTGTTTGAAGCTAATTCTTCAGCTGCAGCACCGAGAGGCCCAAACTAAACTGTGTCTCAATACTTTCAGCTTCATTGTACGGTTCAGATTTACTCCTGTGAAACCACTTGAAGGCATTTCCATGTATTTTCATTATGAATGTGAACAATTAATACTTAAAACAGCAGTTTAACCCCTTCTTGAAATCTTAAGGTCCATTTATTTGTCTTTTTATGAAGCTTTAAAATGAAACTAATGTTCAAGAAGCTGCTTTTAAGGTAGTTAATGAGTTTAGAGCTGAAATAACTTTTAAATTGACAGAAAAACACTTTTTAAACGCATATTTCTAAAGCAAAAACGGCGAAATACTTTTGGTTCTCTGCTGAAATCCTATTTTCAGCTTTTCTTTGAAAAAAACCTCTTGCCATTGTTCAGGAAAGATATATCAGATTTATTGTTATTGAAAATCATTACGAGTTGCAGCTGTACTAAAGTTAAGATTCAGTTTTTTGGGTAAAGATGCTTTAAAATGATCTTGTCTGATTTAGTTTCTATGAAGTCTCATCACATTCACATTCATAAATTCCCTTCTAACCACTTTTAAAAGCAGAATTATGTGACTCTCGTGCTGTTTGTCGGAGCCGTTCTTCCTCCGCGCCGAGGTAACTCTCATCACACAGACACTTAAACTGTCGCTTTACCTGACAAGCAACAAATCTCTAATGGAATCTAAACTGGAGGTAAGAACGTTCAGATTTCATGCAGCGCACACATCACACTTACCGGACGGCTACATAACGGCTCCTTTAAGTGCTGGCACAGGACAAAGTGAGCAGTAAGAGGCTTTGGCCTAAAGCTACAGCAGAGCAGCAGCAGCACTGTGGCCTGGCAGCAGGTTAAGCCCTCGGCCTCGACCCAGGTTCACCTGCTCCACTTACCCCTCAATGCATTCTGTGAGGGCCCCTCTTCCTCCTCGCTCGTCCCCTTTGGCCCCTGTGTTGAGTGGGAAGGCGGGAGCCGGCCCCAGAGTTGACAGGACAGTTGATCGAGATGCTGCAGAGGAAGCTGGAGGAGGGATTGAAGTACGTCTCTCTGTGTGGTCCTGCCGCTCCTCCTTTCCTTTGAAAAAAAAAAATCTATTTCCCTCTGCCTTCACCTGTTCTCCTGAGGGTCCCGGGGCCTCCTGTCCCTGGCCGAGCGTTAGCGGCCCCGGTTACAGCTTGATGTCTGGGTCAGTGACGGGACTCTCCAGACTCTCTCGCTGTGTCTCATTCATGGCTGCTGATCCTGATTAGCTGGGAGGTGGAGCCTGTTGGTGGCAGATACAGAGACCAGCTGGGAGGTGAGGAGGGAGGTCAGGATGTGGAAGGAGCTACCGAAAAGCTGAGTAAGTTTAAAGGGTCAATTCACAGAAATTAAAGGGATAGTTCACCCAAAGAATTTAAATTCACTCTTTATCTACTCACCACTCTGACGATGGAGGTGGTGGGTGAAGTGTTTGAGTCAACAACACACTTCTGGAGTCTCAGGGGTAAACAGCGTTGCAGCCAAATCCAATACAATGGAAGTCAATGGTGACCACTTCTTCAAACACAAAAAAACAACAGGAAAAAAACCCAAAACCTCCTCCTCCAGCCTCCAATTCGATCTGAAACAGCGTCATTTACACTGTGTTTTTAGCCTAAATGTTCCCATGTTCACATTCACACACACACATGCTCAAGCTTGCGCCTCCGTGCTCTCGCCAAAAGGAGAACGTGACGATACTCGCTGACGTCGCCAAGGCGCCACTTTTAAAAATGACTGTTTGTGTTGTAATTGTGAGCATGTGACCTCAAATCATTAACGTTAACGTGAAGTCACATCACAGCGGAAAACAACAAACGTCTTGATTGGTTGGTTCTGGATATGTAAGAATGACACTTCACGCCCCCATGCTTCAGTTCACACAGTGGTCAACAGTGAAAGGTGCAAAAGGTCAACGCAGCTCAGGTCAAAGGTGCAGCACTAATCCGCTCAGTGCAACGAGGATATCGGCACGGATCCGTCACCAGGCGCCACAGACACAATAATAATAAGAGTATGTGTCTTCACAGAGCTGCTGCTGTCGCTCTTTAACTCAAATACACATTTTAAATCTGTCTCTTTATTACATTAATCTATAATAGATTAAGTTATTCTGAGTAAATAAAACAAAAAGTTGCTGAATCTAAAAACCCAGAGGTAAGGTACAATATGGGTGACCAGTGTTCCCAACTTAGGTCGTTGAAAAGCCATTAAGACAAACCAGAAATATATTTAAATTGTAATCATATCCAAAAAGAAAATACTGTGATTATATATATCCACTGGTGGAATAAACGTCTTTTCTTCTTTCCACATCCAATACATTTTCATGCTCACTTTCATACAATGATGACAAACTCCGGAAATAGGTTTTCCCATTTTATTTCAAATTCATGCCACAAGTTGACATTAAATACAAAAGAAAAAATAATAATTTCAGATTGTAGCTATAAAATAACCACAGTGTAAACGAGTAAAACCGAAACTCAGCGAACACGCATCGAGAAAACGAAAAAGTTAAAGCTCACGCCAAAAGTAACACACGGACAAAGCTCACAGTACAGAATACACAGCACGGCTTTCCCATACGTAGCTATCAGTAAACATCCCAGTTTGGAACGCAAGGTAAAGTGGATATATAAAATTAACAAGGTTATAAAATACTGATAAAAGTCATCTTAACTTGTTATAAAGACCATAGCATCCTCTAGAAGTGTCACCATGCAGAAGGTATTCGAGTTTCCTGTTAATAAACATCAGCAGAAAAATACAAGAAGAATCACAAGCTCATTCCTTGAGTGGACAAGACTCAGTCTCAGATATAAATGTCTACGTGACGCCGTCGGTTCACACAAAGCCCGGTTGTTCTGTCTCTGGGACTCCATCATGAATGAGTTTGAACTGAGTCCCCTACGTAGACGAGGCTGCGGGATCACGTCATCGTTCTGAAAGTGGTGAACGGAAAAAATATAATCGGAGAAATGTACTTTTGTTCCTTATTCCTTGTCCCGTGATACCTTCACTGAACCGATGCTACGCTACACGTGTCGTCACTATTCTGAGAGATTCTGGGAAAACAAACGTGAGGACAAACAGCCTCAAACACGACCTGGACCTGGATAAGCTGATAAACTCGATGGATAAAGGGATGGAAGGATTTAACAATAAAAAAAATACCTTTAAAGGCCACATATTTCTACTAAAATCACAGAAAAACAACTTTAAACGTGGCAACGGGACTGAAATTGAAGAGGGTTTTACTCCCTTAAGATTTGTTTTGAGGAAACTTAAAAAGAAAGTTTGCCGTTAGCCTGAGTTTGGCTTCTCTGTTGAATCCATATAATAGTTGAGTGGATTATATCGACCGGGTGGAACAGAACGTCCCAGTTGTGTTTGTGTCTTATTGTTTTCTTATCCTGTTTTTTATCTGTATTGATTCTGTACTTGAGCTGCTGTAATTCCTGAATTTTTCCCCCCATGAGGATCAATAAAGGATTATCTAATATCACGGCATCCCTTTGCTAATGCTAAGCTAACCTCATTTGTTACTGCAATCTGAGGCCACCCCTTCAGGGGTCACCTCCCAGGCCTCACTTCGGAGGTCGGTCAGAGGCACGATCATGTTTTGCCGTTCAAAGAAAAAGTTCAGTGCTTCACTCGTCACATCAACAACAAGTCCAAGCTGAGCTGAAGCTTCATTTTAACCACACAGACATGAAGAGTAAAGACTTGGCAAGAAAGAAAATATCCTAAAAAATGTTGAATTTCCTTTAAGGTGCGGCAGGTTTCCACATCGTTTATTTTCCCTAAAATCTCCGAGAAGAGAAAACGTCAGTGGCAGAGAAAGGATTCACCCGAGGTCGTACTCATAAGTTCAGCAAGGCATCATGGGAATAAAATGCATAATTGACATGATTCCTCTACGTATTCTTGCCGATCACTAGAGGTAGCGAGCGAGGACGTCTCCCTCTCGAGATGAATGTCCAGAATATACTGTGAAGCGTCCGTCAACTCGTGGATCCCATAATAACAACCGATGAGTCAAAAATGCTGCTACTTTTATATACATACTGTATACTGCAGTTTACTGAATACAAAATGTTTGAATGCATGCACGTGTGCAACACAAGCCTCATACTCCACGCAGTATGTTTATCAAAGTAGCAACAGCAGGTTACGTTTTGTTTTTTTTACAACACTCCCGAGAACCAAAAAATATATATTCTGTGATGGTGCGAGCAGATTCAAAGCGGGTTTTGCTACATGCACTGGCATTTTTGGATTCGTACAAAGCGGCTCAGCTTCCCCCCGTGTTCTTAAAACCAGCTTTGGCGGAAAATATATACACACACAGAAAACTGATGGGGCTTTATAGCAACTGTCAAAAAAGCCAGTGAAGGTCCTGGTTAGTCTAGTAGCTGGAGCGTGTGTGTGTGTGTGTGTGTGTGTGTGTGTGTGTGTGTGTGTGTGGTGGTTAACAGTGGAAGCCATGACACTTTTGGCAATGGACCATGATCAATGAGAAACCATGGCAACGCAGGGGAAATCACTTTCAAGATAAAAAAGACAAAAAACAGAGCAGGACACACAGTGGAGAACTAACGAGGTACAAAACCCCCAGAGGTTAATTGGACCGGTCGTACATTTGTCCCTCAGGTAAAACAGCTTCTCTTCACAATAGACGGGTTCGTCTTTTTGGCACGGGCTGCCGCTCACGAGCAGGAGGCTGAAGAGGAGCACCTCGCCATCGTCACTGCGGCGCCTCACTCTTATTGTTACAGCGAGCGTGACTCAAACACTCCCACGTGTCAGAGCTGTCAGGTTGTGTATTCGCGGTTTTATGTTATGTGCCACATCCGCACAAATAATAAAAAAAACAGGGAGCTGCAGAATAACACAACTGGTGAGTGCAGGGAAATCTGATGGAATGAAATGACAGCTGAGGAGAAACTGTGAAATATAAATATCTGTGGTGACTGAAGGAAGATTTTCAGAATCAAATAAGAAAAATGGCAAATTAACACAAACTCATTTCATCCTTTTCAGTCTTAAACCTGATTGAACTGACTGCTCTTTCCTCTGCTGCGCTACCTCAACAGATGAGGTGTAATAAATGTGTATAACTGACTTTGATAACAGATATTAAATTATTCATTGATTGTGTATTTAATCAATTATTGACTTTGTAATATTGACAACTTGAGTTTCCCTTGTTTACGTGCCACCATTTGCAGAAGGCTGATGTGACAGCCACTCGTTTTGCAGGTTTTTGTTCATAAATCAAATATTAATTTTGACCATTAAGAATTCATGAACGTCACAAATTTCCTGCCAAACCTTCTAATAGTTGATGGTATTTCACACATCAACCTGCAGGTGGCGCTGAAGAGAGAAGTTAGGCGATCATTTAGGATTCATCCTCTGGGGACAATGAACATTTGCAAGTAAACAAACCAATAAAACAGTTGTTTATGTCTTCAAAAGTCTGATTAAAAAAATATTCTGTTGGCAACATGAAAATGTTTTTTAACCAGATCATCAGGTTTTGTCAACAATACAATATTTTACCCCCAGAAATATCGTTGAAGATGGATATGGACACGATTTTTGGCAAACTGAACAAAGAGAAGCACAAACCGAGCAGGTGCTTATTTTCCTCGACCCTTTTGGTTTGAGTTAGGAAATAAAGTCGAATGGTTAAAGAATAAAACCACATGGGTGCAACAGGCCTCGAGCAGCAGGTACTTAGTGAGGGAGGGAGAATGGTTTCTGTCTTTTCCCACCTGGTCTGTGGATAAAAAACCAGCAGCTGTCCAGGCACGTGCTCCAACTTTAACTGTGTCTAACTTTGCACTGCTCGGCACAACAGCTTCTAACGCTGGCTCTCTGCAAGTTAACGAAACTTCCAAACACAGTCCAATGTCACGTCAACCTGGAGATTCACTGCAAGAGCTCAGCCCGTTTTCTGATTTCAGCTTTGTAAGATGCTCCCGACCGATGATCGGAGTTGGTTGGTCGTCTTCAGGCTTTTTGCAAACTTGAAGCATAGTCATGAAAACCTTTTTCTTCCTCAATGCGCCTGCGCAAAAATCCAGTGACAGTGAAACCAGGACGTGAGCAACATGGTGCGTCGTATGACAGAAAACATGGAGGGTCCGCCTGGTGGAGCAGAGCAGCAGCACACCAGCTCGCTTGATGTTTTGTCCTTGTCACATCACAACCAACGTACCAGAGAGAAATACCGGGGGGCCTCTTTTTTTTAAAGGTTCTGCACATTGGAAAAGTTAGCATGTTTCTGCCTCGTTAGCTTTGAGGAACCAGGAGCCACACTGGTCCAGAGGGGCTCACGGGAATGTAAAGTGTGAGTAGTAGCCGACCGCACGACACGAGCACATAAATCGTGAGCGTTGGCTTTCCATCGCAAACGATTTCACCCTTTACAGTGCGAGAACATTTCTAAAGTCACACAGTGTCTGTCCAGCCGAACTCTTCCGTCCCTCTGTCGGACTGAAAACAACGTAAAAGAGCAGAGAGAGGATAAATAGCACCTAAATAGTCGTCAAACAACTGCTGTTAATGTTCACAGATGCTCAGGCTGTTATGAATATAATCACTGTGTTACAAGACAAAGGCTAAGTGCTTCAAACCGGTTGATATGGTCAGACTGACGCTAACATCAGGTGCATTCTTGTAGACATGCTGACTGCTCAAATCTAGCATTTCCAAAGAGAATAAATATATATATATATATATTAACAATTGAACAGTACAACAACAAGGCCATGAACATACTGGAAAAGAACCCATGCAAGACACATTTACAGAGATGCTGTACAGAAAAAAAGGAGTGTGATCAATTAAATGCCACGAGAGACAGTTCAAGTAATGGAAAAAGGCGCTGATTTAAAAAAGAAAAGAAGAACAAACAAGTCGATAGTTTGAGAGATTAGTGCACTAACTGTCATACATTCAAAGAAAATGTCTCCAATGACATTAAACATTTTTAATTCTGGATATGAAAACAAGAAGAAGAAGACATTAAATAAATTCAAAAACTCAATGCAGTGATATTGCACTTGTTTGGGAAAAGAAAAGCAGACATAGATTTTCAGTCTGGGCCCTTTTTCGCAAAAAAGATGCTCAAAGGTCAAACTGGATGGAAACATGACGTATGAAAAGAAATGCGATGGTTCATCAGAGATAGATTATTCCATCGCTGGTTCAATATGCAAAAAGCCATCTGATCTGAAAATCCCTTTTGAAAGGTATCGAACAGTTTATCCCGTGTCCGACGCTGTTTTCCTGCAGCGGAGGCAAAGCCAGGGCCGAGGCAATGGCACAGGTTGTTTGGCAGGACGTCTCCTCCGATTCCCCCCCCCTCCACCACCCCCTCCTCTTCCTTTCACCCTTCAGGGGCCTCGTACCCCCATTAAAACTAAATAAAGTGCAAGGTGTGTTTTTCGCCTAAAGGGCTCTTTTCCTTTGAGTTCACACCTTTCCTTAGAAATAGTTTTCTTCCCGGTATAACGTGGATTAACAGAAATACATTCATCCAAGCACTCCTCTTTAGGAAAACACTGAAATCAGCAGGACACACACACACACACACCACACACACACACACACACACACACACACACACACACACACACACACACACACACACACACACACACACACACAAACACACACATTTGTTCCAGTATCCCTGTAGGGACAACTCAGTGTCACCCTCACCCCAAACTAGGTGTTAACCCTCAACAAGCAGCAGTCTGGACCAGCGGAGATCTCAGTTCTGTCCCCACGAGTCCCCATTAGTGGGTGTGTATCCAGTTTACAGTCCTCACTGGGATATAAAAGCAAGTACACTCTCTCACACACACACACACACACACACACACACACACACAGACACTCACCCCTGTTCTGTGCCAACAGCAGAAGCGTAGCTGCTGTGTCTCAGGGTCTCGTGGCGCGAGTATTTGGCCCGAGCCAACGGACTCTCAAGTCAGAGGAAGCGTCAGGCAGTGGTGTTGCCATTAAGAGATGATGTGGCACAGGGGGTGGTGGTAGGCCTGGGCCAGGCCAGGCCAGGCCAGGCCGGTTTGAAAGGGACTGGGGGAGCAAAGGGCCTGGCTCATCTTTGGTCCCATAAAGCACTTGATTTATGTCAGGGTGAATCTTTGCACTCCGTGGAACTGGGTAGACATGGGACGGGGTCAGGGAGTCAAAGGAGGACAGCTAGCACGATCACAAGCACCGGCTGCTAAGCTACGACCGACGACATGTGCAGCACAGGCAGAGATTAGTTTATTTCCTTTTTTTTTAAAGTCATGCAGTTTGAAGATCGTCCATAGCAACCGGCAGAAAGCGTCTCGGGGAGTTTGGGATGGTGCTAGCGATGGAAGACGGGGAGGCAAGATTTCACACATGAGCACGTTTTGCGGGAAAAAAAAACAGCACAGAAAAGCTCTGAGTCGAGGGAGAGAGTAGCTGCTGTTGGCTTTCGTTTGTAAAGTCCACGGTAGAAAAATGACAGACAGAGCTGCATGCTTTCCAAAGCACCAGCAAACTGGAGGAGTCTTGAGGTGTCTGGGGGGGACGACGGGGTGGGGGTGGGGTGGGGGGGATCATCACACGGATATAAAAGAGTATACATTATATGTTGATATACAGGAGACAGACATCACAACTAAGAGGACAGAGGTGGGACGGATGCAGAGTCACAAATGGAGGCTGTGCTACCACGGAGGGAAGCCGACGGAGAACGTAAAGGAGCATGTAACACAACCCCCTCAAATCTCCTCAAGGTGGAGAGACTCAGCCTTAAGGCAATGCATAGCCCTTGGAAACATTGGCACATGCATGGCGAGTGCAGGAACGTCTGCATACGTGTATTTTATGTGCATCGCGAGTGTTGAGGAGAAAGGAAAAGATATATTTGTAGATTAGATTCAGACGGATTAAGTGAATCCGTCAGGATAACAAAAGGCCTTGTCTTGAAAATCTGTAGCTCAGACTTTGATGGAGATTCTGGCGAAAATAAATAAATAAAAAATCTGTCATGTCTCAAGTGAACGCTAAATAAATGACAGGAATGTGTTCAAACCCACAGATATGGACGCCTCCCATTTGCAGATAAAGGTTTAGGCCTTTAAAAAACACTGGTAAGAAGAAAACAGGGGGGAAACTATAAGAGAAACAAAGAGAGCGCAAGCGGCACAGTGAGCTCCCACGACGGTTTCGGAGGATGAACGGTGACAGAGAACGGTCGAACGCCGCTTTGCGCGTCGATCATTATAGTCGCTGTAAACGATCCCATCAGATGTTGGTGAGCGTGGTGGAGGTGATGAGGCGCACAGTGAGCGTGCCCGGGAGGTCGTTGTCCTGGCGGTTGCCCTTGTCGCGGAGGTGAAGCGTGAGCTGCTCCTGCCGCTCGTTGGGGTCGCTGAACATGATGACCTGACCCAGGAAGGTGTCCACGATCATGTTCTTGTTGTAGATCTGTTGGCCGCACGTGGGGGGGAGGCAGAGGTCAGGAAAGGGAAGGTAGGGAAAGGAGGAGAGAGAAGGGAAGAAGGTAAGCAGTTAAGAAAATATGCAGGGGACAGGAATTATGAAGTAGAATGTACATATTTGTAGAAGATTTGTAGAAAATGTCAGAGGAGCAAGAACATCGTGCTGCATCTGTGTTAAAGGTAATAATATAAATATCACTACAGCTCACACATGTTCAATATCTCCTAATCAGTCCGAGATACGAGTTTACAGATTTTAAAGTTTAAATAAACAGTTGTCAGACTAAGACTCCGTATCAGTCAGTTACCGTGAGTTCAAAGATCCGTGCGTCTCTATTACAAGACTGAACCGACCTGCAGAGCGTGACCACGTCCGTCTCCTTTCACGAGACAATTTCACACGTCTGATTGAGTAAATTTAATACTACATCGCCAGGAATGATTCCCTAACAAGTACTTCCACACATATCCCCTGATATTGAGCCTGTAATTGATCGGTTACGGATGTTCGGTGAATATCCTCAGTGGCTCGACTCTCACGTGAGGTGAATGCAGGTGACGTGGACGCGGCGGTTTCACCTTTTGTTTGCCACCAGAGCAGCGGCACAATAAAAAACCTGCTTAAGTTGTGATTGTGTTTGATGCCCGAGACCAAACAGTCACACGAGGAGCTGATACACTTTGGTTGCAGGTCAGAATCCCTCATGAACGTGGAGCTGTTGGCGTTTGGTCATATAATGTCTGCGGAGCGGCGGCTCACCTCGATGTGGATGCCCTCTTTAGGTTTCTTGCGGTAGAACAGGCCTTTGATGTCAAAGTTTGGGCACCGTGTGTCCTTGTGAACCGGAGAACGGACCCTCTCCCCCTCACAGGTGATGATCACGTACGGATCCACAGCTGCAGGGGAAAAAACATCTGTAAATCAAAACACTGTGCTGACGAATGACACTGATCACTGTGCATCTAGTGGGTTAATTCCAGATTATACAGTTTGATACGGTAAAGAACTAGTGATTATTTATCAATGTAATAAGGTCATATTTGTAGGTAATAAAATACCGAGGAAAAAGTGCTTTTACTTTTAATAACTTCAGTAAATGTTGCTGATAATATGGATACATAAAAGTACTTTTACTTAAGTAGGATGTTGAATAAAGGACTCATTTACTTATTACATATTTAGCTCAGTAAACGGTTCTGTTTGTAATTAGAAGAACTCATTGGAGCTGCTAGTTATCGCTGATGTGATTTTCTAGGGCTTTGGACGATGCATATACAGTATTTCATTAATATGAAATTTACATTTATATTATGGGATGGATGTCTGAGGAATGAAATGATGTTAATGAAGAGAGTTAATCAATTCCGTAAAACACTCACATCCTGATCACCATTGGACAAGAAAAGACATTTACTTAAATATGGTTCTTATGTACAATTTTGAGATATTTGTACATGATTTGAGTATTTCGTTTAGTTACTTTACTGCAGTAACTGAGGTAAGGAGCATTTCTAAATTGTTATATGGATACAAATGAAAAACATTTTAATTCCACCTCCACAGTTCATTCAAAAGGATCTAAACATTAAAGCCACTATGTGGAGGATATGAAAACTTCTGACTTCACCAATTAATAGTAGAATTCTATTGTTTTTATAGCTTAAAACATCAGAATACATTTAAAAAAATGGTTAAAATCACTTAAAAAAATCTACACATAGTGGCTTTCAAGGTGAGTGAGTTGTAAAACGCACAGACACGTGTGCACACTGTGAGAGACTGAAGGAGCAGGACTGTGTGACTGCAGGCAACAACTACACTAAATATCTATGCATTGAGTTTCAGCAGAGGGCGCTGTGGTACCTTGTGCTTTGCTCAGGAGTCTTTTCTTACTAGGATTGAGGCAGTGAAGCTCTGTGCAGGAGTTTACAACACAACAACATGATCATCAACATGTAGAATCACATGATCCAAGATGCAGCTGCTGTTCAGAGACGGTGCACGGGCCCTACCTCCGTTGGAGTCCTGCCCCTGCAGCCCCTCGGCGTTCAGTACATGGACCTGAGTGACCAGCTGAGGGTAGCCGCACATCCCCGTCCAACACGTCTGAGGAGGGTCGTCCAGGGTCAGCTCTCTGGGAAACACAGAGGTCACATGTATGTTAGAGGATCGGTGACCGGACGGAAGCTTAAACTGATCTTCTGCAGTTTACAAGAGAAACAACATTAACACAAGCATGGTTCAGTTTGATCCAGACCAAGACCACTTCTCTTGGTCGGAACACATTTTGTCCCCGTTGGTCTGGATCGTGGTCGGATGAACTTTTTAAAACCTCGGAGTAAACTGAAAAGTCAGGAGGTCTGGACCAAACAGCGGAGGAGTGACAGAACCCCCCCACACACAACACAGGTTATTGATTTCTGCACAAAAATCTATTGTACTAACATAAACAAATCCTTATAAACATATTAGCACTGTTGACTTGTCGAAATGCAAACTACATATCTAACTATTTTACTTAACGTTAGAGAGAAATGTAAATGCAAAGCAAGTGGAGCAGGTCGATTTAGAGTACGTGACTTCATCCTGACATGTCAAAGACAACTTTCTCTTATGTCCAACTGTCTTTTGCCGTCACTACCTCCATCAGGGCTTCAGCTTCAGTTGAGCTGTCGGACTCTTGAGATGTAACCGGGGATGGAAACACACATGAAAGGATAGTTTACAGATTTACTTGCAGTCTGAAGGCACATCAGTGAAGACACGCAGGAGGAACTCGCCCTGCTGCGTCGGGTCAAACGTCGTGGGGATGATGACGTAGCGGCCCTCCTTCAGCTCCTTCCTGAGGAAGACGCAGCGCGAGTTGATGTAGATGGAGCCCGCTACTTTCTGCTGGGCCGAGTGCATACGGTACTTCCGATTGAGCTCCACCTGCAGGATGAAAGACACGCTATAGAAAAGTGTCGTGGCGGTTTCTTTGATCCGTGCATGCGTTAGTGGTGTTTTTGTACCCGGTGAATATCGAAGCCAATGGCGAGGTTTTCCCCTTTTCCCTCTTTGGGTGTTGCTCTCTTTTCTTTTTGCTGTAAGCAGATCAACACCTCATCCTCCACCTTCTTCACATCAAACACATACTGCAAAGAGGAAAAGAGGAAAATCACATATCACACGTCTCTCTGTGACGCACACACACGCTCACATCAGCACCACAACCAACCTGAGGGTTCTGCAGGAAGGTGGCCTTGTGATTGATGCAGCCCCCCGACCGGTTGCGGAGGGGGTCCTGGCGATGGACCCAGGAGCCCCTCATCACCTCCTCCTCCCAGGTTTTGTGGATGCTCAAGTAGGACGTGTTGATGAGGCGACACAGGATCAAGTCGGTGAAGTACTGGCAGAAGTCGTCGAACGTCATCCTGCAGGAGGGCAGGAAAAGAAGAGGAGAGACACGAGCGGAGAGAGAGAGGAGAGGGAGAAGCTTGAGAAGAAGAGCTTTAACAGGTGTAAAAATAGAGGAAATGAAACCAGAAACAAAAGAAAGGGTCACAAGTTAACGTGAGACGGGGATTTATGCTGTTGACAAGGAAAGAGATTTTACTGACGGGAGATTTTTAGGTTTTTAACAAATAAACAATAAAAATCACAACAAAAACATTCAGTGTTTCCCTCATAAATGTAATAACACTATGGAAAAGACTCTTTCAAGGTATAGTTTGATGCTTTGGGAAATATTCTTATTAATTTCATGTCATTAAATGATAATATTGAAGATCACTCTGGTTTTATTGATCAGAAATAGTCACATAACTTCAATTTAAACCCAGAAGTTTTTGTACTGATTAAAAAACGAGACGTATCATGTTAATTACTGAACTTTAGAGATGCTGAAAGGTGGATTTGATTAGTTTCCCTCTGTTTTCCATTTTTATCTTAACCTGCTGTCGGCTGATACCAGCAACACCGTTAATAATCAGTTTGAGGGAAGGAAACCACAGAAGCGTCAGGTACACTTGGTTCTCACCAGAACTCGCCGTCGTCCTGCACCGTGACTCCCAGCTTCTCCCGCTCGCTCTTGCTCACTTTGTTCCACTCCTCCGAACTGAGATGAACAAAGACAAGAGAGCAAACGCTTTGTTTACAGCAACTGCAGAGAGAACCAGGCTTTGATCAGGAGCATGTTGTTTTTATTACAGATGCCTTTCTTTCTAATTTCCCCTGAGTTCTAAGTGTCATTGTTTTCTGATCGAATAGCATTTCATATTGATTTTGATTGTTATTAAAAAACCCAGTATTTCTTTTATGTTGCTGTCTTGAAAAATTCTGACTTTTTTTTTTTATACAACTGATTCCGCCCATACAAAAAAAACATTGATATATTATATAACCACGAGTATTTCTTTTTAAAGTTATCTTTTTATTACTATTATTTCTTTAATGGAAAATACAAAATAAAAGACCTGCAACACCTTGCCAACATAGAACAAGGCTGTAGGGGTGTGTCTTCTTAATCCTCAAATCACTTTATAAAAGAAAATAGAATAAATTTGCATTATAAACATCTTTTCAAATCCTTGTCCTTATAGAAAAAGTTAATCTTTTCATTCCATCCATGTAAATAATGTCAATCCCATGGTCAACTGTTGGAATTTCCACTTGAACCTCCTGCCAGAAACAGTAGTTAGAAGATCTGGTGAAGTGTCTGTGAATCTTTCAATTATCTTTCAATTAAAGGTGCAGATATATAAATCATGTATGTGTTTCGTCCCACACGGGAACTATGAAGTTCGAAGAGTCTGTTGGGGAAACAAAAGCAACCTGTGTGCAGTTGTTACTGTGAATAATATGTCAACATCAAGGTCCATTCTGCATTCACAGCTCCGGGGAAACGAGCCTTTACTGGACGCATTAGCTCCGTGTTTATGTCTTTGTGTTTATGATTCACTGACAAACGTCAACATCTCAACAGTCTGTCAGACTCCATTTACTGTAACGGGTTTTTATCAAACCATGAATAAATTATTCAGCGCGAGCGAGTCGATGATTGAGAAAGAGGAGAGATGACTCACGTTGCCTTAATAACATCTTTCTGTCTTTCAGGCCTTATCAATAATTCAGGCGGTATTGTGACACAGCTTCACCACCTCCCTGTTTGTTTCCCCGAGTCTGGGGAGCTGACGATTCACAGACAGAGGGACGACCGGGGAGCGACTTCATCGCAGCTTCGCCTGATTCGCTAACAAGCGAACGGCAGCGGAGAGGAAAAGTGGAATGAAACACACTTTTCTCGGGGACAAAAAGAGCCGTAATCCACCTGATTGAACGGCCCCTTGTGCAAACCGGTCATTTTTGATCCACTTAGACGTCTCAATTGAAGGGTTAGATGTCCCCGATTTGTCCTGTCTGTTACGGGAAGGGTCCCGGGGACGATGATGCGTGAGCAGCACTGCACCGTTCACTTGTGTTCTCCAGACAAACAACACTCCTACTGGGCTGAATCTTGTTCACCCTGTGGCCCATTAGCTTGATTGCAATCTCCACTTTTCATTGTCAACATGACATTTTCCTATTGTGCAGCGTTCCCGTCGTCGCCGTGGCCATTAAATATGGATTTTTTTTCCCCAGTCGTTTGTTGTTTGCTTATTTATCGCATGCAGCCTCTTAGAAGGAGCAGTGGCAAAGGAGGACAAGTGCGTTTTGACATTTTAAAAATTAAATATCTGAACTTGTTAACGTTGGTGAAAAGGACACGTGGGGAAAAAAAGGACGACTTCATTGTATCTGTTGCTCTGGTAAATGTCACATCTGACTCACATGGATTCGCAGTATCTTGAAAATGTGGATGATGAGTGTGTCGGTGGCAGTGCTGTAATCACCTGTCGCTCCACGGGCCACTCCACTCCTTCTCCCCCCACGGGTTCCTCATGCGGATCATCTGCAGCTTCTCCGATTTGAAGAAGGCCAGCAGTCCGTGACCCAGCCGCACTTTCCGTACGTCGGTCACAGCGTACGCGTGGCCTTTGACCAGGCCGCAGTCCAGCCGTGCCTCCATGTCCTCGATCGTGGTCGCCTGGGTAACAACGAGAGGGATCCGGTTGTGTAAAGAGATGCTGTCGTGAATCACTAAAGTTATTTACAACAGAGTCTGGGAAATAAATAACAGGCAGACGTTTGGAAGAAATGTCTGTTTTCTGTTATCTGCTTTTGTGTGCGAACCAAAACTGATTTTTCAAAACACATGGGTATGTAATGCCCAGAAAATGATACACAGGGAGGTTGTGGAAGATTTGTACCATTACTGCATGAAACATTAATGGATAACTAGCTTGGTTATGACAACATTTTGTTTGTGAAAATAATTACTGAGATCTGGGGACACTGGTCTTCACATGCCCACAATTTCAGCCCAGAAACGAGCTCAGGGAAAACCTGACAAGCATAGCTTTATCTTTAAGGAGCAGGATGCTTCTCCAAGGCTGATAACCTATCTTGTCATGTCAAAGCAGTGTTTCCTCTCTAAAGATTGGTGGTCGCTATATTCTACTTTGTCCTGCCACAGTTTCATAATGAAACAAAACAAGCTAACATAACATTATAGGAGATCTCTAAATTGGTTTTTTTTCTCCGCTCTATTTGCAGTGTGCTCGCTCGCTTGCGCTTTAATCCATTAAGTTTTTCCCGTCCACACAGACAGTCAGACCTCATAGTTGCCCTGTAATGCAGTTCTCTCTCTCACACTATAATTTGTCTTTCACTCAGAATCGGTTGTAAGTGAGAGGGATGTTTCATTGTAATCTGTCCAGTAGCAATCCTGCTGATTAACAGACACACAAAGTGAAAACCTGACCTCCTTGGCAGAGGTAAAAAACAGAGACCTGATCCGAGGGGGGACTTGAGTGTGTTACATTGTTTTTCCTATCATTATGAAACTGCGGAGGGACAAATGAGTCTCCGACAGGCTGCCATAGTCTAAGTAATTAATGGGAAACTCTGCTTCAACATTAAAAAAATGAACCCGAAGTGAACACCATCCATCTCGTCTGCACTCCGTCCTGCTGACAGTTCCCCATTAGCTGTGCTGATCAAAAACAAGGTTAATTTCAATCTGCAACCCAGAAGCTCGGTTTGAGGGGATAATGGATGGAATGCAGAAAAGCTTTGTGTCTGGAAGCAGCAGAGAGGACGGACGAGGTCGTCTCAACCCGACGAAGGAGATTTTGTCACAGAATACCAGTGAAGCATGAGTTCAACTTGAGAAAAACGTATCATTTAAACTGGTGCATTAAAAGTGATCCTGCTTTAACGTCAAATTTACACGTTGAAGTTGCAAAGCTGAAGTGTAGATCAGTTAAAACGACCAGTGTTTATCGATATTCAGCCAAGAAACTGGAAGATGTTTTTACTTATTAGTTTAAATACCAAAATATAAACCGGAAACTCAGCAGATGTTAATGATTCCCCAGCGATTTATCTGACTAGCTTTGTTGAACCCTGTATTTTCCTGTGGTACAACTACGAGGTGGAGGTTTTTATTGTATCAGAGTGATACTGCGTCTCTCGGCTCACCCTGATGGAGCAGCTGATGAGGCCGTCCCTGTTGTGGACTTTGAGAACTCGTTCAAACAGCTGGTTACGGGCCACTTCGTCCGTCGCCATCTGACCCTCCAGCAGGTCCACGGGCTCCGAGACGCCCCCGGTGAAGTCCACCAGAGCGTCGGCCGTGTTTCCCCCGTCCAAAGCCTCGTAGCAACCATAAACCCTGCAGGAAGAGGACCAGAGGTGGGAAACATTTATTACAGATACAATTAAAATTAACTGTTGAATGATTTAGTCATTTTTAAGCAAAATGGATGAATAATTTGCTCAATTTATTCATTTTCTGAACCCTTAAAAAGACAGGTCTCCTCATTATCTTTGAATGGGGTCATTGGATTTATAATGATGGTAAATAGCTTCTCTTAAAGTCGTGTGGCAGAAGTTTAAAACGGTTGAGAAGAAAGTGTATCCGTATATCTGTTGGCACTGGGACTAACTTGGCATAGGCCTTCTCCACCAGGGCGCTCCAGAACTCATTGCTGTCGTTGGAGTGGCAGTAGACCAGCTGGTTGTCCACCGTCGGTAGCCGGTCGTCAATCACCACATCCACCCACTCGCCAAAGCGCCAGAAGCGGAAGTGGAAAATCCCGGCGTAGGATTCTGGCTTCTCTGTGTCCCACTCCTGCTCCTTCCAGTCTGGGATGACCTGCAGGGGGCGGGGGTGGGAGTAACAAGGGGAGGAAGAGGATGGAGGAAGAGGAGCAGAGGGCAGGTAAGCCAAACAAACACCGGTTGGTCCACGGAGCGTGAAAAGCGTCGAGGTGGAGTTGACTGCAGACCCTCTCAGAGCCTGCTGATGCATTTAGGATCAGGGGACGAATTTATCACCTTGGCCCTCTAGCTCATAAATCCTGCTGTAATAGGACATGGGTGAGAGGTAATAACTGTTTGACTGCAGTGTGTGTTAGTGTGTGTGTGTGTGTGTGTTTGTGTGTGTTTCAGCTGCTGCATTTGTTGTCGTCCTGCGAAACCGCTACAACACAGCCTCCATTTTGTGAGCTGCACTCATCTATTATCCAGGGGGCAAAAAAACTAATTCAAGTAAAGCCTCAAAGGATTTAAAGGTATCGAAATTTGCACGACAATAAAACACAGAGCGATAAACAACCGCCTGTCAAATACAGAAATAACCGAAGGAAAGTCACAACATTCGGGATCATTTAAAAAGGGTCAATGCAGCTTTATGGAGTTTTGTTCATTATGTATTAATCAGTAGATTTGCTGGAGAGTTAATTTGGACCTGATCTTACTTCTATAACTAAAATGACTTCTACAGATTCTGCTCATTGTGTATTTACATAAACACAGAGAGAGAGAGACTATAAATAGAAGTTCTGTGTCTGCAATGGATTTATAGGAGCCAATGCCAATATTGTTTTATTTAAAAAAACTATATAATAAGTATATTTTAACGTAAAATATATATACACACTTCTTTTCTACATTATTTAGTCTGTGGAAGGTTGATATGTTATTGTCCTCAAGAACTTTCTGACAAATTGATGTCAACGTTCTCTTCTAATCATAAATCAAACCCTTTATCGATTAAAGAAGTCCTTCACTCAACATCCTAATTAAGCTAAAGTATCAATATCCATATTATCAGCCAAATTCACAAAACTCTAATTAAATGAAAAGCACCCGTTCCCATAAAAGGCCGATATATCAAAGCTCAAATCAGACCGAACTCATCGGCCAGTGATCAGTCTATGATATAAACTCTCCTTGTTTATTTAAATCGATACCTGAAGAGTGCACAGAGTTATATCCTGCGCAGCCACAACACCCAGTGTAACGGGTACTTCCTGCACTGTGTCATGTTGTGATTGCCTCTCAATCCCTTGAGCCCGCTGTGACTCAGTGTTAACCCAGAGGACCTCACCTCAGAGCCTCGCTCCGAAAGGGCGCCCACGAGTCCTCCGCGGCAGGCAATAAAAAGTGCAAATGATGCAGTGAGCGACACCACACGTGAACTGACTGACACGGCTCCAGCGGGCGTCCTTGGAGATGTCAAGGTGCGCAGACCGAACAGGGGTTCCTGTCAACCCTCCCCGCAGGAGGTGACACTCTGCTGATGGAGAGAATCTGGCGTCTACAGACTCCGACTGCGAAGCAGCAACAGCCTCTTTTAAAGGAGGCGGAGGAGAAATATAAATAATTTTGTAATCCTATGAGAGGAAATATTTCTTGCACTCCATCCTGCTGCTGATTACTCTCTCACGGGAGAGACTCTATCTCAGCTTTCATCTGGAATCAGTGTCGCTAGGCAGCAACTAAACTCTGGTTGGCAAGTGAACTGATGAACGTCCAGAAACACAAGCAGCCACCTTAGCTTCTCCTGCTGTCTGTTGATGTATATGTATAAGTACACAAATACGTCTCCTACCCCCCCTAGACAACAGCAAACAGCAAATCACTCACTCAAGCCTCTGGGATGTTAGTAATCAGTACTAGAGAGATACTAGTCACTAGTCACATCCGCTACTAGAGTCAGGGAATCTGTAACTAAGCAAACACGTGAGTCAAACAGTACGAAGCCCGGTCCCCTGAAGGAAAACCTTGTGCTGTGGTTGCAAATGTCATTAGACCTGGTTGCTTAGCACCTCTGCTCATTTGTTCTCCGCCTCCTCCCTCTTCTATCAATGTGAGACACTCACGCAGACTGTGAAAGCCTGCAGGCAGGAGCAGAGAGTGAGTTACTGGACAGAGGGAAAGTGAAGTGACGCTTTCGTTTGGACGTAGCTGTCGATTTGAACCCAGCCTTGCATACGGTCATCGACCTCTCAGGCCGCTGAGCTGTGCCGTCCCGACATGTCCACAGAGTTGGAGCAGGCCTTCCGGCCGGACACCCAGCTGACCGAGGTGATGCGCCTGCGGGCTCAGTCTCTGCAGCAGCGAGGCCAGAAGAGGCAGGATGGCGAGCGGCTGCTGCGGCCCAACGAGGCCGTGTACCGACTGGACTTCACCAAACAGTCGCTCAGATTCTCACATTGGACGGTGCGGCTGCCGGCGGTGGGACACCTCACCATCACGGCCACCTCGCAGCTCTGGACGCCTGACCTCACCCACCTGATGACGCGTCAGCTGCTGGAGCCTGCTGGGGTTTTCTGGAGGTCGCCGGGTGATGCCAGCGATGCGCCCGTCCAGTGCTACGAGGCCGATTCTCACGAGTTTGGCGAGAGAATTGCAGAACTCGCCAAGGTAAGGAAAGTGATGTACTTCCTGTTTGCGTTCGCAGAAGGCTGCAGCCCAGAGACTCTCGACTGCTCCATCATCTTCACAGTGGACAATTAAAAGTGGGAAATCCCTAAAAAACCTGGACAAATACTTGCAACAGACTCTTCTTCTGTACTTTGTGGTTGTGAACTTGTAGTTGACGAAGTGAATTTCAGGTTAACCCTGTATTTTTGTATAGATGATGAAATCTCAAATCCAATAACAACTCAAGACTTTTCTTATTTCTTTTGCAGTAAAAAAGATTCTGCGTCTGTGAGCTTTGTGCTGAACCTACTGATCACAAACTGAGTTCCTTTCTGGTCTTTGATACTCAGCGTGAATCGAAAATAAATCAAATAATACAAACAAACAAAAAAGTGTATCTGTGTTTTGTTAACCGACGTCTGGAGCACAGACGATTCCTTCAGCTTGCGTGTTAACTAAACCCGTGATCCTCCCTCTCCTCCTGTTTGACAAACAGCCGGCCCTGACGGGTTTGGTGGGGATGAGTCCCATGTGAGATAATGGATAGAGACAGCGTGTATTTGTTTGCATGTGTGTGAGCGTCTCCCGGCGGATGGCGGAACAGGTTCATGCTGCCTCATCCATCTCCGTCTTGCACGGTGACCCTGACAAACAAGAGAGGGGAGGCATGTGGATTTCATCTCCCTCGCCAAAGGGGATAAAACGGCAACTGTGACTGGAAACGAGAAGACGCTTGTCAGATGAAAAGCGAGAGAAAAGAAAATAACGAAGACGTCAAGAGGTATTAGACTCGTCTTTGTTTTTGTTTTGTAACTAACTCGCCACCTGAACCGTCAAATCTGCCGAGGCTGGATCTCCCTTTTCCAAAACGTCTCACGCTGCACATTCTCAGGAGTCTCAATTAAATTGATTTTGCCCGACAGCCTTGGAAACATGAATATGAATCATTATGGAGGGTCCTCAGTGCTGTGTGTCCTTTTGTTTGTCACATTTTGGACCAAGAGTTAAACAAATGAAGCAGGTTGGAGGGAAATCCTCCTCCTGATTTTATTATTGAAGAGATAATAAATAAAGACTTTGTGTTGAGTGATGAAAAAGATCTAACGTGTCCAAAAATTAGAAGATAGCTAAATGAAAGGCACGTTGGTTTGGCAGGTAATTATCATGTACAAAATACAGACTAATAATGTTTTGAAGGACCAGCTCTCAGATTCACTGGGGATGAGTCTCTGTCCCCGAGAGATTTGGACCATTATTTATAAAGGAAGTGAAGCTGGTGGCCAACAGGAGAACGAACAAAAGAACGACTCTACACACAAAGAGCAGTTGAACTAATCTGATTTTACAAAAGGTAGACGACGGCAACAACAACAGCTACAACACAGACACTGAAGCTGAGGCCAGATAGCTTGAAGTTTTCAGGTCACTTAGTGAAAGTGTGCTACACAGGGTTTCTGGAGGTTTCCACAAGTTAAATCTGAAACCTTTAAAGACCAGAATGAATGAAATTTAAGATCTATCTCACAGATAAAGGATTATCAGAGTCCTGGAATTACTTACACTTCTCTATAACTGAAGATAAAGTGAAGTAGTAACGCTAGACACAACACAGACTAGGGCTGGGTGATATCAGGTAAACCTTTACCTCAATTACAAATCAATTATAGTTTATATATCTATATATATATATAAAGAACTAAAACACAGAGACAGGAGGGTTGTGGTAAAGATCTTAATAATGTTGGTAACAGCTACAAACCACCAGAGGAATCACTTGTGTCTTTTATCTGTTAAAGTACATTAATACATTTAGCCATCAAACTAATGACGATCTATAAATCGACATAAACACATAGATAACTCGATATGGATTTCAATCTTTACTTATGTTTTCAGACTTTAAATAAACGTGGAAACGTCTACAGCTCCTCTCTTTGTCTTGGAATAAAGCCAAAATATCAAAATATGAACGCTGTCGTCTTGCACTGACTTGCGAGACGGTTTGACTTTTGACATGTCCCATCCGTTAACATGGACGAGGCTGAGTTCGGAGATGCCACATAAGTACGTCCATGTGTACACACACACACTGTCTGAGCCGTCCGTGACAATCCAGTGTCTCGTTACAAAAGGCCGAAGCATCTTGTTGTCAAATCCCATTAAACCTCCATAATCACTTTGTTTCCTCCGTCAAGCTGAATGTCAGAATAATCCTGACACTCAAAACTCCAGAGCTCACCACACTTTAAATAAATGAACAAAAGAGACTTTGTGGTGCCAATCATGTGAAATATTTATCGGAATCAGTGTGTGAAAGGCTTCAAAATGCATTTACAACTGAACAAGAAGAATGTTTTGAGGCAAGATTCAGGGATCTACAAAATGTGTGGAGAGTTTTGAAAGGAAGGTGTGTAAAAATCTCAGTTTGAGTGATTGCGTGTGGACGAGAGACTCAAACGCAGAGGACAGCGAGGACAGGATCGTCAAACGCTGTAGTGTGGATGTAGCTTTGGGAACATGTGAGTGCATCAGATCCACACGACAACACTTAGACCTTAACCAAACAGAAGTGTACGACAGACAAACACACACACTTACCTTTTGCCACAGTGACTCTCTGGACGCCAGACTGGAGCACGCCGCCACGAACCAGCAGTTACCCAGTTGCCCCTGATGGAGGTCGTGGGCACTGATGCCATCAACAAACAGGTGAGGGTCCTCACACAGCTCCTACAGACACACAGGAAAAACAAGTCTGGTTTATCATCAGTGCAATTATCATGTAAAAATAAGGGATATTTCTGTTTGTGGGTAAAAAGGACCTGAAATTGGACTGTGATTAACAAACTATGCTGTGGAACATGAACGGGGCTATCGAGGCAGACTCCTGAATCAGAAAGACACCATCTGTCCCCACGCACCCACGTATCATATTCATGATCTTTAACCCAAGTGTGGGAGGGCCACAGGAAATCTGTGAAATGAGATTTCCTGTGGCTGCTGAGCCGAGGTCCATTTTCTGCCAGTGTGCGGCACAAATCTCCTCCACAGCAAACAACATGGAGCTGCACAAGCTGCTCCTCTGTTCCCTCTCCTCCGTGTGCACCTGCCTCACACAACCTCACCACCGTCCATCGCAGGACACACACACACACACACACACACACACACACACACACACACACACACACACACACACACACACACACACACACACACACACACACACACACACACACACACACAATCAGACTTCCTGTGGTTCCTGCGACAATGTGCACGATGATTACTACAGGCTGTGGGCTGATACAGGCCACTTACCGAGGGACACACTGTCCTCCACTCTTTTGTCCGAACACAATGGCACCAGGACTCAGCAGAAATGTGAATGCACCCGAAAAAAAAATCCCCCAAAATAAATAACAATCTTGCATCACAGATGTTCAGACTCTTATTAAAGCTACAAAATACTTTCCTAAGTAGTTCATGGTCTCAATCTCTAGTTTCAAGTCTTCTTCAATGCAGCATGATGTTAATTATTAAAATGATTGTCCAAATGCATTTTGGTGTGGAGACTGTATTTGTGAAAACTTATACCGTCCAGTGGGGGCAGGTCAAAGATGTAAGAATATATATGGTCACTTCTGGTGTCAGAAAACCAAGATGGCGTTGGACAAAATGCTAAATTCGCTCGTTTCAAAACGGTGGGGTTGAAACTCGGAAACTGTGCCATGTCCTTTCATCTGTTGAAAAGCTAATGTCACATCGGGAGCTTTTGATTTCGTGATGGCTGTTGAGTAAAAAATCAAACAACCTGCATCACATCCATCAGTTCAGCAACTGGTCGATACCAGACTTTCGTTTTTAAAGTTAACACCGGCCCGGCTTGATCGTTACTGGAGCCTGCAGAGCTCGGCTGGTCTGGGTGTTAACAGTCTGCCTGCTCGCTGCTTTATGGGACCGGCGGGTCGATGGGCACCTCGGCCATTACTCCACAGGCAGCGGAAAGCCCAGCACCACTTAACAGCTCCTCATCGTTACACACTTGCAGCTCTCAACTAGGGTTAGAAAAGTAAAAGAGGGAGAGAGAGCTGATGCATGTGTTCATGGGATGTACACACAGCGGAACGTCCGCACTGGGACTAAGCAAGTAACACAGAATGGAAACAGGATTCTATTAAAAACTCGGGATCAGTTTGAAGGGCACAGCTGGTGATACTTTTTTTAATACATCATAATTTGTATTATTTCTTTTTATATTAAAAAAAACAAACAAGTTTCACTAATTGTTGATGTTATCTGATGCACGTTTTGCACAATAAATCGTTTGCATCCAAATTAAGAGCAAATGTTGGCTGAGTATCAACAAAAGAAAATGCAAATTAAATATTGAAGAGCATTAAAACTATTTGTGTTGTTGTGAAGCAGCTCCAGGATGATCTCAGGATTATTGTGTCGAGTTTAACTCTCGTCCTACAATAATAATCTAAATTATTAATACGTCTGCTTTGGTTGATATTGTTTACAACAATAGACGATTACCTGTTAAATAGTTTAATAACCATTGCAGAGAGATTTGTACCCTCCAGGATAAATGGAAGGAAAACGGAGTGTGGAGTTTTTCTCATCTTTACAATCACTCAACACACTTTACACTACAGCTCACATTCACAGAGACTATATAAAAAAAGCTTCTCTGTCAGTCATCCATTCGTACACTGACGGCTCAACCATCAGGGACAGTTTGTGGTTCAGTGTCTTGCCCAAGGGCACGTGGGCTGGAGGAGTATTTCCTGCTTCACCTCCTGACTCACAGGATCTAATGAAAGAAAGTGGATATTTGTGAATCTAGACAGATTTTTACCACATGTAAATGCACAGATGGTGGAGCGATGAGTGGAAACCAACCGAAGCCTTTTTCTACCTCTGCTCCCGGAGTCCCAACCACAAGCAGCTGACATGAAGTGAAGACATCGCCCAGAAGTGCGAGCATGTGTGCGTCTGTGTGCGTTTGCCCTGCGACAACCTGGTGAATCCTCCAGTGAGAGTCACAATTGGCTCAAGCTCATCATCCTGCTTAAGTAAAAAAAAAACATCAGCTTTGCTACTCGCCTACAAATTCCACGTGTGTGTATTTATATCCAGATCATAGCATAAATACACACGTTGGTGTGAACCCAATGCTTGCACGTCCCCCCCCACACACACACACACACTCAGGACACGACCAAGGCCACTGACTTGCTGACTCTGCAAAGCTGATTGCTGCAAAAGCAAAGTTTTAATCAGAAGCAGAGGCCACTGCAGTGTTTCCCCGGAGGCCTGCAGTCTTTACCAGCAGCCCCTCTCACCTTACACAGGCCGGCACTGGAGTGCTCCCCGCCTCAAGCCTGTGCCGCTGAGCCGCCGGGACTGAATGAAGCTGCGTATGGATGTTGTTTCGTGGAACTATGTCTGACCAGTGCCTGAGTTAAGATCTCTAATCATGTTTTGTCTCCCCCCTTTTCCGCAACAGCATCGATTGTCCGAGTCTGAGCAGCAGCGAAGGGCTCCCTGTGGTGGCCCGCCATCCAGGGATCGGCTCGGGTGGAAGAGTAATAGAGTATCGATCCCTCTCCGGCCCTGCAGACACTGAAGTAATGTGAATATTGTGGCTGAGCACGGTCTAATCATTTACCCTGCCACTGAGAACCTTTTCAACCAGCTTCACGGCGTTTCTCAGCACCATCCATCAGCTTGTGAGAGGAACCATCAGCCACAGGAACGAGCAACCAGCCGCGAGAACAGAGTAACAGACGGAACATAAAAAGTGGAATCCAGTAGTTTTAAAGATCCTTGTCGAGAGAAAGTTTTCTTACTGAGGAACATGTCTGAAAAAAGAATTGTTTGGTCTTATAGGGCAATGTTATGCTGAAAAGAAGATAAACTTTTTATTAATGAAAGCAAAGTCAAAAGCGTTAAAATAACCGGTCTGAGACACCTGAGGTTTTACGAAGGTGGTGAACCAACTCCCCCAAAACAGGAAGCATTTGCAAAACCAACTTTTAACTAGAAGTCTTGCTAGCCAACAGACCTCTTACAGTTCATGATTGGAGACTTTAAAAGCTGGCGAGAAATGAAACAGAGACGAAAGCCAGAAGTTAGCGAGAGAGTCACAGAAAAGTCGGCTTCTAGAAGTTGTCCGGCCGTGCACGTTCTTGTGTCTGCGTCTGGTTCTTTTCTTCTGTTTTGCTGCAGGATGAACCCGAACATCTTGAGAGTCTCACAGCCGACGGTGCAAGAAAATGGAAAACACTGGTTCTAGATGATAGTTTTAAGTTGAAAAGATTGGTGGTTGATATTTTAAGAATATTCTAAACCTGTTTTCCAGTCAGTCAAACAGTCCCTCCATCAGGCTGCTGACGGTGAGGTAGCAAAAGACTTGAGCCACTCGTGCGATCAGTGTCAGGGTGAAGGTTCACAAGCTTAACCCCCCCCCCTCCCCCTTGTGCTCGGTGTTATCCTTGCTCAGATGCATCTCGGCGATTTATGGCTGCAGTGAAGTCCCAGTGGCAGAGCGTGCGAGCATAAAGAGCAGGCTCTAATAAAATGTTCCTCCTCGCTGCCTGTCTCACACTGTCTCTCAGCCGGTCTGTCTCTCTCCCGCTGCCCTTCTCCTCTTCCCCTGCTTCCTCTCCTCCTCTGATTCAGTTATTTATGACTTGACTCGGCGAGGGTGGGGGTGAGGCAGCGATATAGACTACAGGTCACACGTGTTAGCTCCCCCAGTTTCCACTTACTGTTGTCAAATCCAGTGGAAGTGTAGAAAATTGATTTACAATTTCTCTGCAGCCGCGTTGAGGTTAAAGCAAACAGCTCCTGCTTCGTTGTTGACAAATCCTCAGAACGAACTAACAAGAAAACAAACATTATCCCTGAACCGTTATCTATATCGTTTCTCCTTTGAGGGTGGCGGGGGAGGGCTGGAGCCAATCCAAGACCCTGACCTTGGCCAATTCGCCTTATTGTGCTTTAAAGATGTCTGAAAAATACATATTGTGTTGACACCCAAACCCAGAGAAATCCACAGTTTTATTGAAGGTGGCTGGATTGTTCCAGTTTGGCCTTTTATTGTCTCATATCTGCTTCACCTGCAGTTTTGTTATAACTTCGAACAACCTATGACGGAGGACAAACACACTGAGCCAGTCAGCTGTTTTTTCCTTCCACCATTTGTATTTGTCACTCGAACGATATCACGATTATTCATTTGTGTTTGCTGCGCATTCTGTCGCCGAAGCTCTCCCAGCAGAGCGTGAATCCAGAGGGGAACCAAGAGACCGATCGGACGAGAGATGGTGGTGAAGACGACAACTCCCGTGATCCCACGCTGCTTCACAACTTCATCAAACTAGGTCTTTTGTTATTGTTTTCTGTTTATAAACAGTATAAAACAAATGTGGACTAGTACAGTGTATATTCACTTTGCCTCTAACAACCTTTCTACACGTACTGTGGATGTTTCAGTGCACGATGCAGGGTGACATGTGCAGTGACCCCAACTTCTCTTCAAGACCATTTGAACTCATCACATTCGTCTGTATTTGCTCACAGTTCACGGTAACATGAGATTTAAGAAAGAGCTTCTCACAACAGCCTCAATAAAATGATGCAGGAAAAAAGTATTCGTTGATATTTGTGATTCAGTTAAAACAGGAACGTGCTTGAATTCGGATTTAAAAAGTGCCTGTTTGGTGTTTGTAACCTCCTGAGACGACGGTTTAAGACCCAAGTCGTGTCCTGACGAAACGAAAAGGCTGCTCCTCCTGCGTCTTCCTCCTTCCTGACTTCTTCCACTTTTCAGTCTGCATGACTGACATCAGCACAGGCCAGAACGTATAATCTGTGTGACCCAGTTTCCATGGCAATGCACGCTGGCTGTCGCTGCAGCGGCACACAGGCAGAAGGAGGTTACTCCATCCAGAACCACAGCCTGCTGTGTGAGGGGGATAACAGAGGCAGGGGAGTCAGCTCTCTAAATCCTGAGGCCCTGCGTCTGACATCATGTGCCAGCGAAACATACATATACAGTATCGGCTTATACGAGCCGACTGAGGGAGAAGGAGTGAAACAGCGATTAATGAGTACTGACATAATGCCATGTGGTGAATTATGAATGATTAGTCACACTGTAGATCATCAAACTGTTATCCTGCAGGGACCTCGGCCCTGAGGGCTCCCTGGTGGGAAGGTTTCAATGGAAACAATAAAATGACAGACATCTACAGGAGGTTGGACGGAAGTGTAAATGACACTATTACCTGACATATCAGCAGAGCACTGGGGTTTTCTTCATGCACTCAAGGGTCCAGTTAGCAGGGATGGTTTTATCCCTCTACTTTAGGACTTGAGCAGTGGGTGGACCAGAGGTAAGAGGAGCGTGCTACTGGTCCATGTACATACAAATATGTCTGTATCTTTATTTCCACCCATTTGTTGATCTATCACATCAGGTCCTTAACTGGCAAAATAAAGTTCATCCAAGACTCTGGACTTATGTTTTCTCATGGTCCAAAATCAAACTCCTCTATGTTAAAAAATGTTTTTTATTTGACCAACTAAACAGCATTTTTTGTGACTTTCTGTAAAATTGTGAGATTATGTTTTTTTTGGGACATTTTCAACTATTTCTCAAGGAATCGTTTGTGTATCTTGATGGAAAAAAAGAATGAAAACCTCCACAATAGAGATTATGATTTCATTGTTTTATTGCCTCAGGCTTGATCTTAAGCGGAACCGTTAAATTTAAGGGGACATTGGCAGAGGTGTGATGTGAGCTCTGCTGAGGATCGGAGTGGGAAAATCACAGAAATGTTTACATGCAATATATAGAGTTTGAACTGCCTGCAGAGCTCAGAGAACAGTTACAAAGAAGTCTGCTGCATTGAGGAGCCACAGCGGCTTCCTTCGTTCTTAAATGGACGATGTGTGGTTACAACCAGGACTGTGTCTGCAGCTGTGTCTACGTGCAGAATCTCTCTCGAGGGCTTCGGTTAGAGAGATAATCAAGAGCCTGATGGTCCCTCTGGCAGAGCTCCAGAGATCCTGTGTGGAGATGGGAGAAACCTCCAGAAGGACAACCATTGCTGCAGCACTCCCCCGATCTGGACTTTGTGGCAGACAGCCAGAGGAAAGCTTCTCCTCGATGAAAGACATTATATAGAAACTACAGGACGGTGGTCTGACGAAACCAAGATTTCTTATTTTTTCCTCAAATCTAAGCGGAACACCTCTTGGATGAGAGGTGAAACAAACAAACAGAAACAAGTCCAGTTGCCTGCATACACTTGTACAACTTCTGAAGATACCTGGAGGACTGAGAATCTTCACACGTCTGAGAGAAACCGACCATGATGCTTACAAGTGGTTATTTTCCTGAAATTTTACAAACTGTATATGTCTGTGTAAAGCATTTTCTACTCTCTGTGGCTTTTTAAAACCAATTCCAACCCGGTGTATCCATGCCCCAAAGCTTACAGTGCTTTATCGTCTATTTGAATGGGACCTAAATGAACATCATGCTGCATTGAAGACTTGAAACTAGTGATTGAGACCATAAACTCCTTATGAAAATGTTTACTGATGTTATAAATGTCATCTATAGAAAGTCTTTTAAAACCAGAGAACACAAGTTTCAGGCACTTCAGCATTGGCTTCGCTCTCCAGACCTGAAGTCAACGTCCATTTTCATCATCAATTAATAATAAATAATGATGAAAGACACTAATATATCTGCTCTCGTTAATGTTTTGCTCCACACACTTAACAATCTAAAGTGCTGATACCTATAAACATTATGGCCATAAACAAACCTCCAGACTGGTTCGTCAGAGTCTGACAATCGTCTTTGAGCTCTATCAGACCAGCTGAGGTGACTTCACGGCACAGCCCGACTTACCCGAGGTCTCTTCCACACCACGCGTCCGATCCTGTTGCCGTGAATAAAGAGCGAGTCGTCGAAGGCGGGGAAGCGGGGGTCCTCGAAGAGCAGGCCACTCTGCAAGCACTGCCTCTTCAGGGTGGAGTACTGCTGCCCCTCGAAGGCCTTCACTGAAGTGAACATCCTGCAGCCCTGAACCACACGACAGGGACGACAAAGAGACACAACCAGTCAGGCCAAGGCTGTACAATGAAAATCCCCCCCCACGCACAGATAACATCATATCATCACTTTCACTCCGTATTCCATCACCAAAAAAAGAAATGATCCAAACCCAAAAAGTAGCTTCTCTCAGCATTTTTAAAACCAATTTACCTTCCCACACCCATGCTCCTCCACACTCACACACACACACACACACAGCTGACTGACAGCGGCACCCAGCAGACTTTAATACCTTAACAGTAAAAGCTCTCAGTGGAAATAGAAAGTCAATGTGCGCTGCTGCCTTGAGCAAAGCCTCGATTCACTGGGTCAAAATGATCAATCTGTCAATTCACCGATGTCCTCCAGGGCCTAATTATCACCGCCATGCACTGAAGGAGCTGTGCACATGCTGGTCAGCTGAGAAGCAGCGGGGGGGCGGAGAGAGCGAGAGCGAGAGCGGAGGCAAACTAAGATGGAGGTGAAGGGATGATCAATAATGAAATGTTGGATTGAGGACAAAGACAAACCTTTCCACATCTATTCAGCTACATCATATACGATTGTTCATTGTTTTGACTTATAAATATCCGGACTAACACTGTGATGATTATCAACGCCAAGGAGGTTATGGTTTCACGCCTACCTCTCTGTTTTTCTGCTCGATTATGCAAACATTATTTCCACGATATTTTGTGGAAGCACGGGACTCGGGCCAAGAAAGAAACTATTAACAACTAATGGTTGGATCCAGATATTTTTTAAATCACTTTCTTTAACATTGCAAGTGCTTTTATTGTGTTGATCCCGATAAAAATCCTGATCTTAAGTAAGATTTTAAAGGAGGTTGGATTTTTTTTCTGCTACTGTCCTGTAAACAATTTCAGTGCAGATCTGGACAAAGGGCATTTTTGTTGTTTATTCAATAGTTTCGCTAATTTGGCTTTTGTTGGACACAATCAATGAAACTCTGTATTGAACTGATCTGTACAAGAATCGACATGAATGCATCAAGATGTGATTCATTGGATTTTTGCAGTAATGAGATGAGGTACTTTAAATCTTCTCTTGGACATCGTGCTGCGTGTTTCATACTCTATCAGGATTCTTGCTCATCAAAGCACGAGACCTGATTCGAACCCGACGGTGTACAGACGTGACATGAACATGACCAGAGGGGGAGCAGGTCGGGTGGGTCCCTGGGTTAAATGTCTCAGTCAGAACTAAAATACATTATAAATAACTCTGGATGCAGTTTTCCTGATTTGAATGAATAATTAGAGATGAAAATGGAGGGGAGAGGTTTATGAATTTTAAAAAGAGGTCAAGACTCAACATCTGCAAATCAGAACAGGCCGGCTGTCCTCGAGGTTCATTTGAATTTCTGACTGAAGTTTAGAATTTATCTTTAGAGGTTAAGAGGAAATCTCAAGTAAAAATTGATAAATTTATTAAAATGTTTTAATGAAAACAAATAATCTTACTGAAAGATTTGTCGTATTTCACTGTAAACAAAAGCATCTTGTCAAAATGATGATGTAAACTTAAAAATATGCTCATAGAATTACGATTATAAGCTTATTTTATTCATTTTCTGTCCCTACCCCTTTAGTAAACTGGTTTAGAGATACATATTTATCTGGTTGCTCAGGAGGGAATAATTCTGGATTTCTTGTGAAGCTGAAAACCTCTGGAAATTAAACAGTTGGTCAGAAAAACTAAGAAACAGCAAAACGTCAACTTGGGCTTTGGTTACTTTTCTGTCAATTTAGAGACAACATGATAACAGATTAATCAAGAAACTAATAAGCAGATTAATCTTACATTACATATAATTAGAAATAAGTCACAAAACCAAATGAGGCACAAAAACGTGCAATAATGTAAAACATGTAGTCAGTGCATGTAACACATGGCAAAAGTGTGAAATCTAAATTTATCTTCCCGCCTGCACTCTGCAGTACAGCGAAGTAATAAAACCAAATCCAGCTTAAGTCTCCTAATGCCACATTATTACCCAGCAGCACTATCAACTAAAGTTATTTTTAATTGGGGTGAGTTGACCTGTTCACCCTTTAGCAGTGCTCAATGACATCCAGCGTCTGGGGAAGAGGAAGTGAACAGAAAATGGAGGGATGCCAAATCAACGGGAAAAAACAGAGCCATGTGAAATACGACGACTGCACCTTTCAAACAGAATTAACCTGACGGCGTCAACAACTGACACGGAGGGAAATCCAATACTTGTAGTGGATTTATGTGGAAAACAGGGCAGGTATCCGTGTTTGGAGAAGCATCATAAAACTCTAGACATCACTTGTCACAGGTAGATTCAAACATGAGCCTCAGTGACGCCCTCAAAACATTCACTAATCTCCTGTTTATAAGTAGACTCCTCTATAATACAACCTCTCAGGAAGGTCCGCGAGTGTACGTCACAAATAAGACCTGGTCTATGTTGTTCTCATTAACTCGGGTCTGCACAGTCTCCGAGCTTGATTAAAGAAAACATCCAGTAGCTTCAATTCAGAGGAATTAACAAGCTAGCTGACTCTTGAGTGAGCGATAAGTAAATTCCTGGGGGAACGAGGAGGTCGCAGTTGGAAGCCAGATCTGACAGATGGCCTGGTGTCTTGGCTCGTGACTGCACCGGGGAGGACCGTGCTCTCATCTGGCCTCTGCAGACGGCCGATGGCATTACCTGCAGAGAGCGAGTCCTGAGGAGATACGGAGCACGATGCCTTTACTACTGTGGTAAACACAGCAGGGAGCACTGCTCTGTGTTAAAGCCACAAGGTAGATAAAGATAAACGGACAGAAAACACTTTATACTCTTGATTATTGTCTGAACTTCCAAGGAATTCTGTTTTCAACCAGTTTTTCCATCTTGAAACAAACAGAAAACAGAAAATCCGACGACCTCATGAAGTTAATGCGGTGAACACATTAACAAACAGTTGCCTAGTTACACATCCAGCAGCAACATCCACGTTCATTTGGAGTCACGCTTCTGTCCATCTGACAAATCTAAGTAATTAGATCTCAATGTATTTTTATCCATCCATCCATTATCTATACCGCTTGTTCTTTAAAGGGTTGCACGAGGAGCTGGGGCCAAACTGTTCACGCTCACATGTACCGATTACACCCCAGAGAACCAGACACGGAGAGAACATGCACACTCCAAGCAGAACGAGCCCAGCCAACCTGGGACCAGTGATCGGCATCGCCATGACGCTCGGAACTTCCAGGAGTTTTGTTCTTAAACAGCAGCTGGTAACCTGGTGCAGAACCTGCTGTAAACACAGAATCTGACGTATTATGACAATATAAAGTTAACATGGGGAGCTTATTAACAAGCGGTTCCCTAGTTACACATGTAGCAGATACAGATAAACATTCACGTTCATTTGGATTCCGTCCATTTGACAAATCTAAGTAATTACATCTTCATTTATTTTTGACCCAATTAATTTTAATCATGTACACGTTGTACAAATCGCGCAGCATCTTGGGACGCAATGCATCTGAGTGAGAGTTGTTCACGCCTGACATCACTTCTCCGAGTGAGAAACAACAGGATCGAAAACAAGTTTGACGACCGTCCTAAAATGTGCATCGTAAAAAAGTGAAGGTTCATTCACGAACATATTAAGGGGCACAGATGCTTTAGTGGGTTAAAAAAGAAAAAAAAAGGAAACATGCTGCTGAACTGCAGACAGATGTTTGGGGAGACGTGATCTGTGATGATATAAGACTTCAGCTCGTCTACAAGTGGGGAAACAACACAGATGGAGAATATTTAATGGATCAGAGTGGAAACTCAATAAAAAAAATGGCAATGCTACAGGAAAAAACATAATCTGGAGACAGGAAGGATACGGTCATGATGTGGCTGAGAACATGGCCACTCTGAGTTTTCTAAGTTAATGGACAATGAAAGTATGGATGTCTGCAAAAATAAGATTCATTCATCATATTGAATAAACTGGAACAATGATGATCTTAATAAATAGAGCTCGGCCGATTTATGACATATTTGTGTCAGCGTGCATGTTTGCTGGTATTCCCCTATTTAAAAAAAAACAACAACACAGAGAAGATGTGAATTTATGTCGACATATTAAATATTAATATATTAATACTCATGATACAGTTCTATATATTTGTGGTGAAGTTTATGGTTAAACTGTAAAATATCAATTCAACATTTTTTGACTTATTAGGAATTATAATCTCTGTATTTCAGTTTTCCTTTCATCTGTGTTTGTTTTTTTGATTGTTAGCAGGATTACGTAATCACCACTCGATAGATGACCATCAGACTTAATGGAAGGATGTGGTTTGGTTCAGGGAAGAACCCATTTCATTTTGCTGTGAATCCACATCAGGGGAAGATCTTTATCAGTATCTGCTCCCCCCCAATATCCATACTGGTTGGGCTCTAATAACTCTAGACCATAACTGACGATGACAGATGATGTTTGAACGAGTGAAACAGGAGAAACTTCATGTTGCTGGGGAGAAATGTGCACAGAAGGAAAAAACCTCTGCTCAGGATGAAAATGACTGACAGACGATTCTGGCCCCAAAACAACGGAGTCATGATTCAGAGATGACGGGGTCCTGCAGCAGAGAGAGGTGGAGGGGGTGGGGGGGGATCCAATCAATCAATGTTCAATACACAGAGGAGCAGAGCAGAAGGAAACAAAGTGCCCCCGACCAACAGATGGGAACGCTGTGGACATAATAGTGCAGCGTCTAATGCGGTGTCATTAGCTTCGCTGTGGATCTACAGTGACAAATTGTTCCTTAAGCTTGTTTTCCACCCATTTCTGAGAATATGTTCCACTGATTTTACTGAACAGTATCAGACGCTCGTCATCTTGTGAGATCGAGGACTTTTTGGCGGCGAGGTCAGAGGAGTCATAACAAACCAATACCCCGGCCCCGCGCCCGTCCACGAGGCCGGGCTGTAACAACACACGAGCGTCGGTCCGGACTGCAAATTGCCTCAGCTTCTTCATTCTGCTCTGCCAGCCTCAGTGAGCAGGAGGAACTGCTGGTCAGCAGATGTCAACATTCATCTCATTCAGCCGCTGTAGCATGGCACTGTGCAGCGTCCTGGCAAAGGTAGCACAGGGTTCTGCTGAGGGCACGGAGGGCACTGCTGAGATGATGGAGGACAAACAAGTGCACTTACTCATGTAAGAGAATAAACCAGCGTAGCGGTAATGTGATATCATTACTGTGAGTTCACCTGCAACACGCAGCGCATACAGAGACTCACAGTTCAGAGACAAGGCTCCATGAAAAGAAGGGAAGCGAATGTGAAGCTTCTGAGGAGACTCAACATAAAGAAGCACATATTTCAAAATGTTATTTCAATGTGTTGTAAATTACATGATGAAAACTACTGCAGCCGAACTGTAACCAACTCTCACACACACACACACACACACACACACACACAAGCTTCGGAGGCTTCGACAGACACGCTCCATCACTTTGAATGTGGTGACGTCATGCGTGGCCAAACTGCATTGTGGTCCGTGTTGCTGCGCTGTGCTTGCAGCAGAAGAACCATCCAATCAAATTGTGTCTGAACGACCGGCTAATCAGATCACAGCAATTAAAAAACAGGTCCTGTCTGACGTCAAACGTCACAATGAGCCTGGAGAGAGGAGGTAGCTGGTGAACCTGTGTTTATCGGATTTATTTCCTGTTTACCTCCCTTTAGCGTTAAACTGACAACTAGCATGGAATCTCGGGATGAAAACGAGCAGTCGTACACGTGGAAGACGCCGATAGAGTCGTGAACTTGGAAAGACAAAGAGATTTTAGAGATTTTGGCCATAAGAGCCGACGCCAATGTTTATGCGATGTTTACAAAAACACACTGCAGCAGAACTTGTACGTCACGTTCTGCTGCTCTACTCAGGCTCCGCCCCCTCGCCTGAATGTTGTGGACATTTTCACGACCCGGACAATCTCCAGCTGCGTTCTTCATATGTGAAAGGACAACTCCAGAGAATGTCCAGATGCAACTGGGTCGTTCTTGTCACACTGACCAATGAACAAGTGTTCATTTTACTAGGAAACCTAGTTTACCTCAATTATTTGATCACTAATATGGCAGTATAATATGGTATTCGTATCCTGGATATTTCCGCTTCAATTCTGGGAGAAAGAGGAGATGCATCATCTATATTTACAGTCTGTAGTAACTCCACAGGTTCTAACTTCCTCCTGCTGAAATCTAGTTGCTAAAACTCAATTCTTGCTGCAGCATTTTAAATCCAAAGACTGATGCAAACACATGACTATTATGGGCTATAACAACAACACCATCAGGGATAAGGATCAACAGAGTCCACAGCCACAGCTCAAGTCCCCAGCAAGAATATTATAGTGGTTTGTTGACACGGGGAAACAGGTTATTTTTTTTTTGCTCCCCCATTAGAAATCCTGATTATAGCTGTTCACAAAACTGTATCACATCATTAACGGGCACAGCGGGCAGCAACAGATTCTGGCGGCGTCCTGGTCAGAGATCAGGGAGGAGTGTGTTCGCGTGATGCTGGTGTCGGTGGCAGTGGTGGGGGGGGAAGTGAGTGATTGAGTCTGCTTCTGCTGACAGGCTGATTACTCTCGGAGAAGTGGACAGGGAGCAGTAATGCACCAGTATACCAGAGAAGGGGAGAGACAGGGATGGAGGGAGGGAGGGAGGGGTGCGCCAGTCCGTCCCTCACCCACACACTCCTCCACCACCTCCACCCCCACCGCCTCCTCCTGCATCAGGGAGGAGGGCTATCCCAGCGTTCCCATCCTCCCAGCATCGTGATCTCCTCTCTGCAGTACCTCCTCCTGTAGGCTTGGCCACGACATACATGAGTCCACACGGTTCAATTTCACCTCGTTAAGTCCGGCTCCAAAGATGATGCACATCACTCTGACTTGTTTTAAATAAATATATTGATTTTACAACCAATTATCAAAATAATTGGGGTCCAAATACCGATTTATAACCATTATTTCATCCTTCAGGGATACAAAAAGACAGAGTTGATGTGTTCTTGTTCATTAAGTCACATTTAATCTGATTAAACAATACTTTTCTCGAGGTTCCATCAGGTAGCAGATTGTTTTGTCTCCCTCAAATGAACATTATCACCAATTAGGCTCATATTACAGTGAGAATACAAGATTAAGGCTTTGCTTCATCCTCAGGAATCTAAACAGAAGTTGACTGAGGTTCATTTTCCTGCTCAGACTGAGACACACCAGGGTTATAAATATCTAATAAACATCTGTATTGGAGGATTACTGCAGTTGTTTTACTGTAACACATCATTCTACATTGTGTGTGAGGAAACAACGACAGCGAGACTCATATTTGGGTTTAAAAAACAGCCGGTGTCAAAAGTTCTCTGCTTTTAAATCCCAGGGAATCCCCTCGTAAACACTACGAGTCTCAAGACCCCACTTGCAGAAACATAACGCCTGGCAAGTCGGGTAAATAACAAAGGGCGTCCGCTCCCCACAAGCCTATTAATGTGCGTTTATCCCCCTGGTGCGCTGCAGAACAATACACTTGTGAAATTATTAATTTATTGCTCCTCATGCAGTGGAAAGCAGACTCCAGACTCAGACACAAAGATGATGAGCTGCTGGAGGAGGAAGAAGAAGAAGTCCCTGCAGCTGGGAGCCAAACTTAGAAAACATCCAGGCTTCCCTGCAGGAGACAAGACTGATATCACTGATAAATCATAACCTGTCAAATGGAGGGGGGGTCACTACTGTGTACATCTCAGGTGCATATAGGGCTTTATTTTGTTATTCTAAAAAAAAAAACAAGATTCAATTTCTATATATCTTCAACAATAAAAGCTCAATCTTTGCCCTGCACCTAGTGAACGTGTATTGTGATGAAGAGCAACCAGAGGCGGTGAAGCAGCAGCTGCGGCTCCGATATCAACACATATTCCGCTATTTGTGCGCAGAGTGGACGCGCACAGCTCGTTTCTCACCGGTGCAATACGGTGTCTGGATAAATATCCCCCCCCCCCATCATCCCCATCCCCATCACCTCCCCCCCCACCCCCACCCTCTCCCTCTCCTCCCCGGACTGAGGCCACATCTGAATCCACGGTCAGTCAGGGACAGGCTCTTATGTGTATTGTGGGGATTTAAGCAGCCGCTTCCTGCAGCCCCCCCATCTCCATCCTCATCTCCAGCCCCGTCTCCACATGCACCTGCCCGGGGAGACGCGCGACGAGCCGGTTACCTGGACGGAGGCCTCTCCCGTGGCAACGTGGCTCCCTCTCGGGTCCTCCTCCGGGGGTCCAGCCGGTCCGGCTCTCGCTCTCCTGGGGGGGCTGCTGGGATTCCTCACCGCTCTCTCCCTCTCTCTCTCTCCCTGGTCCGCTGGAGGAGCTCCTCTCTCTCCCCCTCTCTCTCCTCCTCTCCTCCCCTCAGCAGCGGAGTCAAGCTGCCGAGCACAACACCGGGGAGGAGGGGGAGCCGGAGTAGTGCACCGCTGATTTCAAAGTAAAATCATCATTCAATTAGTTATTTAAAAAGGTGATTACAAATTATATATTTAAAATAAAAATACATTTTGACTTGTGCTTCATTACATCCATGGTGGATCAACATCATTTTGACACTGCGCATATTAAATAATGTAAATATTGGACTTTAGTGTTAATGAAAACTATATTTGTTCACATTTATGAACATTAATGTAGCCGAATTCTCTATTACGATTTCCTCTTCGCTGACTTTAATTATAGATCCTAACAGACAATGATAAATCACTCTTAATGCAGAAAGAAACTACAAACGTGATAATTCTCAGGCAGGTTCTGTAGACCCAGTTAAAGCGGGTTTGTTTACGGGGGACATGGAAGATAATGGTGTCGTGGGAAAGTGTAAGTCACGTTGAATAAAAAAAACACGTACATCGTGTCTTTAAACGCAGGTTTTCATGAGTTATGGCAGATTTTTAAACAGAAATAAGCCGAAGCTAATTAGCGTACCTTAATTGATTCTCAGTTTACATCTGTTCAGCTCACACGGTTACTTCCACTCATGTTTCTCTGATATAAATCTCCTGTTCCTTCTTTTACAGTTTAAAAACATCCACAGAACAAGGTCCCAACTTTCCCTGAGTAAAAACAATCCTGATTTAATCCCTGTTGATGGAAGAAGATGCCCAACTGTGTTTTATTTTGAAGGTACAAATCGGAAGTGCTTTGTTCTCTGTTCAAGTGGTGGTGGCGGTGGGGGTGCTGCAGACTGAGCATGCGCAGAGCTGCTGTAATAAACAAGAGGATGAAATGTGCAGCAATTAACACAAATATCCATCTAATTAAAAGTGTTAAAACACATGAGAAGAATAAAACACTATGTTTATGTTTGAGGGATAAGATGATACAGATAACAGCAGAAATAACTGTGTCAGGAAGCTTCTTCTGGACAATAAGGATGTTCTACAGTCAAATACTTTATATTCCAGTCAAAACATTAGAGGAAAACTTGAAGAATCCAGGTCCCGACAGTAAACCCTGATGAAGGAATGAGCAGGTACTTGTATTTTGTGCCTGGACCTGGATTATTCAGGCCATTGTTTTTGGAAGACCAGTAGCGTAAAGATTATCTGGTGATTTCTGGTACAAACCTAATTTCTGAACATATTGTTTACAGAATAAAAATGTGAAGTTTTATTGTTTGAAAAGCAGAACTTGACTAAAAGTAAAAAGATTTGCGGTGCACACCTATGTTCAGGTACATCCCCACCACCTCCCTGAAGAGAAAATACTTTGTTAATAATAATAATAATAATAGAAATAATAATAATAATTTCACTGTGCAATTCTAGACACCTTACAATATATCCTAAATGAACATAAATCAATCAATAAAATCAGATTAGAACACACAAACACACATCAATACAACATATGTGACACAAGAAAAAGGTTAAATAGTAAAGCACAAATTTGAAATCAGTTTTATGTGGAGGTTGTTTATGTGGAGGTTGTTTATGTGGAGGTTGTTTATGTGGAGGTTGTGCACCTGCTGCTTGGTTCCTGCAAAGGTTTGATGTGTTGGTTTGGCACCATCTCCTGGTCAACCTCCACTGGTTTAATACTGTGCTTATATGTGTTTATGTACATTTGTTGTGTGTGTTTCTTTGATGCTATTTATGTTTATTGTCGCATACTTCACAAACGACACAGCAGCGCAAGGGGAAAATATAGTAAGAATAAAAGTATGAATAAAAATGTAGTTCCATCTCTTTATATACAGTCTATGGTTTATTTATGTATTTGTCAACAACCATTACTAACTTTAACTGTTCCTGTGAACTACAGGTGGACTCTGCTCTATAAACAGATGATAAATGATAATATACCAAAATAAATACTGTAAATTTATATACACTTCAAAAAGGTCCTTATATCTGCTTACAGTTACATTACAGTGGATTACAGATCATTTTATTTGTGTATAAAAATGCTAAATTACAAGAGGGAAGGGGTTAAAGTTAAGTCTTACCATAAAAACAATTAATCAGTGGCGGAAGTTCCCTTTAAAACATTTCCCCAAACTATAAATCAAACATATAGTAAGACTTGTTTTCCTGAACTAGGATGAATGAGAAGCCAGCGTGTTGTTTTATAATAAGGTGCTGTTTATTTAACCATTTTATTATTCACATCTCATGGTACACTCTCCTATAAAGTTTGAATTGTAGTATTTACCATGTGTAATACTGACCTCAGCCTCTTCTCCCAGGCTTCCTGCAGAAAAGAGCTTTCACAAACATGAGCTCCCGTTTTAACTCCCAACACCACCTCTGCCTCTGGGAACGTTTGACAGAGGGAAACAGACTCTGGATTTATAGCAATATGCTCATTTCCTTTTCCACCTTGTCCCTATTTTTGTAAACCCAGGGACAGAGGCTGGACGTGGTTAAGAGTCGGAGTCTACTTCGCTGTCGGGTTCAGTCCTGCAAACTGTGAAGTGCTTATCTGGCTATTTGTACACACTGAACGTCTGGATTAAGTGCTTGATCGGTTGACCTCTGACCGCAGGGAGTCACGACAGCGCCAGGGCCTCGGCGACGCACCGACTCGTCGCCCTCGAGCGAAGAGCGCCCTGCTGTGTTCTCTCTCGGTTAAGTCGGTGCAGGTTTGACGTGGATTAAAACTGGACTGCAGGTATTTTGAGCTCCAAAGTTCCTTCCCTGTCGGCATGCCTCTAGACTTGCACAAGCGTCGAGCAGGAGTGTTGTAGCGGCCGCCCAGACGACACAACCATGGCATCAGAAACTCACCATTAACATTGAGCGGCCTCATCTGGACAGCAAAGGTAACTCCCTCCATCTAAAAACACGTAGAACCACTTGGTGCAGACTCCCAAATGCAACATTTGCATTCTTGTCTTTTTTGTTTTTCTTTGTACAACTTTAAGGCAGGAAGTTCCACTTTTTCTTTTTTTTTTTTAAATAGGTCTCGGTGTTAAATTCATGCCTCCCTGCACAAGTTTTTTGAATTTATTGGATTTTTTATTCTAAATAGAGGACGGGGAGCCTGGAAGTACTCTAGTGTCCATCAGGCCTGATCCACTGAAACCACAGTCGACACAAGTCATCCCGACGCGTTGTGCTAGGCCATGTAGATGAAGGTGTTTATATCGGTCTCATCCCTCTTTATGTACTTGTGATCGATCAGCCACTCGATCTGCTCCTTGATCATCTTCTTCTGTGGTAAAAACATGTTCTTTAGGATCTCCACCAGCTCCGTCTGCAGCTGGGCGTTGTTGATGCGCTTCCTCATCTTCATGATCTGGATTATCGCCTCCTGGACGCGAGTGAGCGTAAAAGACAAGTGTGGAGAAAGGGAAAACAGATGGATTACAGTGTAACCTCAAACCGCAGATGTCTGTTCAAAGTCCACGATGGGAAATGTAAGATGATAACGTTTATTCACAGTTGGGGGGGTTTCACATAACAGCGGTGTCTTCCCCTGCACGCTGCGAGCTCGTCTCCATACCTGTGTTCTTAGTATCCTGAGCTGGACGATGCCCTCGTTCTCCTCCTCCCTCATTCGCTCCGTGGTGAGCTGCAGTCGACCAATCAGGTTGATCTTCCCCCTTTTCTGCACCTTTGAGTTTTTTCTGAAAAAATAAATGGAAAACAAAAAACACTAACTTCCTGCATCAATGCACATCTCCATCGTGTTTGACTGGAACTTGATTTTGACTTGTGTTACATCCACATTTAGACTTTACTCAGGCCAAATGTTTCTGTCTGAGCCAAACCGAGTAGAGTCCAAGCCGGATCAGAGCATGACAGGTGTTTTATAGGTTTCTGTGTCGACTCAGCCCGTGAGCAGTCCCACAAACCACAGACTAAACCCCTTCTCTCATCTCTTTTCACAAATATCTGAATAAAAAGGGGGCATGTTGAACATACTAGCTGTGTATGGACTCATTCTACGAGCTGAGCTGCAATGAGACGGTCTGGTCTACCAAGGATTTCCCCTGAATTGAGGCACAGCTACTGTTCCTAACGTAGAGTTTCTTACATGAGAGAAAACTCCTGGTTGACGTAGAATAGTGTTCCTTCTGCAAAGTCTTTGGGTGACGACACCACCGGGTCGTACGACAGCACCTGTCGCTTCAGTTTGGGAAACGCCACCAGAGACTGGGAGGATTCAGAAGAATAAGATGAGTTCAGGAAGAAATGTCACAGAAACAGCATTTCAGTGAATAAAATATGTTCAGAAACATGAACCTGCTGGTGAATTGGTGACAGACATGATGGAGCCAAACTGCCAGTTTTATATTTATCATTTGTCTTAAAACATCCGTATACCCCCCCATGTCTTTCTTTACCCAGAGAGTGCGTCGCAGCTCCGCGTCCGGCAGCTCGGTGGCTAACTTTAGGTTTTCAAAGCTGATCCTCTCCCGGGGCCTCTGGTTCCAGGCGAACAGCACGGCCAGCTGAAAGGTGGTCACCTCCAGATCGTACTGACCCACCTCGTTCTTAAATGTTATCTAGAGAAATGAGGGAGCATTATATTTAGTCCCTTTCACAGAGAGAGCCAAACGGATCAACACTCAAGGAGTGGAGCTTCAAACAGGAACTTGTACAGTTGCACTCACAATGCCGTTGGACATGAGGTGATGCCAGTGCAGCTTCCTCCCACTGTGGTTCTTCTTATAGAAATCTTCTACCTCTGGTATCAAATCCTCCAGCTCCGTAGGAAGCGACACAAAAACCTTCTCGCTGCTCCTCGACCAGGCTCCGGCATTTAGGATCTTTATGTTGACGGAGTCCGCTGCGAGGGAACGTACGTGGACGTCTTCTTTACTTTAAAACACGTTTTCAACCTTAAAGTATATTATGCTGTCTATACATATACAGATGCACCGCTCACCTGGTAAAGCCAGTTTGTTGTGTTTATGCATTTCTTTGAACGATTGGTTGAGGTCTTCTGATACTTTGATGTCTTGAAACATTCTGGCGAGCTTGTTGACATAGTCAGCAGGCATTCCTACTTCCTGTTTCGGACCGATAAACAATTTACAGTTTTAATAGGCGATGATTTCATTGGTATTGCTGCTAGTCTTGTATCAATACTGTTCATATTCCATATCTATTTCTTACTGTACATATCTTGTTTATTTACATATGCACACTCTGTACTTTTACTGCTTTTTTGCCCTTCTGGTTAGATGCTAAACTGCATTTCGTTGTCTCAGTACTTGTACTCTGTGCAATGACAATAAAGTTGAATCTAATCTAATCTAATCTAATTTTATGGCTTCAATCAAACAACTTTTCAGATTAGTAGAAAATAAAGTGAACAGCAAACGTCTCCACCCGTGTCCCTTACCCTGAGCCACTCCACCATGTTCTCCTCTATCTCGCTGTCCGCTGAGATGTCCAGGATGAGACGTCGGGTCAGGTGGGCTTTGTGGTAGCGCATGAACACATCTTTGTTCTGGACGTACTTCAACACCAGCAGCTTTAAAAGAGCACACAGATGGATGTAAAAAATATATATGTCGTTTAAAAACAATACAACAGAACACAAGTGCTTGCTGACACGCACCACTTCCTTGAGCTTGGCTTCTATCTCTTCAGACGTGAGCTTCTTGCTCAGCGGGGTTTTCCTCAGGAGCATGTCACAGTAGTTGGCCAGCAGCTCTGGACATTTTGACTCTGGTTGAGTTTTCAGACCTACCCTGTACAAACGGGCAGAATAATAAATAATAATAAAGAGCGCACTCAGGCATCAGAAGCTGGATCTCACACAGGGATCTCGTCTCTTACCCTTTCTGTTTCAAAGGAAGCTCTAACTTAAATATAGTGGCGTCGTTCACGACAGCTTTGTACGCCTGTGGAGAAGTTTGGAAAATAGTTAAGGATCTGACAAGCGCCTCCTACAACCACAGCGTACTGGTAGTTAAAGTGGAGCTCACTTTGTCTCTGGCTGTGAGGAAGCGTGGGTCGTCCTGAAAAGCTTCTTTCACCAGTCGACTGAAGCGATTAAACAAGGTGAGCAGCTGCTCCACGTATTTCTCTGAGTCCTGCAACAAAGAACAGATGAGGAATCCAAGAGTTTAAATTCACATGCACCATTAGAAGAACACGTTTTATTAATAGTGCTGCCTGTTGCTAAGATGTATTCTCAAAGCTAAGAAGGAGGTACTCAGCGCCTCAAGCTATGATATTAACTTTTTATTGTGTGTAACACTCACAGAGGTGATGGTCTCTGCTGAGGCCACCATATCCGCCAGGCCAGCGTTCATGATGTGATCCTCCAGGTCCTTCAGCATGGGTTCGATCCCGCTGGGCACTTTGTCCATCAGGGAGAACATCAGATGTAACTCTGTGGAGCAGGAAAAAGAAATGTCTTTACTTTGAGTCAGTGTAACTGCTCAAAATACAATTACACACCAACACCAGAGACACAAAAGGCTGAATGATACTGGTCAGACATGGTGAGTTCAAATATCCCACTAGCTGAATGTTTATCGTCTTGTTTTATATTCTATAGCTTGAATTAAAAAACCAATAGATGCTAGATAATAAAAATAACCATTAGCCTGAGTCCTACAGTGGAAATCCAATACTAATGTTTCCAGGCTTGTCTCGGTGTAGCACTAAAAGTATAAACAATGTTAAATACTAAGCTTTTGTTTGGCCGCTGCATCATAAACCTAGCAGAGGACAGGCTACATTAAATTACTATGGCTGCTCTTAGTCCACTGGTTGAATCAAACTGCACAACAACAGACACACACATGCACATACAAATGCAATTGCAAATAACAATGTGTGTTTAATGCAGCACAAACACAGAGCACATGATGTCTCTCGTAAAAATATTCTTAAAATCTATATTCAAAATGTTATCTTAAGAGCAATTTGTATTGTATTTTATCTTTGAATCAAGAAAAGTGTTGGGAACAAACATAATAATGCATGAGCTCATCTGTCAGACCAAGTGAGTTTTAAGAGCCTGTGATGTGTTTCTTAACTTAACGGCCATTTGAGGACAGAACCTTAAAACATAGATGTATGTATGAATGTTAATTGAATTGATGTGTTGATAAACGGGTCGAATCAGAGGCCAAATTATAATAACTCACTATAAATTGCTTTTAAAAACAACAACACTCTCCTATCCCTTTATCTTCATGATGTATATCTTACCTCCATTCCCCACTTCCAGCTTTTGTCTGACGTCTGAGGACTTCATCATGGCTAAACCCGACACATGGACCATTACACATTAAGAGGACTGATGGAAACAGACATAAATGTTCTACAAGATGCTGGACAAGAGGGTTTGGTCAGGTCTATTTCCTGGTGCAAACCTGAGCTGGCTGTGCCTTTGGTGGGAGCGGTCCTGCCGTACTCACTCTCTGTTTCATTGCGTTTGATCATGCCTGGGCACTCGGCTAAGATGGTCTCCTTGAACGACGTTACTAGAGCGTTGACGCAACACTCCATTAACTGGGAAGATGAGCAGAGGAGGAACAACTCAGGAGAAATGCACACGTTACAGTTTTTGTTTTTTAATGGCTCAAATGGATGATGTGTAGAAACTCACTGCTTGTACAGAGTTACAGTCCCGTCTCGTCTCCAGGTATCGCAGTGCACGTTTCTCCTCTTCCCTCAGCTTTGAATCAGCCTGGAGAAAACACACAGCAAAGCACACACAACACAATTATTACAACATTTACACACATTTATTTCACATAAAATCTCATCTCTATGGCCTTGGTATTCTGACTTTCTTTGGATAGAGACTTAAAAACTTTTGGATGGTTACTTAAACCAACTTCATTTACACTCAGTGTTAAAGTTTGACCTGAATATTTCTGGTCCCTGCTGTGTTTTAAAAGACTCAAGTTTCAGCCCGATGTTGTGAAATTTAACTGTGAGACAGAAGTTAACGTGAGTGAATCAGCGAAAAGAATCTCCAGAGCAGAAACTGTTGCCACACAAGAAATATCATATGTTTTATATTATTTACTGACCAGCAGCAGATCATTTTTATATTCTCATCTTTATGAGCTTGATTTTCCCCCATTTTTGGATCAAGACTGAATAGAAATAATGTTTATCAGCAGTCTCAGATACATATTTAATCAACAGTCGTAGTAAGAAGATAAGTAAGAACATCTCTTTCCAGGGCCTCTAAATGAAATAAACCTATGACTCATATTTCACTCACATATTTCATGTAGTTTTGGACGCCATTTTGCTGGAGGTAAGCGGGGGCCTGTGTTCTGTAGAAACGCTCGGTAGAATCCATGTACGCCTTCTCAAAGTTGTCTCTGTAGATCTGCAGCTTGTCGTCGGGGTTGGAGCAAAGATTCACTGCACAGAGAAGAAACAGACAAGAGGTCGACAAGAGTCCGGATCAGGAAAAAGTAAGAGAACAACGCAGAGATGTAAAATTCAACTTACAATATTTAAAAGATCCCAGAAAATGGAAAAATGACATTGCACAACCAAATATCAGAGTGAGGTGTAACAGCTTGAAGGTACACTGTGGAGTTTGACCACTAGTTGCTTTATGGAGAAGGGTTTTTATTTATTTATATTCTGTTTGTATCATGCATGTGCAACAGGACGTCCAGGCATGTGTGAGCAATGGCACAGTTAAAGGCTACAAGCTCGAAAAAAAACATATCTTGTGCAATAATGTTTCACAAGATAAAAACAAGGATTTGCTGTGCTTATGATTTACATGACGAGTTATTAGGCAAAAGAACAATTTAGATGTCTTTAATGCTGCAGTACACCAAATGAAGACATGTAGATTAATCTAATAAAGTTAATTATTAAAATTATCTCAAATTATTGCACACAAAATGGTTCTTAATATCTTAAGTCAACATTAAACCAACAAAGAGAGCAAATGGAGAATGACGTTTGTCTGAATGAAAAGAGGGAGTTGACTTTATAGCGACACAGTGAGATCTCTGCTGAATGTGATTACCTAACGCTCTCATGGAACAACAGGGCCTTTCGGGGTTGGGATATGTAAACAATAAGGTAACCTGGGTTACTGTTTCTCACCGTAGGACTCCCGCACTCCGATGACCAGCTGGGAGTCGAAGGCCTCTCCCAGCCTCTCAGCGTGGACCAGTTTCATAGCACTGTCTTGTAACCTGTTTTTAATGTTGGAGAAAATGGACTCGTTCCACGTGTCCAGCATCAGCTGCACAAAGAGGACAGACATGCAGTGTTATTTACATGAGATGCTTCTTTGAATCACAGAGAAACCTTTGTTAAAACTCTTTGTTTACTCCCTCCTGCAGCTTCTGACCTTGCGGACGATGCTGTCCTCCACGTTCGACTTCTTGTTGCTCCCTTGCTTCCCCATCAGAGTGATCTCCAGCTGGCAGAAAGGTTTGGGCAAGATGTCGCACTGCGTGAAGAACTTCCTCCATTCTACGATGTAGGCCTTCAGTAGCGCTGTGTCGTCCTGATGACTCAACACCCGCTGAGAAAGATTAAGAAACAAAGGGACAGGGCTGATTACCTCCTGCAGAATGCAACTGACAGACTCACAGATATTAAGCAAGAGGAACCGTACTTTAGCAGTGAAAAGTAAAAAGTGCTGGAGTGGAGATGTCTAAGTGCTAATTAAGGCACTTAGGATGTAAATGAAGTGGACACATGGGGAAATAAAGGAACACCAGGAATACTGTTAAGTCAGGAAACAGAATCATTTCACAGATGATGGGACAAAACTCCCAGTTTAGTCCTGGTCTCACCGCTTGTGCTTGTTTGATGAAATCTAGGATGTCCTCTTTGAGGGCCTGGTGGATCTTAGCTGGACCTTTGTCATCCCACAGACACACAGCGTGGACGTCTCTGCGGGAAACCGAGAGGAGGCACCATGTTACCTGTCCTGGTTTTACTGGTTATCAGGTGAAAACCGCTGCATCAGAGTGAACTTACGAGAACAAGTCAAACCACTGTTGTTTGGTGACGGACTCCTGTCGTAGGAGCTTCAGTACGATGGGACGCATCTGGTCCCATTTGTCCTCGAACTGAAGGGAGCCTTTGTTCTGGAAACACACCGGAGGAAAGTGAACTCTGTTATTCAAACTGTTTATTCACAAAATAAAATAGTTAATTACAATTAAAAATCCTACTGTATGAACTTACCCTTTTTCTAACCTCTCTTTAAATATCTGCCAATTTTTAACTTGCTTAACAACAATGAAATAACACGTCAAACATATAAACAGCAGCATTTTGTATTGAGAACGGCACAATAAAGTAAATATCTAAGTAGTACTAAACCCCGTGTACAGAATTTGTCCTGATCAATGATTAATGTGTTCATTACTCTTCTGACTTTGGTTCAGGGTTTGATTAATATGCCCATTACTCTTATTGTGAAAAAAATCCCAGTTTTGTCAAGGTGAGGAAAACAACTGTGTATTCTATTTTATTTATTAAATTACTAGATTATCATAAAAGAAGGAAAACAAGTAAACCTGACAAGCTGGAATCATTGAAATCATTGCCATACATTTTCTGTCAATAAATAAGTTGACAAATAGATGCAACGCCTTGTCGTGATTTCTCTCTCTAAGAGTACAGTACACTTGTAGTGGTAAAACATTATTACAGACTTTTATTCCTTCTGATGAAGCTGTTCCAGAAGATAAATTGGTGACAAAATCCAGGAAAAACCCTGAATCAGTGAGTTGAGAAACGTGCAGAAACAAATGCAGATGTTTTCATACAGGCGTGGGGGCTGTGATTGATGTGCTGAGTATTATATGACTCACACACTACAGCCTTCACAGTGAGCAGAATCAACTGAACACCTACGGTAGATGTCAGAGCCACGTGTCTAACACGTCTATAACTAATCTTGATTTGTCCTTCCACTTGACACTGATCTGAATAAATCACAAAGCAGCTGCTATTTCTGTACAATTACAAAAAAATATTACAAAAAGGTGCAATCTTCCTTCTACTGCCAACAAGTACGTGCTTTAATGCCCATGCATCCATCACCATCCCACACACACATATAGACGAGTTAATAGTATCTGCTGCTCTGTTCCATGGACATTGTTACAATCTGAGCAGGCACTCTCAGCCGTTGTTGCTATTTCTGAATTAAAACCCAGTACAAAGCCGTCTGCTGAGGACTGAAATAGGCCTGGCTTGTTAATGAAGGTTGATTACTGTGATTGCGGATGTTCACTCATGTGCATCAGAGCGACTGGTTGCCATTTTCGTTTGCGGGCAGGGGCAGAGCTAAAGAAGAAAGTAATGCCGAGGTCTACCTGCCTAAGACGCTAAAGACTTGGACCTATGGATGTTTTGATGGTCCACAGCGCCCCTGAGGTGACTGGATTTCTACTGGATGGTTAATAACCAGTTAACAAACATTGTTATTGTTTGAAGAAAATCTAAATGTTCACCCATACTTGTCACAAACTTGTCCTTTGCTGTGGACTAATGTAATCAGTCTTTCTGGGGGGGGGGGGCTCTCAGCTCAGGGCCCCAGGGGGACTGCCTGCCTTGCCTACCCTGTTGCAACGCCCCTGGATGGAGACAGCTGACATGTGTGCTCCCATGCAGACTTTAGCTTTGTGTGGTGTGTGTGTGTGTGTGTGTGTGTGTGTGTGTGTGTGTGTGTGTGTCCATCACTGGTCTCCTGCAAGGGACACTTGCAGGAGACCAGTGTTTGGTCCGCAGTGTGATTCTCTAAGAGCTGCACCCAGACTCCTGGCTGGTGTGCCACCTCCTCCTGTGCCACCTCCTCCTGTGCCACCTCCTCCTGTGCCACCTCCTCCTCCTGGCGGTGTGATGTATGACCGTAGCAGCCATACGTGCCTGCGGAGCTCCGCGTTGCTAGCGAGGCAGCAGCAGAGGATTAAATGCACAGAAAGTAGCTTGTAGCAGCTTTAGCTCGTCTCACAAGGAGCTGCACAGCTACAGACACTCACTGACAGATGATGTGAGGGTCTGTTGCTAACGTGCACACACACACACACACCTACACCCACAAACACAAACACACACACTCTATAGTTGTAACTCAGCCTCAGGTGAAGCTAACAACACGCGTCATCAGCCCCGCCGCCTGCACCTTCACGTTGAGCTGCTTGTGTTTAGCTAGAAATCAGTGAGGTGCACTTAGCTCCTGTTAGCCGGAGGTAAGTTCACAGCTGCCCGCAGGAGGGGACGCGCGCAGCGGAGCCGCGTCCGGCTCCGCGGGGCTGCTCGCTGGCGTCGGGGCCGGACACCGAACCCACAACCCGCGGGTGACACCGGCTCCAGCCCGCGAGAACACGCGAAGAATTGAATTGAAGCGGCTCCTACCTTTAGCAAATTAGACGTCGCCATGTTCCCTCAACTTATCCTCTCGTGAAACCTCGCGAGAGCTGCGCAGCGGGCAGAGATGAAGCTTATCACACTTTAAAAAAAACAAAACAGGATTTAACTTTTTATTAGTTAATTAATTTAATTATGAATGAATAAAAGAGGCATTTAACACATTTGATCTTGTTTCGTTAGTATTTCTTCTCTCAGTAAAGTTTAAGTCATTTTTCTTTTCTGCGCTTGATATTTTAATTGTCTTTATCTTGACAGAAATAACAATATTTGTGATTGTATATGTAGAAAAAACTCAAATATCAGACGTTGTCAGTAAAACACATTATAAAGTCTAACAATATATTGCAATAAAAAAGACAAATGTCATGAGCTGAAAACATCAAAAATCAGCCCCAAAAAACGATAACAATTTTTTTTAAATAGATGATGCCAATTTTAAACAGTAGGATTTTTTAAAACTACCCTTTATATACAAAAAAAAGTCAACTTAAATTTGATATTGTTTATTAACATATTTTTATAAAAATTTGTGTTGGTACAACTGAAAAGATGTAGACCCAAAGAAGTCATAATCTTTTAGAGTAGAAAACAAATATTTACTGAATATAAAATTAACAGGGAACATTAAAACTATTTTAAAAAAAGCAGGCAATGAAAAATATTAAAAAGCACATATTTTTGTATCTATGTATCATCTTCCATTCATGTCCATAATTGTGCTCACATCTCGCACTGCACCACCAGTTATAGTCATATTACATGTTACAAGTATTTCATTAGTGTGGGGCTTTTTAAAATTGTTATATACTGTAGATGTAACCTCAGGCAGCTTAAGGTGAGTATTTCGCACCGTGTTTTTGTTTCCTCACTTATACTTCTGTCAATATTCCACTGAAATCTTTGAAATCCTACTTATACAGCTTGAAGTATCCTACTGCAACATTGCTGGTCTGGGCAGAAGTACAAGTGGTGGTAACATCTACTGTGTCTTTTTTATCTATTTATACTCTTTAGCTCAGGTCTTATGACCTTTATTCCACTTTCCAGCAGAGTCTGGTAAAACTGGGAGAGCAAGAGTAAAAGGCAAACCGTGCGTAGCTGTGTGTAACACACTGGGAGCAAAGCTGGAGATAAGAAAACAATATTTCTAAAGTTTCAAGGACGGTTTTTGCTTCTCCTCATGATGTTTGTTCATTCTTTCTCCGTCTGATAGGCTCGGTCAGATGCTTCCTCACACACGCGAGGGGAATAAGGAGAACACCAGCAGGTTTGGTGAACAGCACTCGGTAAACAAGGAAATACATTATTATGGCTTAAGATTCTGAAAATGAAATTAGATTTTTAGAAAAGTCGTATATTTCTACTGATCTGGTGGATTTTATTTCTCATGTTTTTAGAAATTAAGAGTTAGTGATCAATTGTGACAATTGTTTCCCACAAGAAAAGTTTGTGAGGGAAAAAAACGTCATATATTATAACTTGACATAATGGTGATTTGGTAGTTTTGAATCTCTTTTTGAGTTGTTTGATGTATCTTAGTTTTCTTTTGGGTCATTTTGAGGTAATTTTGCATCCCTTGTTCTTATTTGTGGTGGTTATCCGCCTATACTGATAAGTAGAAGTCATGATAGCGCCTCCCGGTGGAGAGATGGCCGCACAGCATCTGGTCCATTAGCAGCTCTGTCTTTATTCAAGCAGCAGATCTCAGACTCTTCTCTCCTGTGAACATTCGGTGAGTCCAACAGTTTCTTTACTTCTTGTTCTTCTAGAAGATGCTTCACTAGTGGAGGAAAAGCTTGTTGTGTTGTTTGTGTTTGTATTGTTTTGTATCTTAAAGAGTGATCACTCTGCTCAAAGTCTGAGAAACAGAATGATTTGAACTGATTAGTTTGATTGTTTATCTCTGAAAGTGTTATTGTCTTGTTTGTTAGTTCATCTCTGGACTCTTTATTGTATCATTCAGACTTTTTCTTTTCTCACTACTTTATATTGTAATTCCTCGTGTTTACAGACAGAAATGTTTATTAATTCAACATGAAAAGTTTCTTTGTTGTTAAAGTTGATTCAGCGTTAAAGAAACGTTTCTATATGTTGAAAAAGAGTCACTGCATCACTAAGGGTCAAGTTTTATATTGAAGTAACATGTAATAAATATGGTGTGACTGGGCCGACAGCCTGGTGTCTCTACTGAGGATTTTAAACTCTATTAGGATTTTAAGCTCAATGAGGATTGATCAACCATTGTTGAAGAAGGGGACTCTTGTATTTTACATAAAGCTTTATTTCACTGTGATGCAACCTCTCTGGATTTAGACAATACAGATACATTTTTATGAAATGAGGAAGTAAATCAGGAAGTATATCAGGAAGATATTTTTGGAGGCAAACTGCAAAGGCCTCACCTGCAAAAATAAAATGCATGAACGTTCCTGTCAGCTCTCAGCAGCCTTTTGAACAAGTTTGAATCTTTCAACTGAGGAAGCACAAACTGGCAGATCAGAATTATCAACTTCTTTCACTGACTTCACTCAGATGTTCAACTTTAAGGTTTGAATTTAATTTATGAATGGGATTCATTTGTTTTGTTTACAGACACATACAATTCAATACAACCACTTTAACCCTTTGACACACAAGCTAAACAATCTAATGCACAACATGGGTCATAAATTACCTTTATTAATTTCCTGTGTTTCTTTGCTATATCTTTGAAATAAATGTATTTCATCATTTGATATTCTACGTATTCATTAAATATCTTGTTTTTAATCTTTATTTTCTTTTTTCCTTTCTCACTTCATGAACAAACGTAAATTTTGTATTTCTACATCACTTTTACACACATGGGACTAAAAGGACTCCTACAGTTTATATTCACTACGGATTCATTTCATTTCATTTCACACATCTGCTTCTGCACATCTGATGCATGTGAGTCTTATTTTACATGTCATAACTAATGAGAAAGATAAATATGTACAATACTAACCAGCTGTTGACATATTCTTTTCTAGATAACTAACCATGGCTAGATCAGACCCGGCAGAACCGTTCCTCATCAGTGTGACTTACAGGATGTGTATCGTGCTGGAGATGTGTTTCCATATTTCATTAAACAAACAGTAAATTAGTGACCTTCCCTTTTAAATGGTCATCAACACCGGATCAAGTTTGACTGCTCTTCACCCAATCAGAGCCCAGGGGGCGGGGCTAGGCAGCAGGAAGTTAGGCTGATTCAGTGAGGAGGGGCTCCAGCTCCGCGTGGAGGATAAATTATTATAAAGCGTGAGAAATAATCACATCTGCAGAAATCGGTCATGACGGAAGAAGAAAAGGTTCGTGCACACGCAGTGTTTTTAATTCTTCCGATGGAGCCTCTTTGCGTTCATCTTCATCATTTGTAGAACGCGCTAATCCAAACTCCATTGGACAAAGTCAAACATTTAAATTCTTGTGGTTATTGCCGGTCATTCATTCATGTTCTAACATGATTTAACGCAGAATTCAAGTCAGTTCAGGCTAAGTTTACATTCGGCGTAAGAAGTTTTGATTTTAAATGTTAAACAGATGGTTAAACGACCCACAAAGTGCAATGGAAACACATCATGTGAGTTTAACAGCGTTAAATCAAACCGCTGTAGCCAGTTCTGAATTAACCACAAAATAAATCCAGCTCGTATGAATCATCTTTTTACTTGTCAGTTTCATTCTATAAAGAATAAAGATGTTATTATGTGAAGGTTTTGAAGTTGTCCCCAGAAGTACCTGCTCATTGTGGACCATCATTTCTGTGACAGTCATTTTTTTTGAAAGATGAAAGAAGCTTAAATAGTCACATGGCATTCCTGTGCAGATTCCGTATCTGCTCTGCTTGAATAGTCCGATGAAGACAGGAAGTGAAAAATAGCCTGTGATATCTTTCATCTCTCTGTCTCTCTGTCTCTGCAGCTTTAGGTCTCAGAGACATGGAACGACGTGAGGAGGAGAGACGGTGTGGGAAGTGGAGGGTGGCCTGTGGTCTGTACAGCTACAACCTGAGGGATGTCTTCACATGGTGAGTGTTAAAAGATATGTCATAGTAATATGAGCCATACTCCACCAGTTCTTACGCTACATTGTTATTCGTCTGATGTGTCAACTCACTGAATAAGCAGGAGATTCATTGTTTAGTCAGGAAAGAAAAAAATGTTTTGATTTTTGATATCCGATTTGAAATCTTTTAAAGCAAATATGTTTTCCCTTTTGGCTGTTGATCGAGTTACAACAAGTTATTTGAACGTATCACCCTGTGCTCTGTGATGTTTAACAGGCATTTATCACTGCTTTCTCTCATTTTATTACAAAACGATTAATTGAGTAAATAACAGTCTCTGTCTCAAACACTGGGTTTTAGCTCCTGTCTCTTTAAGACCTCCTTCCTGAGAAAGCCCAGTCTGCTCTGATTGGCCAGCTGATCCACTCTTGTTGTGATTGGTCACAACCACTTCCAGACTTTTACATTCACAAAAACGATATTTTACACACTAGAGGAGAGAAAAAGTGAAAAAAATTTGTCTCTTTTAAATAAAAGAGTTTATCAGAGAAAATTCAGCTAAAACACATTCTCTTATTCCCAGTCTGCAATCTTTTTATTCTACTGTGACCCCAAAACAAAAATTAAAATTTGCCTGATGTTTTAGTTTTTAAATATAAGCTCAACACCCCTTGGATCTCCAGGCATCTCCTGAAGACCGTGCTCATGGGCCAGGTCTTGTCTCTGCTGATCTGTGGCACGGCCGTGAGCTGTCAGTACCTGGCCGACGCCGGCGTGGAGACGCCCATGCTGCAGAGTTTCCTCAACTACGCCCTGCTGCTGCTCGTCTACACCACCATCCTGCTCACACGCAAAGGTCAGGACCCCCGATCAGTATTCAGTAACTGATCACAAGTTTCACCAGGTTTAATAATATTACAATTTATTTCATTCTAAGTCACATCAATCATAAAACATATCTTTGTAAGATGGTTTAATGTCATTATGGTTAAACATTTATTGAACTAGGAATAAAAAACCCTATTTGAATCCATGAAACTCAAGGTCGATCCCAGTTTACTATCACATGGCGACACCAGCTCCTCTGTAGCTGAAGCATTTTTTAGCTCACATGATACAATTATCCAATTATAAAGGGATTTAAGAGAACAAGAGAGCTTGTCATCGTGAAGTATTTGAAACATTCCTCTTCTCTTCACCAGGCACAGCTCTACACTTTAAGCTTTTTTCAGATAATAAGACATGAATGTGTGGAAAACTTTTTTTGATGGACCAAAATGAAAATGTTTCACCTTCGCTCTCTCTCCTACTCTGAAGTAAACATCTCTAACTCCTGCAGGTGAAAGAAACATCTTACACATTTTAAAAACCAAGTGGTGGAAGTATTTTGTGATGGGTCTGGCAGATGTGGAGGCCAACTATGCAGTTGTGAAGGCGTACCAGTACACCACCCTGACGAGTATCCAGGTGGGAGGAAACTGTCACACTGGACTCATCACTTTGTCTTGACTTGTTTATTAAACCATTCTCATAAACGGTGGATGTTACCCATCATCCCTGGCTTTCTGAACACAACTCTGTTTAGAATTCTTCATATTTTAAGAGCTTCCCTGTTGTCGTTGTGTGTTTCAGCTGCTGGACTGCTTTGTGATCCCGGTGCTGATGCTGCTCTCCTGGTTCTTGCTGAAGACGCGCTACAGGCTGGTCCACTTTGTAGCCGTGTCGGTGTGTTTGTTGGGGGTGGGGGCCATGGTGGGGGCGGACATTCAGGCCGGAAGAGACCAAGGATCCAGTAAGAACACTTATATTTGTTATATTAATGTGTATAGGCTGTGTAGCAGTGACTTGTTCTGCAGTATCTGATTATTTAAACTATAAAATTGTGTGTTATTCGCTTCACAAAATGGCCTTAACATCTGTGGAGGTCACACACAAATTGACAAGAAGTCATCTTATCTTTAAAAGACCAGGTTGTTATAGAACAAAATGTCCTCTCCACGTTCCAAAGCTTCCATCACGGGTCCCATAGAGAAAAATATGAACCACCTTTATCTTCCCTCTTGTGCCTGTGCAGCCCGTGACGTGGTGCTGGGTGACGGTCTGGTTCTCGTCAGTGCCGTCCTCTATGCGGTGTCCAACGTGTGTCAAGAGCACACGGTGAAGAACTTGAGCCGGATCGAGTTCCTGGGCATGATGGGTCTGTTTGGGACCCTCATCAGCGGCATTCAGCTGTAAGTTACTGATACGATCCTGTGTATTTAACTTTGTGACCAGTGACTCAGTTACTCAACACGATTGTGACCCTGTGCAAAAAATGTTTTTTAACACATTGTCCGTTCTGAGTGGCCACGTAATCTTAGAAAGCTGAATCTGAGAATGCATCATTCTAAAAAGTTCCCATTTTTACTTACCTTTTATGTTTCTTGACTTTTCAGAGTTGTACTGGAAATTCCTGCAGTAGGAGCAATAAAGTGGGACCTTCGTATCTGTAAGTGAAGCGTGTGTCTTTGTTAAATTAGTGTCTTTGATAGTTGATGATTGCCACTGGAGTTTTTCTGCTTTTCAGTCGTCACTGTCTAACTCCTTTCCCTGTGATGTGCAGCCGCCCTGTTTGCAGTCTACGCCCTGTGCATGTACGCCCTGTACAGCTTCATGCCTGTGGTGGTGAAGATGACCAGCGCTACTGCCGTCAACCTGTCTCTGCTCACCGCCGACCTCTTCAGCCTCTTCTGTGGCCTCTTTCTCTTCCACTACAAAGTGAGTCTCAGTAAAAAGCATCACTGTGTTGCTGTCAGGTATTTATTCATGTTCAATGAGCTTCAGAACTTTTTTGTTGTTTTGAAAACCGCTTTTTATTGTTGTCACATTGACTAGACTTGTTATCTACTGTAGTTATTGTGTATAATGACATTTTGAGGAACTGTGGAACATGACCAAAGAAAAATCGGATAAAGAAGGGAAGGTTAACGCTGTATCTCAACAAGTTAAAGGAAGTGGAAGAAATATTTCAGGACCCAATGATCCAGAGCTGCTCCAAAATTAAATGGTTCAGATGAATACTTGGATGAAAGATGATGAATGAATGAATGAACACTTACAATAAATGATTTTGAAGAATCTCAAATGGCACAGATTGTGTCAAATGGCCAATTTGGAGATGACACCTAAACATAGCTCTACTAAAACCTCTCTAACTTTGTTCTGCTTTATTTTATCAGAGTAAAAATTGGCACAGATAATGTTCAGATGTTGTGCATTGGTAAAGTTATCAATGTTGATAACGTTTCTATCTGCTGTCTCATCCACAGTTTTCACTCCTGTACATCATCTCGTTCGTCGTCATCACTGTGGGTTTTATCATGTTCAACGCGGCTCCCACGTACACGGCTCTACCTGAGGACGACCCCGCGGATCAGCCCGCTGAGAGCCCCTCCGACCAGCTGCTGGCATCGGACACAGACTCTGAGAGGAACGAGACGATCACCGCCGTCGCTGCACTATGACGCAAACTGACTGACGACAGAACAAGGGCTTTTACTTTGGAAGACAAACGCAGCTAGACTGCAACACTGAGATGTGTCAGAGTGAAGAGATTATTTTTATACCATTGCTCAGTGGGCGAGTGGACAAACATCAGCTCTAACGTTTAGATTATTACACAAGTGCACGTTTTCTTGTACTTCAGACATCGCATGTCTTCCACTGCAGTTACCATTGACACATTATGAATTGTTATTTATGCTGTTTTATAGATCATCTGTTACTGCACTCCTAGTGGACGTGTTAAACACAACCACTATGTCTGGTCACTGGTATTTTTTGTCTCCAAACTGATCAGTTATTTGTCTTGTTTCTCCATTTTTTTTAATTAATATATTTGATATTATATTTGATTGGTTGAAGACCCAGCCTCACTCCAAAGCTGATAAACCTTTTGACTTGATCAGGTGCTACTGTGACTCACAGGATTACTGGACGGTGACGGGTTGAGCGTGAGCGCCCTTCCTCCCCTCTATAACCCACCTGGTTATAGTAAAAGATCTCTCCAGAGCTGCTGAGAAGGGCGGTCAGGGGCTCTGGATGAAGAGAAAGGACTCCACCTGAGTAGAAGGCACCTAGTAGTGGAGGCCCTGATGCAGGGATTCACTGCCGAACCCTCTGGAGACATCGAGGGCCTCATCAGCGAAATGTAAAGAAAAGAGGGCGCTCACTCGAAAACCCAGCGGAGATCTAATTTGTGCAAACAAGTGATTTTACCATCTAGTCAGAACTGTGCTGTTACATTCAACTGTATTATGACTGTTTTTTTAATCTGAACAAAAACTACTAACAAAGTTTTATTTGATTTCAGTTTAACTTTCAGCGGTTACACTTTAAGCATTGATTTCACTGTCCTTTGCCTTGTATCGCTAAGAGTTAAACACATCTGCCGGCAGCAGATGTTTTTATCTATTTATTTTATACTATGAAATCCATTTTGACATTTTATATTTAATGTGCTTGTTTGGTTATTATGTATAAAGCATCAAATAAAACTCATCCATCAGTCTGGTATTGTTTGGGTTGTGTGAGTTTACTCTAAGCCGTGTGACGGAATGATGACTTAGACAAAAAAATTGACAAAAATAACTACACATTGTGTGTCTTGACTAAAGTTAATGTTTTTGTCAGTTTTGCCATTGATTTGGAGTTTGTTTTTGATAAATGTGACTTCAACTTTATTTTTTAACTCAGTTTTTGGTCCCTACCAGCAAAATGCTTAGTTTAAGCTTCTAAATGCATCTGCATCCTATTAACACAACATAATCTTAAAAAACATCAAAATCTACACAATCTTACTGTGTTTTAAAGAATTCTCTGATCATTTCTTCCACTAAACGATCAACAAATTGTCCATAATGCTGTCGCCGGAGGTCTGGAGCCTGTGTGCCGCGCACTGCATTGCCTCGCTGCAGCTTTTAGACGCGACCTGCTCAGCCTCGGTCAACACACTTGTCATCATGATGGAGGAAACGCAGGAGACTGTAGCAGCCGAGTGAAGAGGACTGAACGCTGCGGCTCCGCCACATCCACACCGTTCATTTCACCTGGTGCTGTTTAAAAAAGAAACCCGGTGAGAAGAAACACGTCTTTTTATGATTGCATATGTTTTACTGCATGCGTTTGTTTTTGCGGGGCTCGTTTCTGTTGCTAGGGATTATTATGCGTAGTGTTCGCTTGCAGGGAGACGATCGAGCAGCAATCGCCTCGTTTCACAGGATCGCGCGTCTCTAGAAGGAGGAAGATTCGTCCGTGAAGCTTGAATATTGTGTCTCGGGCGTGTTTCTGTCTCGTTTGATCGAACACAAGCCGGAGGAGACACGGGCGAAGCGACGCGAAGCGAAGCGACGCGCCGCAGATTAACGCACGGCTTTAACCGTCCAGCACCGCGGACAGCTCCGGAGCCGCGGGCCCGGGCGCAGCGCGTCTCTTCGGCCTCGCTCACAGAATCTGTCCGCTCCTCTGTCCCCAGGATCCGGACTCAGCTCAGCGAGGGCCCCGGAGGACTCAGCCGCAGACATGAAGCACTTCCTCAGGTAAAGACCTCCATTGTTCAGCCTCATTGACAATTCACTGTGAATGGCACCACCTCCTCGCTGTGTTTTACCATCGATCTGCTGTGATGATGGCATGTTTCCACCAAACACTGTGGTGGACCCGGCAATTCCCACTTCTCCCATTGAAGATTCCCCTCGATCGATGCTGTGTAAGTGGCTGTTACATGGGTTTGATATGGTTTCTCTGTGGGAGGAGGCCTCTTCATCATGGAGCACATGTACAAACCTCTGCTGCTGTTTCTATTTATAGTTCAGGTCTGTGCATTTCTGTGCTGGGTCTGTTTATCTGCATCTCTAAAACAGAGCACCTTTAGTGAACATGAGAGATAAGATACCGTCACATCAACAACAACAATAGTCAGAATAATGATTATCAACTTTATCTCTTAGAGCAAAGTTAGCAAATCGTAGAAGAACCAGATCATACCCAGTAATGCAATATGACATAACAGAAAAAAGACCAAAAAATGATTGCACAAGGATGTATTTTTGCATTATGTATAAGAAGATATTACATGTATATGCATAAATAGACTGTTTCAAGTTTATAGGGAGAATGTAATGAATCTTATGATTAGCAGTAGATTATAGTGTTATTAATGACTATTATTATTAGTTATATATCATATATTTGCAAGGTTTTCATTTTAATCCAAAGTTGCTCGTGTATTTATTAATAAAGTCACAATATTGTAATATTCTTGGGTGTTTTGGCAGCTTTGAGCTACAAGAAAATTCAAAGGCGTAACAAGGCTTTGATCTATGACATAAGAGAAACACTGTGAAAAGTGGAATTGAGCTAAAATGGAGTAAAACAAAGTCAGGAGGAGAACAGTCCAAGATTTTATTTGAATTTTAAGTAAATGGTTTGTATTTATATACGATCGATGATCATTACCACCTCTGCTTCGAGGGGCTGAAGCCAAATCCCAGCTGATGATGGGGAACGAGGCTGGGTTCCCCCTGGACCTTTATGATTGATTGACCTCTACAGGTACGTGGAGAACATGCCAACTCCACACAGGAAGGTCCTGGCTGGCTGCAGGTTCCACCTTCTTGCTGTAAGGTGACAGTATCATCCACTGCACCCCTGTACCAACCTGGTCCTTAACCATTTTGTACTTTATGAACCAACAGTCGTATATCCTCTACATCAGTCTGTCAATTTTAACATGTATATTCATTTTAGACTCAACATATCATTGGAAAATTACAGATTCTAGTCATATTTCCCATAAATCCCTTTGCTTCCTGCCCCCGGGTTTCTTTTCGGTTTGACTCCCTTTGTTTTGATCCTCGGCTTCATTTAATGAACAGTGGAGCCGGCTGAAGCTGCCAAATAGTTTTTGCTGATGACTGTGTTTGTTTACAGTAATTATACTAATGTGTCAAAATGAACGTGGCAACAACACACTGATGTACAAATGATTTGTGTTGCACTTTTAATGACTTTGGCTGATCCCAAACAGCCGGAATGTAGCGTAGGAGGCAAAACTCAGAGGATTCAAAAGTCTGCAAATTACTCAACGTACATGTTGACGTCAAAAACGTTGGTGCGTGGTTTTAAATGAAGGTGACTCAGATCAGTTTTCCCCATCATTAGTAAACTGATCTTTATGTGTACGAGTCAGTGCATGTTCCCTTTAAATCAAAACTAATGATCAGGAGGCAGGTCCAGTGTCACATTTCCTGTGTTTTAACCCTGGAACTGTTCGGCTGCTGTGTGACCTTTGAATCCTGCAGCCACGCCCCCTCGCTTCCTTGAAGGTTAAGAAAATGACAGGGAGTCTATACGAGCTGTTTAACATGCCGCTCTCGTCTCAGGCTGTAGAAGAGAGGAATTAATCCTCCAGGACCGGAGCTGTGATTCTCTTCCCTTCTTCTTTTTGTTGACATGGAAGATGATGTTTCGCACTAATCCCTCGGCAGCAGAAGGATTTATTTCTGACTGAAAAGGTTGTAAACTCCATTCCACTGGAAAACAAACAGCGACCGAGAATGTTGGCCTCCAAGATTAAATGACAAGTAATGATGATAATAAACTTATTTATACAGAATCCAGGGAAATAACCTTCGCTTTATCTTTTCTAACACAGGATCATAAAATCATTTTCTGTCTTGTTTCCCAGAGTTCAGTGCGGTTCCATGTTTCTTAATGGGTCATTCTGCATATCCCAGGACACACATCTACATTTTCCTGCTCGGTGTCACCTGTAAAAATAGCCCACTTTGATCCGAGGCACTTCTCCCCTGGTAGACGAGAAGTGAAGCACAATTCTCTGACTTCCTTTTCTCTGTGCAGCCTCTTCCTCCATTAAAGTTATTCCCTCAATCAGTCTGATCCCTGCCGTCTTCTCCTCTTCAGAGTGGTGACCCAGTTCTTCGTGTTCCTCTACTGTAAACTGCTGTGGCGGGGCCTGAAGTTTGTCGCCAGGAAGTTGACGGGACGCTGCGAGCTGCAGAGGATCTGCTACAACAACAAGCATGGAGCCCGCAGGACCCTGAAGATTGGTACGCCCGGATTCTGCTTATGTGTAAAGCAACCATGCAAGGATGCCATCATACCAGCTGTACACTGACAGACGGGTCCAGTGTTTGACAGAATATTTGTATTGAATTATTTATGGTTAATTTTTGATATTCTGGCTTTTATTGGAACCTTGAGAGCGAAAATTAAGTTCCATGATTATTTTGTGAATGTTTTAGTTTCCATCCTTTGTTTTTCTACTCATCCAACGTCTTTTCCGGGTTTTTATTTCTGTCATGAACCAAAATAAGTCTCTAAAGAATGATTTTTTCATGTGATTTGCAGTTTCCTTACACTTTGCAACCTTTTCCTTCCAGAGTCGTCCCTGAGGTACTCCAAGAACGGGGTAAGAGTCTCTGATGTACAGCTTATGCAATATAACACCGTTTTTCTAGCTTCACTCTGTTTATTCCCTGTTTTCTTCTCATGTTTCGTTCTCTGCAGCTGCTACAGTCGGCCCTCAGCGTCCATCCTGATAAAGTGGACAAAACCATTGACGACATCATGGCCTTGAAGAAGATCAACCCTGACACCAACCCACAGTGAGATGCTACATTACACATCACATTTGTGTTGCCTCTTATCACTTGTGGTAAATTAGAGGTTAGGACCGACAGCACTCTCAACACAGACGGTTGTTATGGCCCCAAAAAAATCAGTAGATAAACCCGAAGGCTCAGAGGAAGCCATAACATATAGAAAGGACACAACAGATGAAATTTATCAAAACCAAACTCAAACCATTAAGGGACGCCCGACCAAACTAATGCAACACGTGGTTCAGAGGTAAAGATTGTGCTTATATGTGTGTCCCTGCAGGCTGGGCATCTCCCTGCAGGCCAGTCTGCTGCAGATCGTGGGCTACAGGAGTCTGGTGATGGAGGTGGAGAAGCTGCGCAGGGAGCCGTACGACTGTGAAAACTCGGAGCACGAGGAGATGCTGATGAAGGTACGGCAACTGAAAAGGAAAAATGATCTGGTGTCAGGACTAACACCCGAAAAATCAAACAAGTACAGAATGAGCAGATGAGAGTGATTCATGTGTGTGTCATTCGTGTGTGTGTGTGTGTGTGTGTGTGTGTGTGTGTGTGTGTGTGTGTGTGTGTGTGTGTGTGTGTGTGTGTGTGTGTGTGTGTGTGTGTGTGTGTGTGTGTGCGTGCGCGTGTGCGTGTGCCTTTGCAGCTGTGGAAGGAGCTGCGTCCCGACACACCTCTCACGGGCCGCATCTCTAAACAGTGGTGTGAGATCGGTTTCCAAGGCAGCGATCCCAAGACCGACTTCAGAGGAATGGGTCTGCTGGGCCTCCATAACCTGCTGTAAGAAATAATGATCTCACCCATTTGAAAACAATGTTTGTGAAGCACTGAGAAGTTTGAAAATACAGTTTAGATTTATTGTGAAACAGAGGAGTTGAGTAGTTCCTTCATGTGGCTGCGTGAGTCCAACACCTCCTGTGAATGTGGTCTGAGGGATCAGATTGAATATACGTCCTCAAAGCATCTTTGTTGGGTTCAAACTCAGGTCTGAACAAGGTCTCATATTTCTGTAAAACATTGATCATGGTCCAAACACCAGTCAGACAGTGTTGCACCGTAATGGGAAACTCATGTGTTGTTTATTTTTGAAATGAAGTAAACACAACGGCAGCAAAAAGACATTGAAGAATGTCCTTTTAAAATGGAATAATAACTGTTCTGTGTTTGTATCGTAAGTCTTTAGTGGGATCTTCAGATAAATCACCTCTCTTGTGTCTCTGCAGGTATTTTGCAGAACACGACAAGGCCACTGCTCTGCAGATGCTCAACGACTCCCTGCAACCGAAGCACAAGTACGTCCACACCCTCCGTCTCCTCTTTTAACAAAACATGGTCAAAGCATTTTAATGGAAAACACCAGGTATTTATTATTATTATTATAATCAGGGTACATGATGAGTTTAAATAGTTTAAGGTTTCAGGTTAAATGTATTGATGTATAAAATGTAGCAAGCACAGATAAAACATCAAATTAAATTCCTCAATAAAACTGTGAAAAGTTAAAAGAAACTTGTCTTCACTACTCAAACGATAACAAAACCACAATATTCATTTAATCAGGCAATAATATAACAGATGTTTTGGTTTCAGCTTGTTCCAAAAACCCAACTATTACAGCTTTAGAGTTTCTACCACATATTTTAACCTGCACTTTATCATCCATAAATCTGCATTAATCACATTATTCTGCTTGATTATATTCATTCTGCTTCATTATTTCACTGCATCATCTTTTATAAACTGCTGCTGCTGAGTGGGTTTTCTTTGTCTCATTTCACAAATGAAGATTCTTCTTCTCTTTCTTCTTCACCTCCTCCACCTTTTTTACCCATGCCTCCTCTTCCTCTTTTACCTCCTCCTCCTCCTCCTCCTCCTCCTCCTCCTCCTCCTCCTCCTCCTTCTTCTGTCTGTCACATTCACTTCAGGAGCACAAACCAAAAGCAAAGGTACTCACTTTCACTTTCATTCACTTTTTCACTCCATTCATTTTCTGTCGCTTTTTTCGGTTGATGTTTTACGCGCAGTTTAAAGCTGAGTATGATTTATCTGCAAACACTTTATCAGCCTAAGACACACTGTGGGGCTGCAACACAAACTAATATCCCAACCTCAGTGTTAGTGACAGTTCTGTGTCTAATTCAGGAAAAATATTGTGCATTTTTATAAACCAATATTCTATTTCTAAGTTTAAAGATGTAGTTTTTAAAGATGTAGTTGGGGCTGAAAGCCAAAGACAGGGTGGAGGATTCAGAAAGTGTTGAAATGTGAACAGACACATTGTGGAGTCTGGTCTTTTTTTATGTTTAATGACAATAAGAAAAATAAAGAATAACAAATGAATTGTGCTTTTAAGTAGAAATCAGGAAAAGCTCAAAAACTATATATCATTGGTTCTGCTTTTCATTATTAGTCGTAATTTAGCCCTCAAACAAACAAGCAAAGCTACAGTTTGCATTTTTTTAACAACACTGCATTAAGTAATATATACGAGATTTCTCTGTAGTGTTAGTTTCTGTCCACAGTGTGGCGCTCTCGCTGTTGTTTCACATGTAGACCGTCAATGACTCAAGTGTGTGTCCTTCACAGTGAGATTAACAAGCCTGAATGGGAACAGAAGAACCTTGACAAAGCTATTGGGTAAGTGTGTGTGTGTGTGTGTGTGTGTGTGTGTGTGTGTGTGTGTGTGTGTGTGTGTGTGTGTGTGTGTGTGTGTGTGTGTGTGTGTGTGTGTGTCTCCTGATCAGCTCTGATAAACAAGGACTGACTTTTTAAATCACACACTCAGTTAAAGTCCTCCTGTACTCGCGCAGCGCAGTGAGGAGACTCCAGCTGAGCAGAAACCTGTAAACTGCTCCTCAGTTACTACTCTGGTGAATTAGGAAACACTGGAGTCTGCAGTAAAAGTACCAGGTGGCTACAGTATAGCTTATATTAACAAAAATATATAGAATTAATTTCTAATAGTTTTAGTTTCCTGATGTTTTGTAATTTGATGGTCGAGGGAATCTATTTGTTATAAAGCCCTTTGTAACATAGTTTATTATCATTATTAAAGGAAAAGGTCATTATTGGTAGCATAATAGTATAATATAATAATATCTAATACCATGAAGGTAATTGTAAACGTAAAAACAGAGAGAAAAACAGCATAAAAACATAAATATGTTTTCCTGTTTGTTATATGAAGTGACAGTTGTTAGATTCTGGTTCTTGAAGAACATGTGGTCTTTTCAAAGAGGAGCTGCTGGGACACAAATGCAAAACTTTGACCTTTAAAAGAAAAACGTTTTAAAGATAGAATCAAACTTATTATTAAATATGAAAGATAATTGCGAATATTTTGATATTTTTACATCCTTTTTCCAGGAAACCTCTGTTTCACTATCTTCTGTAATGTGTTGTTGAGAATTTCCTTAATCTGGGGTATATACACATACATCCATCTCTATATCCTTAATACTCACTGACACATTTCATTTCCTCGACAGAGTTCAGCGCTCCCTGTCCCACTGTTATCATACACATGTGTTTCTCACCTTCCTGCAGTTACTCGTTTGCCATCGTGGGCATCAACATCACCGACCTGGCTCACTCTCTGCTGGTGAGTGGAGCTCTGAAGACTCACCTGTACAACGTGGCCCCGGAGATGCCCAGTCTGCCGCACCTCCAGCAGACCTTCTGTGAGTGGGACCTACTGGGATATACTGAACCAAAATATACTAGGTTTTTTTATTTTTATTATCTGTGTTTAATGGAGACAGCCACTTTTTAGTCACTTGCAGGAAAGCACAATAAACCATAGACTGTATACAATTAATGGTGATATGAAAGCTTCCTAAATCATCTTGATCGCCCCCTCATGGCTGGCTGCAGTAGAGGTCATAAACCCTGCCTCCTCCATGTTAGCAGATGAGACATGGACTGAACATAAATGACTTTTCTCCCCCCAGGTTACCTGATGCAGGAGTTTCACCGCTTCTGGATCGAGGAGGATCCCAGCGACATCATGGAGTTCAACCGGATTCGCTCCAAGTTCCACCGGAGGATCCTGCGACAGCTGAAGAACCCGGACATGGCTCTGTGCCCCCACTTCGCCGCCTCCGACCTCCACCTGGTCAACCTCTAAACACACACACACACACACACACACTGACACCCCCCCACTGAGCCCAACAGAGGCCTCCCCTCTGTGTCTGCCATCTGAAAATCAGAAATCAGAAAACTGGACACACGTGGGGAGGCTCTGGTCCTTGTCTGCTCCGCCCACCTTGTCCCAGCTAACGTCATGTCGCGTCACTGCCAACAGCTCACACACACACACCTACACACACACACCTACACACACACACACACACATGCACTGCCTCTGCGCCCTCACTGCAGCGTCAGACCACCAGCATCAGAGATGACCATAGCGATTGTAGCTGTGCATGAGGAGGCTGCACCACACCCCCCACAGACTCATCGTCACCTGTTGCTTTAATGATTCATGACGATTGTATCACAGCCTTTGCACCTCAGTTAAACCTTCTGCTTATTTTAACAACAAACCAAATTTTACTTTCCCAGCCAAAAAAAAATAATTTAACCTAAGTGATCATCAGCTCAGAATATTCTGGCAATCAGCTGCTCGGGTTTTTGTATTTAAACTGAAGAGCTATTGAGGAATAATGTACATAATGAAGTGTGAGAGAGAAGTGAAGCTGGCGCTGATTCAATCAAACATCACAGGGCCGGCTCAGCTCTCCACTCTGCCTGTTTGAGGTCAATACTACAGATTGTACTGTAGATTCTCATCATGTCGACACGACATTAACACCTAAGACTCCTACTTGTTGCCAAAATACAGTTTATGGGTTTTTTACCCCCGTCTTTTATTCAAGAATGTGGTGTTTCAATTGATTCCACGTTCAGATTTTGTGATGCTTTCCCTCAAAGTCACTGCTAGGGCTAAGATTTGCTCTGCTTGTGCTCGAACACGGACTTCAGACAGATTCCCTGCGCTCTAGCTTCAGCTCTTGGATTTCTCCTCTACTTTTTCATTTTGTTTTATGCCAAAAAGTCCTTCAATATTCCCCAGACAACAATACGTCAGGTGAAGTGACGACGAATGAAATTGAGCATGAGAAGAGCAAATCAAACCAGATGAAGCACAAGCAGGAGCCAGTGAAAGCGTCTGAACGTGAAATCAACGAGTTCCACGCAAAACCACACTCTGTAATAAAAGTAGGAAAACAAACACATGCAAACATCGAATGTTGAGAACTTTAAATCACAGCAGCGGTTTGTTTCTCATGAGCTCAAATCTAAGTTTTGTAAACCTGTTAAATGATGCTCATAAAGTTTTTTTTCAAATAACTTGTTTGGTTGAGCTACAGATTTTAAATCAGAAGCAATACTATTAATATTTTGACTCATTTATTCCCTTCTACGTATTTACGCTGAAAAAACAATTTAAAATTGTTTTATGATTGTTATTTTTACAGGTTTACAAAAATCTTTTGCCTTTTTTTGACTCCATGCATTTATTCTGTTACGAATGTTTCTCACACTCACGATTGTTTGATTCTATTAATTCCTTCATTGAATGTGACACTGTGTCCACTGTTGTATCAGCCAAAGCAATAATTTACATTCACTCCACCGCACATCTCTGAGCCTCAGTGTTTTGTTTTGCTTTCTGACTCCGAGCTGGAATAATAATGATCGGAACAGAAGCTGCTGCTTGTCGTATTTATTAGAGATGAAGTGTAACTGAAACATTAGCGTAATTATGGTGAACACACGTCTGGCTGCTTCTCGTAACGTCCAGGTTTGGAGGGAACATCTTTGTGAGAGTAAAAACCTATTTGTCCTCGTCAGTGAGGTCAGACGTCGGGGGCCGAGGGGGATGATGGGAACCAGTGAGGTCATCGTGTTCCGGAGAATGAAAGTGGTTTCAGATCTTTTCCACTATGACGTCATTTGCTTCAAGTTTAGCTTTTTCTTTCCTCCAGTGTGTTATAATGGTTTTTCTGTGACTATAAAAACCTGAGCTGTGTGAACCACAGCGCCACCCATTGACCGTACAACAGAATTACAATTTAACCCCCGAACACCCATATTTAACTCCTGCACTTATTCTCTCTCAAGCATCAACCACCAGGACACGTGAAGCTGCTACAGGGAGGTGACCGTGACAATTTAAAAGGCTAAAGATGGAAACGTTGACCAGCCACTCAACGTTTCCTGTTCTCTAAGAGGAATTTACACAGACAGATGTCACCGTCACTGCCTGTATCCTTCTTTTCACCTGTTCTCCACCAGTTATTCAATTAAGAGGTAAACTGGTTGATTAATTAACAGCAGAAATGTGAGGAAAGTCTATAAAAATGGAAGAAATGTGTTTTTCTTCGTAACTATCCTGTTAATTATCTCGTGACAGCCATCTTTTTGAACTACATATGGTTTACAGCAAAAATATAACAAATAGCATGCTGACCTAACACATCACGGGGCATAATCTGAAACAGATAAACCACATTTCAATTAACTACTTTCAGATTTTTATGTGAAACATTATTGAATTTCACTGAGAAAACCCCCAGAATCCTTCACTGTCTGCACAGCGTCACTTTGATTATTATCTCAGCTCCGAGTCGCACTTTTGATTTTCACCGAACGACAAATGAAACAAAAGCTTAAATCTGTCTCACGTCTTCTTCTCCTTCACCGTGTTGCTTCTCGCCAACACGAGCGTTGGCCTCGTGTGCGAGAGGCCGACGGCTCCGACTAATAGTTTTCTCTCTTTTGCTGCCATGCCTGCACTTGTTGATTGTGTTTGAATCGTGTGGAATATCTCCGTCTCATTGAAGTGAATGTCAACGCTTCTCGTCAGTATTTACGCAGCCGTTTGCTTCGCTGAATGTCAGTCGCTGGTTCCATCTCCTGCTTGCAACTTCTTTTGCTCTGCTATGGTCAGCTGTGCACTACTGTAAAAAAAAAAAAAAAAAAGATGCAGTTTCCTTTGTGATATAGTGAATTTAGAAATTTGTGGTATTTGGAGTCTGAGGGCCGACGTGTCTCATGATCCTTTAGATGAAGTTAGCTACATGCTGCTGTATATTCTGCTTCGAAGCTGCCTTTAAGACTGCAATCTGCATGCTGATGATTTTCAGTGTTCTTCAGTAAAAGCCCAACATACAGTACTCCTGGATATTGTACCGATGTGCTTCGTTTGTCTGTGTTGTCCTTTTTGAGAACACAATAAAAAACTGATCATTGACTGTTTTTGTCATTTATTTTAAGGTGAGGCATCAAATTGGTTTCTGTCAGTGAGCCGTCAGTATAAGAGACTGTTAAAATGAATATCTAAAGCAGCTGTAATAAATCATTTTATGACAGGAGTTTTGGATCAAATGACAGGGTCTAATATAAGAGGTGTCGCTAGTCGTGATGAAAGTGTCAACACAACTCTGCAAGTTCTCTGCAAAACGACTCGGATTCTCGTGACACGATCCAGAACTGAATCCTCACATGATCCTCAGATTCCTGTCGCAACATCGTCATCAGCACAAAACACAAATATTAAAAGAGTTATTTAAATCCCCTGATGATGGAATGCACACAAAAAAAATACACATTATTATATATTTCCACATTTCAGCCCTGTTTGTTTTATTTACATCTTCAGGATTATTTACATCGTGACTTTATTTACATCTTTTCTCAGGACGTGTCGTTGTGTTTTGAACAGGATCACAGGGTACCGTACATTCTGTGCAAATCTTCTGTTACAAATAAAGTTGAGTGGAGAAATAAAGAGTAGTAGAGTCGCACCGTGCTTCTCCTTTCCTAACTCCTCACAGCTTCTCCTTCACATCTTTCCTTGACCTGGTGACGTATTCCATCCGGGTGAAGGAGTAGTGGTTAGGAAAGGAGATTATTTGGACTTTCCGGACTTCCCATCTTTATCTGGTTTCCTAATTTGATTGTCTGCCCTGAAGTGATTCACATTTAATTATCCTCACCTCCTATTTAGTGTCTGAGCTCCCGTCTCCTTCTTCAGTTTGTCTGCTCAGTTCTGTTTTCTCTCCATGTTCCTGACATTTTAAGCTGCATTTTGAAGTTTTGGAAATCTGCTTTTCCTTGTGCCTGGAAACCCACAAACAGACTGTAAGCTTGACTTTGATTGACTCTTTTCTCAACTACCTGCCTTGTCTGGGGTGTCTGCAATTTGCGCCCTTTAAATTACACAACTTATCGTCCTCAGAACAAACATTTTAAAGCTCTTATAACAGAACAATCCTCAGTAATGTTTTTACTTTGCAGCATGTTAAACATTTGCAGCCTCGTCAATAAGGTTTCAGACTTGAAATCTGGTCTTGTAGCGTAGAAAACTCACCGGTTCTCACAGAGGCGGTTTGTCCGAGGGCTGTTTTCTCCAGATTCAGGAGTGTGTTTCAGAGCGAGTGGAGGCTACAGTGCGTTATGATAATGCAAGTGGAGGAACATGTTCGTCACATCAAAGCAGTGGATTAGTGCGGATCAGCTCCAGACAAACTCTGTGCTAATGAGAGCTAAGTCACATCTGCAGGGCATCGCTGCAGCTCGACACATCCGTGCAATCCTCACTTTACTCAGCGCTTCTTAAGCTTTCTGCCCCAAAGAAACTTTCCCCCCGATTCAGACAAACAACAACATGTTCGCAGGGTAAACAACCAGCGACATGATGGTGCGATAAGACATTTGCGGAACATGGACTTGCAGCATTCTTCCCTCTGAGGCTTTTTTATCACGTAGAGACATTTCTAACTTTTCTATTTTCTTTGCACCAGTTTTGTGTTTTAAGACCAACACTGCAGTCCGCCACCAGGGGGCAGTGGAGATATTTTGGCTTGGGAAGCAGTTGTGTCATCCATCTTTATATTCAGTGTCTCCATCTACACATGTTTCAGTTTGAAGGTAACGAGCTACAGCATGAAATAGCGCTTTTTAAGTTTTAATACTTTCATTTTCTGATGTGTAAACATTGAATCACTTTTCCATGATGTTACAAACTGTTATCTTGCTGATGTGTTCAGTTACACGCAGCATCTGTTGTACATCTGTCTGTCCTGGGAGACGGATCCTCACGTGTGTTGTTAGTTTTACTCTTGTTGAGGGTTAAGAACAGACGATGTCGTTAAGATCTATGAGACAAATTGTGACACGTGAATATGGGCTATAAAAATCTAATTTGATTTAATTGATAGAATAATTCAAACAGAATGTGAGGCTGAAAGGGATCCAGCCTCAATAACACACATCAGATGTCACTTGGGTGAAATCAATGACATTTCAGTCCACAGAACATCACCAGCTACGTTTCCTCCCCCCCCCCCCGCAGCTTCTTTACATCTCCCCCCTGCGACCTTACACAGAGGAGGCAGTCTGTCAGATGAAATGCATGCTGGGAGAACTTGGGTTGAACACATGACATACAGGTAAGACAAAGGTGCGGGCTTCCTTCCAAACCGAGGTGGAAGGGGGAAGGGTTCACTGATATTTGTGCCAACAGCTGCAACTGCAGAGGACAAACACAAACTGGATTTGAAGGACATAGAAACCTGTAATAACTCAGTATCTGGAGGAAGTGGAAATTAACAATTTCATCACCTTATATATTTATTGATTGGCATCACCAGATAAGGTGTAATTAGGTGAGCAGGTACAAATTGTTAAGGATGGGTTGTGATTGTTTATATGACCATTTGGAGGATTTTACACCAATAGAAAATTAGGCTTTATTCCAATAAACCAGCCCTTCCTCTCATTTGGCAGTAGAATCCAGACACGGCGCCAAAATTCGAGTCATGGTCAAAACAGATTTCCTATTCCAGTTATTTCCTCCACCAAGGAGGTTATATTTTCATTTGTTTATGTGTTAGTTAGCAGGATTACACCAAAACTACTTCATTTCTCCCAAACTTGGTAAAAGGAACAGTATAGGTCAGGGAAAAACCTAAAGTTTTGGTGAGGATTTAGGAATTTTTTCATTTTGCGAAATAGGATTATTTTCATTGTTGTTGATCCTCGCAGAGACTATTTCCTGGATCTCGATGAAAGACGTCTGTCCTCTTTAGTGGACTGATATCTGAGCGTGTGTGACGTGCTGCAGCCTGATTGGATTCAAGTGACTGCTGGACCCTGGTGGAGGTTCGAGCTCGACTGAGGGACATTCTAGTTCTTCTATGAAATAAAAGACGTCTGCTTGGATGATCAAAAACCTCATATTATAATATTTTCTTTGCTGCTACATTCATATAAATATATGTATATGATACAGTGTTGTTAACTGTATTAGCAAACAGTCGCCCATTTGTCCCCCAGAAGTTACAGACCAACATTATCATTCCCGTGTCGTCGTGTCAGTGTCCAGCTAATGAATCGAGCTCCAATACTCCCGCTGACGGGCGGTGAACCGTGAAACCAGCTGTCGAGAAGCGAGGCTGCAGCGACAGTAAAAAAAAACACGGAAGGTCATTTTGTGCCTGTTTGTTGTCACTTTGCATTTCTTTGTAGTCGTTTCTTCTTTTATGTCGGTTGGTGGCGGTTTTGATTGACTTTCACCAAGAAGGGAGCTTCAAACAGAGGCCGGGGCCCGTGGCCCCACTTACCCCCGCTGTAATCCTCCCAGAGGATTACTTCACACAAGACTGAACAAAAAGTGAGAAGTCGCCAGAAAAACCCAAAACAACGAGCTGAGAGATGTTATTAGGAACATGAGAGGAGCCGCACTTTCATTTAGGGACTTGAGTTTGGGTTCCACTGTTGTTTCTGAGACTTTAACTTGTGAACATGGTGCAGAGTTTAGCAGCTAAAGAGTCCGATCGTTTTCTGAGGGGTTGTTCAAGAGCTAAATATTAGAATGGTTATGTCCAAATAGGTAAATATCTTCTAATGCATTCACCGGAACCATTTCATAAAGAATCTATTCTGTATGTCAATTTTTGTCTGAGGTAAAAAATACATTTATACAGGTTTGAAATGTGTGTTTACATGTTCCGGCTGAGGCCAAACCTCATTTCTGAGGTTAAGGTTATGGATTAAGATGTAAATTGTGATTTCAAACACGAACCTGGAAACTGTGAATGTTAAAATTCACCAAGTCCCTCGTTAAAACCTTAATTGATTGGTTTACATTACAACATAAAAGAATCAGGCCTCCTCCCTGGCTGTTAAATGAAGAAAATTGAGTCATTTTAATATGATAATCTATCATAATAACAGCAGTAATAAATGAAATTAATGATAAGAGAAGAATATTCAGGTGTTTTGTTTTGGAAATGAATGTAAGGCAATGCAGTCCTTACCCGTGTGTGTGTGTGTGTGTGTGTGTGTGTGTGTGTGTGTGTGTGTGTGTGTGTGTGTGTGTGTGGCTGATGACATCACTCTGTGGCCCGTCTTTGTAGCTCATCTCTTTAAATTCACCACAAGCAACAAAAAGCTTTGAGCCAAAAGCTGATTCATTCAGAAAGAAAATATATCAAACGAAGTCACCTTCTATGACAAAGTGTAATTTCACCTTGAGGAGATGTGGAGACGATGGACTGCAGTCGGTGAAACAGTTCATCCCAACGACCATGTGAAGGTGCTGGTGTGCAGCTCTATTTCATCCCCCGCCGCCCCCCCGCCCTCCAGTCGACTGCATCGTCCTGCTGTACCTGGTCCTGCAGCACACGTGTGAGTCCTGCAACACGAGGATGAGTCTGCAGCCCGACAGTTAAACACAACGCTGTCAGTCCTGACACTGCTGTTTCCACTCAAGCTAAATGCTAATGTGCTTGTTTTTTCGACGGGGCCTCTTCAGAATGCAGGGCAGCAGCCTCGTCTTTCCACGAGGAATCGATTTTTCTTGTTTTCCAAGCCAATCAATTTTCGTGCCAAGAGGCAGGGAAAATCCAGCGCAGATTTCATACATGTGCAGCAGCTCTAATTATGTTAAATTCACCAACGCTGTCTTATTGATTGAGCTCAGGCGGCTGCGGCTGCTCCGAGCTCTCCGGGGCTCCCATGCAGATAAAATGTGATACAGACGTACAAGGCAGCAAATTCATGAATCAAACTGCGTGTATATCAAAAAGTCAGCGGCACAGCAGCCTGATTTATGTGTCGATATGTGAGTCCAACTGGAGTTGATCTATGAGCCAGGGGCCGCGCCAGGGTTTTTATAAATACAGCAGATACATGTTCATTCTCTGAGGCACGTCCATCTTCTCTGATTAGTTTCTCCTCTGGTGTTTACTGACATTTCACCAGCAGAATAAAGAGCATATGGCTTCACACTGGATGATAAACTGAACTTCTTGAATTTTAAAACGACGATGGTGAAATAACCGATTGGATTCTCATGCTCTTGTAGCTCCAACAACCGGTGGCATCAGCTCAAGAGGCAATTAGCGCTGAAACAATTAATTGATTCACGAGTTCAGTCAACTGACGCAAAAAATTAACTTGTCACTTTTGATAACTGAGTTATTGTTTAGGTTTAATTACAGCAGCGTTCGCGTTGCTGCGTCTTCAAGAAAGTGACCAGACTGGACACGTTCACGTCCATCAGCTTCTCTTTATTGTTCTCACTTTCTCATCAGTGAAATCTGCTTGACGGCCAAACTATGGCGACTCTCAGGGGACACACGGACTTAGTCACACAACCATCTACTTCTGAACTGCAGTTCGAGCAGTTGTCTGACGTCACACAACAATGGCGGCGCTCGTGGAGTCGTAGCTACTGTTGCGCTCTGTTGGACCCTTGTTTCCTCGTTTGTGTTCCCTCCCTCTCATGTGTTGGAATGTGTTTCCAAGTATAAAAGGGCTGTAAAATAAAATGTGTTATGGCGTCGTTTTCCCTCCTCTGCTTTGTTTCTGTGTAAACGGAGGCATCTCATCACGTCTCATCACGAGCCAAATAAACATCAGCTTCTCACGGTCAGCCATGTTTGTTTACGTTTGATGTATGTATATCAAACACAATTCTTCAGTGCGCTCCCTAAATTACATCTGAAACTAACCAGATCCAATATAAACGATGTAGCAAAGACATAAACCTTGGTTTCAGGTGTGAGAAAGGCCCTAATTTCAGGGTCATTTTGGTCTGATAGCGATTCTGGAGCAAAGGTCAGGGGTCACCAAGAATAATTAGGATTGATCCTCTTAGGACCACGAACATCCACATGTTAATGTTGCCATTAGTTACCACGTTATCTCTCCTGTGTCAGATCGATGGATCCGCTGACTTTGTGATCCTTTGACAAAAAAGACACTTGACCCGATGTGGAAGCAGAAGAAGAAGAAGAAGAAGAAGAAGAAGAAGAAGAAGAAGAGAGATGATCCTGTGCAGCGTCAGTGATTCACAGTTCATCACATGGTCAGCAAAGGTCACCAGCACAGGAATACTTTCACACATGCCAGTTCAATAAGGGCTAATTAAGTCCCTACATGCTCTGAACACGTGGAGATGAGCAACAACAATAATAATCTTTAATGACAGAGCTGAGTAAAAGTCACACTGTTTGATTCAGGGAGGAATGTTTTTTCTCTCTGTGTGTGTGTGTGTGTGTGTGTGTGTGTGGGTGTGTGTGTGTGTGTGTGTGTGTGTGTGTGTGTGTGTGTGTGTGTGTGTGTGTGTGTGTGTGTGTGTGTGTGTGTTGCTGCTGATACATTGACAACAACTTGCTAACATCCAGCCTCTGCAGTGAGCGTATTGATCTGCCCCTGAGGTTCTGTTCTCGTCCTGACGTGCTGCTGCACTGAATATCAGGTGTGCTGCTTTGGCAGGAAGACGAACGCGTGTTTGGGAAATCACAGATTTCCGACTCTGTCATCAAAATTCTCTTTGATGCACTTGTCGTTGTGTTGCTCTTCTTCTTCTTCCTCGCCTCCTCCTCCTCCTCCTCCTCCTCTTCCTCACAAACACACATCCTCTCCTCCGGTCTGAATCTTCTTATTCTCCTCGCCCTCCCACTCTTCCTCACCTCCTTTACATCCCCCCTTTTCTCATTCTGTCACCATCCTATACCTTTTCTTATTTCTTTTTTTTTAACCAACCACTCCCTCCTCTTCCTCTCTGTCTCTGATTAAGCTTGCTGGTGCATTAATAAAGTGCAGCTCCCCCTCCCATCCTCCTCCAGTGGGATTAGGCAGAGCACTAATTCCATCTCCCGTCCTGGCCGCTTTGAAGTCGACTGCCAGGGAAACCGCCAGCTTCTTCAATTTTTCTCTCCCATTTGCATAATCCCACCACTGCACTGGTACATGCTCATCAGACTGGAGGATGAGCTGCATATTGGCATTTAAATAATCCAGTAGTTTCCAGTAGCATCACTTTCTTCATCAGTGGCTCCATCAGGGATCAATGGATCGCTGTCGTTATCGCCATCAGAATGTCAGCTTTGTTCACGACCCACTTCCTCACCGCTCCCGGTTTAATTCCCCCCCCCGTCCTTATCGCCATTTCTAATTAGCATGTGCAAATGGTAATTCTTGCTCATTGGCAGCGGCTGATCGTATTCGCGTTGCATTATCTGCCCGAGCAGCAGCGTGAGGGTAATTCCCGCGTCTGTGGCGAGGGCGCCGCAGCGTTCCAAGAGGAGCGTCTGTGTGTGTATTCTGGAAACATCACACAGCAGAACCGATGTTTGAAAAACAGAGCAGTTGTAAATGTGTGAATAATCATCTTTCCCCCCCGTGAGGAGGAAAATGGAAGAAATCTAAACCCTGAAGGTTCCGTGAAAAGGGATCTCCTCAGTGTTTCCTCTAATCCGTGAGTCAGCAACCTTCGGTCAGCAGTAATGACTAATGTAGGGACGGCAAGCGTGTCCTGTTTTTCAAAATGAAAGAAGTCCTTCTTGCACAAAACCAGTGTTGCTGTTGTGATGTGTAATAACTGCAGAGGTCACTCGGGAATACAAAGCTGACCATGTTTCAGGCCTGGTGCAAACTACAGGATTTTAACCTCCTACCCGATTAATAAAAACATGGGAGCCCACGGACTTAAATGATTTTTAATATGATCATCGTCAGAACGCACACACACGAGGATTTGGCCCGAACACACCTGGTGTTTGTGGGAAACGGTTTCTCGGCGGCGGCTCCAGAGACTCTCACAGAAACTCGCACGATGGAACATGACACCTGAAGAGAAACAAACATGGAGAAGGATCCACGTCGTGTTCTGTTCTGCAGCGAGAAACCGAAAAGAAGAAACCTTTGAAGTTGAAGCTTGGATTTATACATTTTGCACCGAACATTTCAAGAATAACGTCGTAAAAGAGGAAATTTGTGGATATCTTACTTTAGGATTAGAAAGTTTCTTGCAGAATCTTTTTAAAGATATTTATGATAGTGTGATGCTAATGTGACAAAAGATTAATTATTTGTGAAACCTGTACTAAAGTATAATTAAACAACACGTTCCTAATCTCAACACAGGCAACAAGCTGATCTTCTGATATTCCTCCTCTAAAAGGACATGTCGCCTATAATTCTGACTTTAATCATTTATTTTATTTTCTCATAATAGTACTACCACACATTAGATTCCTCTGCCCGTAGAGATTGTTGAAGGTGAAACCAACAAATAAAAAGTTAAAGAGCAGCTCATTAATCTTCTTCTTCAGGAGCATTACACACACTTTGTGGTCTCGAACAATGTAAACTGTTATTTAACCTTCTGATGGTTGCAGGACTATAACTGTACATGTAATTAAAGCACAAGTCGGTGATGTGCAACACATCCATCTGGTGTCGTCATTGTGCCGTCTCCGTGTGAGATCTGGAGATAAATCAGTTCCCACACTGGAGGCGTCTGTGTCGCAGCCTTGGTGCAACAGGACACTGGAGCATAAATCAAACTTAATGGGGCGGCAGTGGAAATTATTAATGAGCGCTCGCATCCAGGAATCTGTACCCACAAATTATCTTTGGGATTTGCTCAGAGTATATGTGAGGTACTGAGTCTGACTAAGAATAAATATA